>NW_017257333.1:336572-368216 GCF_001594055.1 Mycetomoellerius zeteki
ATCATACTTTTAGATCTAGAAGAATGGTCCTATCTCAGCAGACAATCATAAAACGGTTGCAAAACTGTTGAGTCTGCTGAACGCAGCCATTGGTTACCGCATCGCATTTTGCCGCGCGGCAAGTGTTTCCGCGTCCAGTGTGCAGGAGCCATAATAAACAACGAAGATAGAATGACAGAAATAGCGCTATTAGCGTCTTCCCGAACGCACCAATAGACGCAAGTACTTACGCGACATCTCGTGGACGGTGGCCGGTGGCGTCGATCGTCGTTTCGCAAGGCTTCGTCATTCGTTGAGTCGTTTACCACCGTTGTCACTGTTTTAATTCGTATTTACGAGATCACGCACGGTAAGTAGAAAAAACACACCACCGTAATCCGAAGTCTTATCGTCAATGAAAAAGCGATCCGTTTGCGAAACGCGCGAAATAATGTACCGCATTTATCCGTTTGTCGACAGAATTCCGTATTTTCGTTGCAATTATATCCCAGTATAACCGTCGCGGTGCTAAATTATCCTTGAAACGCGCGTGTTCTCATCTCAGCAGTGCGTGGCGGGAGATAAATCTAAGCTCTATCTCAATAAATTGCGAATATATCGCGGATAATCGTCGTCCCATCGGTGACCTCCGATATTCTTTAATTGTCCCGATTCCACGCGGTATCCATGGGCGACCGGTCCATTTTCGGCGGCATTGTCCGAGGCGGCGGCCATTACGCGAACGTTTTTCCGGCAAAATCGTTCATCTTGAAGCGGTATTTTGCGCCGGTAATATACTCGCGTTTACGTTTACTTGTCACGTTATTTATGAGAAACGAGTCCTATAGTCTCGAGATGTAATGTTAATTTGATCAATTTTTATTTTTATCGCTAATTTTTAGTCAGGTTTCGTGTTGTGATCCTTGAACAAGTAAACTCGTTTCGTTGAATAATTTTGTTTTAATTAAAATTGAAATTAGGCAACTTAATTGAAATTCGTTTATGAACATATTGCGGTTTTTATATTCTTATATACTTGTTATTGGCTGAACAGTTTGTTATATCTTTATAGATTTTTTGCTTGATTATTATATCTTACATATTTTAATAATAGGCTATGATATATATAATGGAAAATATATTTGAAAGAATTAAAGGAAGGATTTTATTCGTAACATAATTTCTTTTTATCTGAATAAATTTGATTTTCTAATTAATGATAGAAATATTTCCCATAATTTGCATTATTGCAAATTTTAATTTTTCCAGAAAACCTACCAAAGTGATCAAGATACAATGGCGGATAACGATGATCTTTTGGATTATGAAGACGAAGAACAGACTGAGCAGGTAGTCGATGGAAGCGGAGATGTTCCATCAAAGAAGGAAGTCAAGGGTACATATGTCTCTATCCACAGCAGTGGATTTAGAGATTTCCTTTTGAAGCCAGAAATTCTTCGTGCTATTGTCGACTGTGGTTTTGAACATCCATCTGAAGGTGAACAATTGTTTCATTATAATAAGTCTCCATTTTATTTTTATCTTCATTTTTATATATTATATAATGATGAATATATGATTCGTTAATGCTAGATAGGGACAACTGAAATTTCATGATCGAATCGGACGTTTCTGATGTATCTATATATTTTTTTATTTTAACTTTGCGCAATATTTTAATGTTATATTAACAATATATAAATAATGTTTACAGTGCAACACGAATGTATTCCTCAAGCAGTTCTTGGCATGGATATACTGTGCCAAGCAAAATCGGGTATGGGAAAAACGGCTGTATTTGTATTAGCTACTCTTCAGCAGTTGGAATTAGCAGAGAACCAAGTCTATGTCCTAGTAATGTGTCACACTCGAGAATTGGCTTTTCAAATCAGTAAAGAATATGAGAGGTTCAGCAAATACATGCCACATGTGAAAGTAAGTTCCATTTTGATTGTGTATAAATTATGTACAAATAAGTAGGATAATATTGTGCAACTTTTAAGAGTCTTTTTAAAAAGTTTTATATTGTTACACACATGAACAAATTATAAAATATTTTACATTTACGTTAAACAATTTTTATATAACGTAGCACTGAATTTGAATATAATATATTTATATCTTCTAATGAATATTGAATTTTCTATACTAAAAAATATCAAGGGAAGGGGTGAATTGTCTCACAGCCGTCTATATTTTATCTGTATTTTTTGAATACACAATGATGAATCCAATTTATTATAGATAGGGACAACTGAAATTTCGTGATTGAGATAAATATTTCTGATATATCTATCTCTTCCTAATCTTATAAGGTTTATACTTTTGATTTTTAATAAAATTCTTTTTGTTAGGTTGGCGTATTCTTCGGTGGTTTACCTATTCAGAAAGATGAAGAGATGTTGAAGACTGTGTGTCCTCATATTGTTGTCGGCACCCCTGGTCGTATTCTTGCTCTTGTACGGAATAAGAAATTGAATCTAAAACACCTGAAACATTTCATTCTTGACGAATGCGACAAGATGCTTGAATTATTAGGTGCGTCATAAACAACTAACGTAATTTATTTAAAATTTATTAAAAAGAATCTACATGATGTGTGAAAAAGTCTTAATTTATTATGATGACTATTTTTTCCATCACCCACGTAACTGAGCGATTCTTTAAAATTTATTTTACTTTTAACATCGCATTTTAAATAATAAATAATTAATTTATGCTACATTGTTACAGATATGCGCCGGGACGTACAGGAAATATTCAGAAGCACACCGCACAGCAAACAAGTCATGATGTTCAGTGCCACGCTGTCCAAGGAGATACGTCCTGTCTGCAAAAAATTCATGCAAGATGTAATTACACAATCTTCCTCCTCACTTCGATCTACAATTGCTCCTGCCTCGTTGGCATATTCATGTCCAGGACAAAGCTCAAGCCACACTATAAATATCAATGTCGGCGCATCCGCGGGTTAGGCGCTTAGACGCCGCTTTGAAGAAATGAATACCAAGTTCGAAAAAAATGAATCTCGTTCGATATCTTTCGATAAACGGCACAATCATATGCTCGACACTCATGTCCAACATAATATCTCGCTGCTCCTCCCGATTCTGATTCCAAGTCTAAACTCGGTGTCTGATGTGTCATCATCTGCATATACATGTGAAGGGGAAGCATACACCTATTTGTCTAAAATCGAGTCAACCGACACGATGTTTGAAACATCCGAGTTAGAGTTCCAATCGATAGTAAAGTCCTTTAATTAGTTGCTACGCATTTAAGGGACAACACATAAAGATAACAATACGTTCAGGGAATATATCGAGGGGGGAAAAACAGATAGGGATATGAAATATTTCTTATGGGTAATCGTCAGGAGGAATTAGAATAGAATTAGACTCTGTATGCAATTATGGGTGGGGGGCTAAGAAGACTTCAAGACAACCTGAAGACAGAAGAGCACAAGAAAGAAGATGCAAGAGGATACTCAGGGGAATGATTAGGATTAGTTAGGGAAAAGAAATATGAAAGCGTAGCATAGCTCTATTGTATTCGCGTTCGTCCAATCGCAAATTAAAAGCTTTACATTAAAGTTTTCTTGTCTCGGTGCAAAGATTTCGATTGCGATCGTGGTTTTGTAGTACGAGTGAAGTCAACAAGAATGCAAGTGCCGTGCATGAATCGAGCAATTTCATGTTGTAAAAGCCGTAAAGTCACATGAAAGCTAAATCACGCGAATCTTCGTGTATCTGTAAATTGCGCTCTTTATTTCGTACGAGTGACGCAAATCGGGTCGCGGCTTAGCGGATACCGGAAGTGAAAAGCTGAGCGTCTATGCCAACCAGAGTCGATTCTGGGCATCTTAATGTGCCAGAAATTTGGGAGAAGAGATTTTGGCATCGAGTGGCCAGCGGATGTGACCGAACGTTCTGTCATGAGTGCGCCTTCTTAAGTTCAGTTGGGACAAACTGCTGAGTTTTCGTTGTTGGCGCTATCCAGAGATGAAAGTCGCCGGACCGTATGTAATTTGTATGACTAACCTCGATCGATGATTACGTTTATTCTCTGCAACTGAAATGCGAGAGTCTCTTGCCGTGACTTTCTATATTTACACGGATATATACGGTAACTTAGCGAACCTAATGCTGTTTCTTCCAAGGAAGAAAAAGATACATATTTGGTAGTACATTTACAAGAAAAAAAAAAGAATGGTTTGGCTTTGTCTTTTTTGTGTCGCTTAAAGATTCTGTATTTTAAAAAACTTTCATTTTTGCAAACGCTGTAGTTGTATCAAGGGATATTATTTTAGTTTGTTTTACTTGTATTTTTGTACAGATGTCTCTTTATCGTGCGTCCAATCGCATGATTTTTAGACAGCGAAAACGAGTACATCGAGACTGCAGACACAGCCGCAAATTCCTACGGCCTGAGAATTATACATAGGCACTGTATAATTTGTTTTATGGATTTGTATATTTTATGAAATAACGTTCTTTGTGCAGCCCATGGAGGTCTATGTCGATGACGAGGCGAAGCTCACTTTGAACGGTCTCCAGCAACATTACGTTAAATTGAAGGAGAACGAGAAGAACAAGAAGTTGTTTGAACTACTTGATGTTCTTGAGTTTAATCAGGTTTGTTTGCTAACTAGGACAATCTGCAGTGGATATCCATTTTTTTCTTATTGTGGAGAATCTTTATATGATGCAATACTTTTTCTTATTTCCTATGATGACTATTTTATCACTACTCACCAATTCTGATGAAGATTCTTCCAAGTATTTATTTTTAAGAGTGATTTATACGTTTAAACAAGTTAACATTTTAAGATATTAAATTAAAAATGTTTCTTCTTCAGATATACCAGTTGTATTATCAATACTATTTACCTTTTAATGATTGCTTTGTATAGGTTGTCATATTTGTGAAGTCTGTACAAAGATGTATGGCTTTAGCACAACTTTTAACGGAACAGAATTTCCCTGCGATTGGGATTCATCGGGGCATGACGCAAGAGGAGCGGTTATCCAGATATCAACAGTTCAAAGATTTTCAGAAAGTAAGTAGGCTCTGTGCACTAAGTTCTTCAAATCGAATCAAATTATATGCAAGATATGATTTAAAACGAGTAATATTTTCAGCGTATTTTGGTGGCGACAAACCTGTTTGGACGTGGAATGGATATAGAACGTGTGAATATTGTATTCAATTATGATATGCCAGAAGACTCCGATACATATTTGCATAGAGTTGCGCGTGCTGGTCGTTTTGGTACAAAGGTAATAAATTCTGGCTGTTTATGATGAATTCAACTTCGTAGTAATTTTCCACATCAAATGTTTAAATATGATTTTATATGTATAATTACAACATTTTAAAATCTGTAATAGAATTCACTATTATATTATGCTGATAAAATCAAAACAAAAACCAAGTATTTAACATTGACTTATTGGCAATTAATTTGAATTGCAAAGTTATTTTGAAATATTTGCAATATAATCGCTTTTACTAATTAGGCATATGATTTTTTCATTTAAAAATATTTTGCAGGGTCTTGCCATTACATTAGTAAGCGATGAAAGCGACGCGAAGATATTGAATGATGTTCAAGAAAGGTTTGACGTAAATATTACAGAATTACCGGACGAAATCGACCTCGCTTCATACAGTAAGTTTAACTTATCAAAAATTTAATTATTTTTGTCCAAAAGTCTTATATTAAAAAAGTATATTAATCCGTTTTTTTTTTTTTTTTTTTTTACTTACAGTTGAGGGACGATGAATTACAATGCACTAAGTCATCATAGTATCTTTTAAGGCACATAATTTAAGTAAGTAAGACATTTGTTTAGTTGATATGAAACAATATTAAATATTAATTAATATTTAGAACTGCATTTAAATAATTAGTTTTTTGCTTGTAGTAACTTCTTATTCCACGTATTCATAACATAAGGATGGGCACCAAATAATAATTACAAATATACAAAAGAAAATGTAATTGCATTCACTGCAAAAAACATGTTTTATATAAGTTTATCGGCTATTTTCAATGATATCGAACAATAGGTATGATCGGTTGACGTAATCTCTATAACCATCGCTATACTTTGGTCAATAAACTACTATTGGTAAAGATGTACATTACATGTCTTATTTATTAGAAAGTAAGGATGTTATGTATAGTAGATATATTTCAGAATATAGTCGTTACATAATCCTGTAAGACTATGAATGACCAAAATAAAAACTTCCTTTTATAAATACAAATTTATTTCCTACAGTAGATGATAATTTTCCTATTAGTATAAAGGTAACAATTGAAACTAAAAAAATTCATTAATTTTAATTTCATCATGATTAACTAAAATTAAAACAAGATAGATTTCATCGTTTATACAAATATTAATGTATTATATTATAATTACTTACAAAATTAATTGTTCAGAAGTCTACAGAATTGTAATTTTCATAGATCATCTTTATTTTTACAACAATAAACTATAATAGTATTGATTTTTTTTGCAATTAATGCAATTTGCGACAAAAAATTAAATGGGAAAACTATAATTTTTAAACGTATTGCTAATAAAGAAAATATTCACTACAGTTTATGTTATTGTAAAATGTATTGTAACTTGCGGTCTCGCGCAAAGGAACACTGTAGTGTCGCTGCGCTTGTCAGCGCAGAGACATTTACCGTGTCTCCTGATATGTACAATTAAGTACAATATTCACACGAGCAATGCGTCTTTGTAGTTTGATATAAATTAGGATATTAAGTTTACATATACAAGAGATTATATGAAACAAAGAATCGGATAGTGACGAATCTTCGCAAAAGAAAATTAATATTTTCAAGTATTTGCGTAGAATTATGTAATTGAAGTAAAATAAAAATAATATTTGGTCTCATTTAGGTCTTGGTTTATTTTGTGATTTATTTCCAACTTGTGTACTACCCCCACGACCCAATGGTGCTGGACCTCTTCCTCCTCTGCCAAAGGTACCTATAAGGCATGTTGAACAAATGGTGAATAAATTGCTTTAAAGATTTTCACCAGATTGTTGATAATTGTCTTCTATAGAATATGAAAACAATTTCATTTACTTCCTTTGAAGCTTAGTTTTCAAAAACCCTTCATTTTAAATGTTTCAAGTTATGGAGAAATTATCAACATTTTCATTGAGGAAAAAAAAATTCTCAATAATTGACAGTTCAAAAAAAGTACATTCAGAGAGATATGTCTTGTGTATGGAGGGTTAATATTTTATAAAGAAAGATTATTACCTCTTCCACCGCCACGTCCTCTTTGATTCTGGCCTCGACCCTTCATTTCGCCGCGTCCCCTCGATTTCATTTGTATATCTTCTTTTACCATGTCTATTACTTCATCTGGGATTCTCAGATACTTTATCGTGCTGCCTCTTATATAGCATTCAGGCATTCTCCAGAATTTGTCACCGTCCTAATACAATTGTCAGATTCTAATGAGTTGAATATTTATAGCTTAACTCTAGAGTTAATTGATTATAAATTAAAAACATTTCTGATTAAAAAATTAGAAAAATAAAGTAGATATATACAAATACTAACATATACTAGGTACTGATACTAAATGCTTTAAAACTAAATGTCTAGTATATACCGGTAAGTTTTATTCGATTTTAGTTTTTATTATAAAAGAATTGATTAAAACTCATTCGGACAAGATTATTTTGTTTCGTTTATTTCATAGATTCGTTTAAACTTAAGCTCAATTAAACAAATAAGAAGTCTTTCCTAAAATCAGCATGCATACAATAACATTCTTACCCTTGACGTACATATAACCTCTCTGAGGTTTATGTTCATCCAGTTATCGCAGCTGACCAAATGACCGTTGTAGGTTTCCCCATTTTTCAGCTCCACCAACTGCAATAAAATACTTAGTTGGATTATTAATATAGTAATATACAAGGCCTCTTTAATCATTCTTCTTCAAGAGATATTATGCACAAATCCAGGACTTACCATGGGGTGATTTTGCGCTGTTTTTAGCAAAGTCAAAGGTAACTGAAAAGAATTAAATAATATGTATTAAAAGAACGAGGGGGTCTCTTAATTAGAATGAGAATAACATACTTACCATTATTATAATTGATTAAAACCCACTTCTCAACGTAGGTTATGCGTCAACAGTCTATCAGATTTGAAAATAATTGTCTGCGAGCGCCAACTATTGGCGAGATTTTCCTCCAACGAGTTGTATGTGATGCTCGACCTTTAAAAAAATATGAATAAAATAATTGCAAGAGGCGGCTTCATAAATTGTTCAAATTAAACCAGTGCTGGGATTTACTTGCACATTTTTGCACATTTTTCAGCTTGGTCCCCTTTACCATGATGACGTCCTGTGATACTATTATGACTTAATTATGACTCCGTGTTTTACCTGGGTTCATATTTGTCGATGTCATATATCGAAATCCTACCCAGACAGCACAGAGTATTTATGATAAATATTTATTAATATTCATTTTTTGAAATGTTATAGATATTTCATACATATTTTATATAAAGCTTTTTTCGAAATATTATTAAAATATAGATTAAATATTTTATGCAATATTTATGATAAATATAAATAAATATTTCTAATAACTCGCACGGAATGCAAGAGATCCGGGTTCGACTCTCGGCCGAGGCATTATTTTTCGCAATAAATTTTATTACAGTTTTTAAGTTGGGGAATTTGGGGGGATTATTAATATTTTCAGATTTGATTGCGTTGAAAGTCCGACAACCATATCGGCACGCAATTATCATTTCTGAAATTAATTCATTTAAATGAATTTACAATAGTTCAACATCTTAACGTTCTGACCGTTATGGCGCTTCTTAATTTAAAATTATTATGTTTAACATTAGCGGTCTTTCAATCTTATTATTGTTTCTAATAAGTATTTTTTACTTGGATTTAATGTCTCGTTAAGTATTTTCATAGCATTTATTACAACATTCATAATAAATATTTTATAATATCTATAATAAATGTTTACAATCTGTGCAATCTAAGACCACAAAAAATAATATATTTACAAAATATTTAAAATAAATTTAAATGAATTTAAATAAATTTACAATAGTTCATATCTACGTAATTGATCTGCGTGACCGTCGAATAAATTTCTTCGATTTTAGGCTGCCAAATCGCCCGATCGATATACGTATCGCAGCTACAATAGTCGTTCATTCAAGTTTGCTCGTTGCATAATGTGGGAATTGCATAAATAGAGCAGATTCGTGAATGAAAGCGACGTCACGATATCGACGCTAAATTCACCACGTTATTTTACGATCTCCGGCGAGATCTTGACGATCGGATAACGTAATTTCGCTTCGATTTCGTTCTAGCTTCAGTGTGTGATTCATCTGGACTCGAATCGAGACCAGAACGTTGTTTCACCAGTACGGAAAGAACGCTTTTCGAAAAAAAAAAGTCAAAACTCATGAATCATTTAGAAATATTAATTTTCTTAAATTGAGAAGCTAGATATATTTTTAATTATATTTTATACATTTATATAATTAATCTTTCTATATATATAAATAATCTTATATATGTATAAAATATATTTAAAAAATATGTATAGGTACATAATGTATAAGTACATTACATTCTTAATTTAAAAAATTAATATATATATATCTCCAAATATAAGTAAAATAGATGATATAAGTTAGAAACAAAATCGTTATATGAATAAATCAATTAAGAAAGAAGAAGTTCCAACTACGATCAAACTTAGATATTGGAATTCTATGTAATTTATTTTAAATAAATATATATATATATTCTTCAGATATATGCAACAATTCATTTTGTGTTGCAAGTCCGAAAGTAATCGATGCGCATATATTTAAAGAAAGTGTATATTTAAAATAAATTATATATATAGAGAATCATTATATTTTATTACCTAAGCTATAGTTTGGCCGCAATTGGCGCTTCTTTTTACTTAGTTAAAACAGAGTTTTAATTTTGCAATTTGATAAAAATAATGGCTTGTTCGTCACAGACTTTAATTACATGACAATCGCGACGGTAAGTTATTACATATGCGATCGTCGCAAACTATGAGTTAATACGATATTAATAAGTGGAATGATCTAGCGGTACATGGCATTCTTTGTGTTTTTTAATCGGAGCCCCTCCCGTGTCGCTGTCTTCTGTGTTATGTTCGCCAACAATACCATGTTGTTCAAACGGGCATACGCGCAGCCGATTCCTCGTCAACACGCAAGCTCGTGGGTAAAGTACATACATACCCGGCTACGCGAACTCATCCGGCGAAAAACAACTCACACGCGCGAGACATTCGAATCGACATTGTTGCGCACGACAGTGCTTCGCACCGTACATCGCACTGCATCGCGCGAACTATCGTGTATCTGCAGCATAACGGATAATTTGGTCGTCGAGAAACTGAAAGTTAAGGATCCTGGACGCACACCTACGCACGCCTGAAGTATAATTGTGAGTATGCGAAAGTCGTCTCTCTCTTGTGTGTTCCGTGAAATCATCCTCGTGTCCATCCGCGAAACAATCTCTTCTCAACTCTTTGAGGTCCATCCTACATCGAGGATTGGATTCGACGTAAAGTGTTGCAGTAGTTTATCGTATGAGTACTTTCAAGTACTCGAATGCAATTCCGTTCTGTAATTATAATCGACGAATTATATTTTTAGATAAATAAATACATAAACAAAAGGCAAAGTAAGAGTCAATGTTCAAATAAAATTAACGTTTAGAATTGTAAATAAAACGTATATAATTTCCTAGAATTTCAACGTATTTTCGAAAATGACAGAATATATATAAAATTACTTAAAAATATTATATCAAACATATTTTTAGAATCTTTATATATTTCTGTAATAGGATGTTAAAAAGAGGCTTTAATAAAGATTCTTTATCTTTTCTTCTATGAAGATTCTTCGATCCGTTAAGTGCATGATTATATGAATAATATATACATACAGATTCACTACGGAAGTCATAATTTCCACAACCTGTTACCGAACTACTAACAATACATTATTATTATCATTAAACGTCTAGGATTGTTCAATATCTCGCGATGCAGTTTACAAAACGTACTTGCCGTTCCGCTTTACCGATAATGCGGTATTTAAGATAAGCGATGACATGCAGAATTCGTAAGAACAGTTTATTTTCTGTATAATATGATTTCTCAAAATCGTGCGAATCGATAACAGAACTTCATCGAAGACAATTATTTATGCTGAAAATTAAGTCATTCACCAGCAAGAAATCGCAAGGGCACCTATCATGGAACAAATCGAAATGGATTCCAATCGGAATTATTTAATTATTTCCTAGATTTCTATTGTATTTTCTAAAGAAAACGGCATTCCGGTCAGAATATCCTAGAATCAACTGATTCCACGATAGGTGTTTAGATCAACATGCACAAATCAATGATGTCATTCGTGTTATCGGCGAGCAAAGTTGAGCAAAGCCATAGATAAAATGCGGACTGATTTGGGAAAAGGCATAGAGTCTGCAATTTAAAATCATAGAATGCGCTTATGCGATACTCGAGAGTTGTGGAAGTAACTGTCAGTCTTGTAAAAAAAATTATAGAGAAGACGCGCCTCGATAACGTGCTCGTTTGCTAATGCTAGAGCGCGTTATCTCTGATTAAATAGTATTATCGGTATGATATACGTCATGCTAAAAAGATAAGTGCAAATCATTTTTTGATAAGATCGCAAAACTTATGCATATCATACATGAATACATTACATTAAATGAAATAAATAACAGTCTTTTCCTCACATGTCAACATCTAGAGATCCTTTAATCAGAGAGTAGATTCTGTATCTTGAAACGAGATGAAAATTACAAAATGGGGCGAATTTATTAGAATATTTATAATTTTATTGTCAACATCCAGTAAATTTGCTCACTTTCGTAATTTTTCCTTCGTTTCAAAATACATGAATCGACCCCTAGAGATTGAACACGAGTCGTTTTGTATGCAGGGTCGCTTGTTTTAGCAAAATCATGAGAGAGAGGACGTACATTTATTATTTGTTTTTCTGTTTGTTCTAACTTTTTCTTATCTTTTTCTTTCTCTCTTAGGAATTGTTAAAATATAACGGACCAATCAAAAGTGGCTGCGTCTTTCGTATCTTGACTCTGATTAAAGAATCTCTATCAATATTTAATGCCAAAATAATATTTTCTTTATCGAATAATAAAGCAGCTAATGCTGATAAATTAATAATACTCTAATTTTAAGCTGTTATCATAAATTATTTGTAAGACCCTCATGAACTTTAAGAGGAACGCGCGGTTTGCCCATCGAAATTATTTCTATAGAAACCTAATCGAACATAATGGAAGTAACTGAAACAGTAATCGTAATCCGCAAATGTAATTTGAAATGGGAAAATACATATCGCGTGATGTCGATGAAAGATGACGATCATCGATTCGACGAATAGCACGAACATATGGCATGTGTGTATAATAACATCGATGAAAGCAGAAATGAGCTGAAATGGTGCGTGCGTAAGTCCAATAGAAACGTCCATCTTAGCCACGACTTGGCCGGAATGACTGTTACAACCACGTGGCCATTTGCCGTCTATGCGATTATAAGAAGCGGCCACAAAGTTGCGTACGCGCTTCATTTACGTTTCATCGTAAAACGACGGACGAGGTCGAGACTTACATTTCCGAAGTATCGACTTTTACCCTGGAAACAGACCGCGTTTATTATTACTTAAAGTTATATGAGTCTATAGACGTTTCTCTCACCCTCTTCAAACTATTTTAAATATTCAAGGTATTTTAAGATATATGTTGAAGAGGTATCGCGATATTGCGGTAGATAGTGCGCGAATATTATCGCGATATCGTATGCTATTAATGATTTTTTGCACCTTCTTTAGTGAGGCGAAAAACCGTACTGATGGCAGTCCACGCTATTGACAATAAAAATTTAAATCCTCTTTAGAATAATATAAACACTGTCTTATTTTGCTATTCTTTAAATAAAATTCTTAATTTACAAGTATAATTTCTGTTATAACAATAAATTGAAAATAAAAGTCAATCCATTAATTAGAAAATAAACTTAGAATTCGAGACACTATAGTTTCTTTCTGGACACCACGTCTATTTTTATTTGTAGAATAAATAAAAGTAGCTGACGAAGATGACCTATTATACGAAATTTAAACAGAAAGCATTAAAACATTTTTGATAATATATATGATATATTGAAAGAGAGCAAGAAAAATTTTTAACTTTATAACATAATTATTAATTATGTTATGCTAGTAATATGTTCACTTTTCTGTTATTTTTCTAATACTGTCAACAGTATTATGAATATTAATTATAAAAGGAATGACTGGGTGAATAGCGGATATAATCATTTAATTCCATATCTGTTACCTCTCTGTCGCAATCACTCGTCAACAGTCGGATTCTAAGATTTCTAATATTCTCGAAACTGTGAGAACTTTTTTCATTTTTTTCAAGCGCAGGTTTCCCTAACAATATCTAATATAATATCCTCGTAAAATTTTTTATCTTGTAATCTTTGTTGTCTGTCATATTAAAAAAAGAAAAAGAAAAGTATTTCTGAACCTTTCCTCGAAAGCAGTAAAAGATACTTACTTCTATTTAAATAATCCTTCACATACCAATCCTTGTCACGTTTTCATATTTTCATACTAAGTAATTCTAGATGCCTTCGTTTAAAAAATCGTACTAGTCACTGTTTTCGATATTGGACACGCGTCGTGTTATTGGTTTTTATTATTTAAACAAAGGTCTTCCTTTCCGAAACGAAATCTTTGAATTCAATTCCTCAGTTCTCGTCACTAACTCGTAGCAATGTTCCGATTCAGCATACTACTGTAACATTTATTGCTAATTGTATATTATTTAAACAAAAATAAAATAAAAATAAAATAAAAATTAAATAACTTAATCGAGAGGACAGTTTTTCTGCTTATTCCACTTAAAATATGATGTCGCGTTTCGTTATACAAGATATAAAATTATTTAGAAATTTTGAAAATTTCTGAAATTTACATAAAAATTTTAAAAAACTTGAAAAATTCTGAGAAAAATGTTCACAAAGAGACATCGAACATTCTTCCTCGTTAAGAGGTACATAATTTATAAGTACATTTAGAAATGTTTAATGGTAGGCGTTACAGTCCTCTCTATATGCAGAGTTACTACACAAAAGTGTGATATGGTGTTTCATAAATAATTAACGATCTAGATAAAGGCGTATGTGGGTGAAATCAATCTCCTTATTGCAGAATGTTACTAATAATCGGTCTCGTACGCGGAGTCGCGTCGGTATTCGCAAATATTGACAAATCATCACAACCAAGTTTTTTCACGAATGAACTGCTATAATATAGATTAGAAATCGATCGGTTTTGATAGAAATTGCGGAATCCCTTTGCGAATACTCCATCGGAGTCGAAGCGCGCTTCGCGCCCGCGATCGACTTCGTTATCGTGAGCGCATTAATGTCGTGGTATTGTCTTTGTGTGTCTTTAATACTTTAATACAGAATTGTAAGTCCAGGGTTCGTCCTCGGCGAAGGTTGAGTCGAATCTTAAATAAAGTATGAACGCTCTGCGAAATATCCATATGTTATAGCTATCGGACAAGAGGTACGCACAATCGTGGGTCACGTCGCATGAGGGTCTTTTACCTTTCATTATCTGTGTTTCGGTTCAAGGCTGAGTCTATACATTACCTCTACCATTGTGCCTATATCACTTCTCGTTTAAAAACAAAATTCGAAGCGTACATACATTTTATCAAAGTAAGGCAAGTGTCTTGCTTAAAGATGTATATAGTACGTGTTTTTTAATAAAATGAAAAAATTTGGTTTTTCTATATTATATTTGAAAGTAATATAAAAAGTGTGTTTGGTAATTAAGAACCTGAATAAAAAATTATTTCAATAAGAAATAGATGTTTTTAAAAAATAATTAAGATAAAATAAGAAAATTTTCATTTAAATCATAAAATTGTATTAAGTTTAAATTTTGGCTTTATTGTATAACTTTAATTTTTATCTGATATAATATACCTGATACCGAGTATTCTTAATAAACATAAGGAGGTCAGTTTTTTAATTTAAAAATCTACTTTGGCAGTTTATATGAAATGAGAATATCAAACTGGTAGAACACATAATATTTACACGTATTTAAAAGAAAGAATTGAATTATAAGCAATTGAGATAAATAAAATAAGATTGATGATAATTGAGACTTTATGTAAGTGGCTAATTCTGACTGGAAATGATTATCTTAAGGGGGTATTCAAGTGTGATTACTCGTTTTTAAAGTGAATTTTGGGAATTAAATTTATAAAAACGGTTAAACCTACAGAGCTAATGTTTTTCATTCACATTTGTTCACATTTGACGTAACTCCTCAAATTTTTGCGAAGTTTTTTATTATATATTATACAAGATATGAATAGACGCGCAGGTCATGTCGCGAAAAATCGTTTTTATCGGGCGCAGTAACAGCCGCCATCCTCGTCGTCTGAAAATTTTTTTTTTAACAATAAGAATCCTAAGGCTTAGGATTCTTCTTTTTTTTGTTTTATTCTTTATGATTGTCGTTATATCGTTCGGCCTATTAATAAATCATAGGAAGAAGTTGAAAATGGTAGGTCTTAAAAAAAACCCTGCTGAAAAAAAATGTCGCTGAAATTATTCTATGTTTTTGAAGATTTCAGCGAAATTGCTGAAAATTTGCTGAAATTTCATTGAAAGTGAATTTTTCAGCTTAAAATCGCTGAAATTAAACTGAATTTTTTCTAAAATGCTGAAATTTTGCTGAAGTGTTCCAAAACGTGAAATAATTTCAGCGAAATTTTTCCACCAGGAAATATTTCGATTTTTACTAAAAAATGTTTTACTTCTTGCGACCTGGAAAAATAGTAATTTTAGAGATATCGAAAAGTTGGAATGATAGCCTAATATGTACACTTATTATATACGTTTGCAAAAGCGCAAGTCGATCGCCTCAGTAATTTGCGAAAAAAATATGCGTTCAATTTGAAAAACGTTTAAAAAAAAACGCGTTTAAAGTTTTTCATGCATTTACGAGGTAGATAATAAGTAATTTCAATATCTCCTTAATTAGCTATACACATTTTCAAGGTTCCAAACTACAAGAATATGAAAAAAGTTTCGATTTTTTTGACTCGACACATTAGAATACCCTCTTGGCCCTTTAAAAATTGAAAACCGTTTAGGTTTCAAATATATGTAGTTTTTGAGAATAAATTCCATAAGATTAATAAGTAAACCAAGAAATTGTCTAAATTATAAAATCGATAAGTAGATATATATCAACGTTATTAACGATTTCCAATACATGACATAATGCCCTTGTAACTACAAAAGGCTTCATTAAATAACCTTACAGTACTGGCCTAATCTTATAATTCTCTTAAGCACGGAAACACAAGGTCTCAGATTTTAGCGCTTGTTTGTGTAAACTAAAGTCAGATGGAAACGATAATTTCTAACGAAATATTATCTACAAAATAGATTATTCGATATCTATCTCCTTGCAGTTTACCGGTAGATTATAGAATACGTTGAGGCGAATTAGTTTTTGTGTAATTCCATCTATTTAAAAATCGAAATAAAAAAGTAGGAGAAATACGTGAAACGACGGAATGAATTCCTTTTCTGCAAAGGAGTTAATCGAACGAATGACTGAGAAATTATGGGACTAGCGGAGACCTCGACGCGACGGACGCACGCGAGGAGAGGCCAGTACATGCCAGTACAGTACACGCTTACACGCTTCTCGCTTCACGCACACAGGAGGTAAGCTCTCACACATACATCGATATCGCGCACCATCCACCATCGCGCACAGCGGCGTCGACGCGTGCACGTCGTGCACCAGTCGCGCACGACGACGCGCATCGACGAGGCGCGTCGACCGCATGACGGCGCCACGAGAAACGGCGTCGCGACGCTGTCGTCAGGCGGCGCCGGTCGCGAGGAAACGTGTACAGGGTGTACGGTGCGGTGCGAAACGAGCGGATGGTGGGTAACCGAACGAGAAAGCAGCAGCGCCTCCGTCGCGTCGGTATCCCCTAGGTCGACCTTTCGGTTGCCGCGCGTTTCACTCTCGACCGCTCCTAGAAACTCCGGAGACGAAGTTGAGTGCGAGTGCGAGCGCGCACACGCGCTCTTTTCGCGACTCTCGCTCCTACCCCGTCCTACCGTCACCTCCTCTCTCTCCTTCTTCCCGTTTCTCTTTCTGTCATTCGTATCTTTTCGCCTACTCCTCTGTCGCTTTCCTCGTCGGCACGCTCTCCCGGAGACAGTCTCGTACGTAGTCCTTGTCGCTCGTTCATCTGGCTACACCCAGTTTTCGTCGCTCGAATTGGGTTCCCCCCAGTGAGGACTCTGATGCGAGAATCCTAGCCTAAACAATCCGGCCTACTATCGGGGAGTACCCGGCGAGTGGAGACGCTTGCGCGGATACACGCGTGTTCACGCGATGCGTCGGTGCCCGTGTGTGTACGTGTGTGCGTGTCACCGTGCCGGTGCAAGACGATCTATCTTCCTCTCGCGTCATTGTTATTATCGGTTTATCGTTCTAACCACCCTGCTAGCGACTAATTGAGCTCGGCGACGAGACCGTTTCTTGCATGGCTGCCGTCTCGCACGTCGGCGATCCTGTCAACACCCGTCATCATCGAGGAGACACTTTGAAGCCGGCAGCAACAGTAATAAGGAGGTACGACGTCGCCAAGTTACCTCGTTATAAGCAATGACGGTTTCAATCCAGTAAAAGAGAGTAAGTATGCGATCGAATTTTTGCG
This sequence comes from Mycetomoellerius zeteki, assembly GCF_001594055.1. NCBI lineage: Eukaryota > Metazoa > Arthropoda > Insecta > Hymenoptera > Formicidae > Mycetomoellerius > Mycetomoellerius zeteki. The sequence continues at coordinate 354,473 of NW_017257333.1, forward strand.
CGAGTGTACATGTGTCTACCTAGATTCATCCTTGATTGAGGTCGCAGCCCTCCGTTGGGAATTAATTCTTCTTCAGCGATGAAATACTCCTTGTTAGGGATATATCCTTTCAACATTTCGTGTCCGATATATATCTTCGCTCACGTGCGAGATGACGTACGTGTGTCAGTTCGTATAAGCACAAGCGCTAGTTGATTGCATGCATCACGGTCAATCCTTTTGAATCCTGTGAGAGAAGTGTATATGTGTTAAATAAATTAACTCTTTATTTTTAGCTTCTTCATTATAGTCGTTCAATGTGATCAAAACTTGTTTCACTGACAATATTATTCTTTGTAGGTATATAATTGGACAGCTCTTAGAATGGTTTAGCATCTTTGTGTCTCACAATTGAGGGATGAATTATATGAATAATCTTTGTACAAAGAAAAATACGTGACCGCATTATATAATCCAATAGCAATTTACAACATGGTAAAACATTAATTTATTTAAAAAGGTTCAATTATTAGATTCAATATTAAACTCTAACAGGATTATATTTATTTATTACGAATTCTATTTATGAAAATATTTTCTGATAACCACGCAGGATTTATATTTCAGTTATATAATTAATTTATGTTATTAATAAAATTAAATCAATAATTAATACCATTCTCCGCGAACACTTTTCAAGTGGTGCTACTAGCGCACAAATCCATCGATATTTACACATTAAATTGTTCCTCAATTCTTTTTTATTAAAATTCCGATCCTGTCATTGAATGCGTGAATAGAATACGTTATTCAAATGCGCATTGCATCTACGTACGGCGATGTCCTCAGATCAAGCGAGTCATATACATATACAATGAATCACAAGAATATTCATACTCTGCTAATTATATCTTTAAAAAGTTGATGATATTTTCGAAGAGAATCTTTACCGATAAGAACGTGCAGATCTATATCAATTTTATGTTTTCAAACAATATTTTAAAACAGTAATTTGTGACAAAAATAAAAAAATTACACAATATTGGAATACTGATACCACAAAAGTATTCATGACTCTTTGTAATTGGATACATTTATTAAACATAATTATAAATTTCGTTAAATCGTCTTTAGATTTAATAATATTTTTTTAGACTATTTCGACATACTATATAATATTTATATATTATGCCCTGTTTATACTCTCTAAAGTGATATCTATACTGTTATAAAGCTCTTATTTCTATTTTTCGAATTTTATTAAGATATATATTATTTGAAATCTTAATTAGTATTACACATAACAATTTTGTCTTCTACGATGACATCAATTGCTTGAAGTCACAAGTCAAGCAGCTAGATGGAATGAGACAGGCTGGATGGGAGTACAAACACTGTTGTGACTCATTGTGTATGCGTATATGAATGCATGCACTTACCCATCGCGGGAGAATGCTCGCAAAGGCGTGAAGGCGTGTATACACGTGTATGCACGCGCGCGCGCGCGCACTCATTTGAATCCTAACAAGATGAGAACGTACTATTCCTCCTGCTCGAGTCCTGTGTGTATATTATCAGCCATCACGTGGCGGTGCTTCGAACGTCTCCCTGCAAGTGGTGTGGGAGTAAATGCATACGAACCTTTGAACTGTAAAGAAAAAGATATGTATGTACGTATCATATAACATATAATATGATGGAGATTATGACTTGCGCGCTCAAACGAGATCTCTTCACCGTGGTCTCTTCTTCATTCCCTTTAATCTCATTTTCTTCACGTGAATCGGTAACGTAGGATCTGTTGCGTCTATGGCGTTTACAGTCCTTCCTTGTATTCGATAAACCTCACATTAGCTAAATTATTGGCCGCTAATTATATGAAATACATACTATTGTATAGAAGAGCTATATAAAAGTTGGATTTAATAGTTTCTTTTTTCTTCGAAGATTGCCATTTTTTTATGCGTATGAAAGAAAATATGCATATGTAAAATAATTTTTTTCATTATCAAGACATGTTAGAGGAGAGTCATTAGCGTTCAGTATCGAACAAGTTTTACATGTTGTTATTGAGGGAAACGTGTAACAAACGTGGCATTAAAAGAAAAAGAATGTAAAGATTTTCTAATTTAATAACACGCGTGTCGCCGCAAATCGACACACGTTCCATCCAAGGCAACCGCGATAAGCTAAGTGTCAAAAGCGAGCCGCAAAGCCGGAAAGCGTCTATGTGGCGCGAGGATGTGAATTTCGCGTGCGAATGATGACGTACATGATTACGCCCGTAGTAGCGTAGAAATTGATCGGTTACGTTGTTATGCGAGAGCCTTTAACCCTTCGCCTTCGGTTTAATTACCGGCACGCGATGTCTCACTGGACGATGGTGTGTTAAAAAGCCAGCCTATTTCGAAAATCAATTCGAGCGGCAATTTGCACCTGCGGGTGACGATGCTCGACTTTCTGAGGGCTTCGAATTCTTCGAGCAGGGACTTGCAATAAGAAATCTTTCCTTTTCTTGCGCTACAATATCGTCTTTTCTTTCATTCATTTGATCGTCACCGAATGATTTTGCTCCATTATTCTATACACCTGCAAAAATATATGTATATAAAAACATGTATATAATACTTTTTACTGAATACATTTCCTGTGAACTGCATATTTTTTACTGACTCCAAGTCAATTTTCCTTTAGCGAAAACACTGGAGATCATCATTTATTTCATAATTATTGTATAGTTTTCAAATTTTCAATATTACATATTTTTGTAACAATTTTTTAGATTAAAAATTCTTTCTACTGAAATAAAATCTACTTAAAATAAATTGAAAAAGTTTTATTATATATTTTCATTAGTTAACTTAAAAAATACGGGTATTTCAAGATCTTTGTTCAAAGAAACCGTTTCAAAATTTGTTAAAGAATCTGTGTTTTAAGGAAAGTATTTAGTAATAATTATATATAAAAGATAGTATATATACGTGTATCTATAAAATTAAAATGATCAATTCGGAATTTCTGAATTTTTCGCGTTACAATTAGAAACTTCATGAATACGTGAGCATCATTAAGCGTAGTTATAAATATTCTTGCGCTCTCATATAAATGCATTGACATTTACAAATAGATATTTTTTAGTCTCACGCTCGAGGATTGCTAATGCAAACATACAAAAATACGTGCGAGCATTTTAATGTAGCGTAGGAGGCTCGCGAATGTCGTTATGGATGTCGCGTGAATCCGAGAACACTCACGCGATACTCGCGGAGGTATGAAGACATAATGTTCCATGGTTCCGTGTAAGTGCGGAATTAACCTACTTTATATCGCGTAGTGACTAATTTGAAATTGAATAGAATTTCGTGTATTTCGGCATGCGACTTGTTTCATTCATTACGATATTACATGGCGCAATTATGATATGTAAATGACTGATAATCACATACAAAATGCATGTACGTAGTCATGTATATTTGACGGTAATTGCATACGAATGATGTATAAACGGATAATATCAATTTAGATAATATCAGTTGTGTCGACGTTGCGTGGACATATATGTGTAAAGTACTCCTCGCTAATGTCCATTTCCACCAATGTAGATTAACTTTAATCTAGATCCACCTATTTTTCATCTTTTTTTGAATTCTTAGAACGAGATTAAAGTTAATCTACGCTGGTGTCGCTGGTGGAATCGGGCATAAGCGCGAGATCTCTTCGCTGCTTCTTTTAAACCACGGATTCTTGATTCTTTGATCAATTTCGAGTTGATTGCCCTTTGAGGGAACTTCGAGGCTTTTTCCATGATTTTCGAAGATTTCCTGAAAAAAGTAATCGAGATATCAGATCTCTGTACAAATTCAAATAGTGCTCGATTATCATGATAAGTCGAGATGATGTCATCTTGACTGAGACTACTATATGTACCCTACTGAAAAAAATCATGTCACAAAGTTACATAACGAAATCACGTAATTAAAATCAGGGAACGAATTGTTCTAAATCAGTACATGATCTTTTAAAATCGCATAATTTGAAAAATTACACGATGATTTGTTTTTTTCTTCTATTTCTATCATTTAATTATTTAAAACTTGATAACAATAAAGTCATATGATAGATGAAATTATTTCTAATATTATGAGATTTTTTCAAATTACGTGATTTAAAAAATTACGTACTGATTTGGAACAATCCGTTATGTGATTTACTTATTTTAATTACATGATTTCGTTATATAACTTTGTGACATGATTTTTTTCAGTAGGGTACATATAATGGAATGTTTCATTTAATTACAGGTATTTGCCGCAACGTTCGATATCTGAAAAATACGAAAGATCTGAACTAGTGAAGATCTACATGGATGAACGATTCTAAACTCTCAGGATATGCGCGGACTGACAATTAATTTCATCGCACGAATTGGAGTGAATAATTCATGCAACGGGGAGAGAATACCGAAGGAAGTGCATAATGTGACGATTGTCCCAAAATAATTTAACGTATATACAAAAAAACCCTTCATATTCTACGTATATACAAAAAAATTGCCTTCATATTCTACGAGCGATAGTATTTACTAATGTCAGAAAACGAGCGAATTCTGCGAAATGCGCTCGAATTCTGAAGGAATATGCTAAAACATTATCGTTCGCTCACGTAGACTCGCGTAAGAATTTCTCGACTAGAGAACATGGAGGATATAAAAGTGCCGAACCTAGGACAGGCCGCATCGGCCGCATGTTCTATGGCGACCAATTTCCTGGCGCCGGTGAAGACCGAGCGGCAGATCTATGAAAATTCGATGCTCGAGGATGATCCCAATGCAAACTCAGTAGTGCCGACCTCGCAGGAAGACAGAACTGTGCCGAGATGGGGTCCGAATCACAAAGGTGCCCAAGAGCTCGCGAATCTATATAGCACCGGTACGTAGAATCTCCTTATTCCAATCATTTAAGATCGACTGCTCTCGTGTTTTATCTGTGAAAACATTTGCATAGCGATGATAAAATGCCATCTTAAAATTTATGAGTTACTAAGAATCATATACAGTGTACACATCTTGAATATTTTTGCTTTGTCACGAGAAAAAGAGAGATGATATTTATTAACGTATCTAAAAATTGATATGTGTATTTCATCGAATTTAAAAAAAGCGAATGATAGACGCGTTTTTTGTGTATTTTAACATAACGATCGTGATTTTTAAAAACTTTAAATTTTTTGTGTATTATTATTATTTTATGTTATTGCTTATATATTATTATTAAAAGTATATTTATATTACGTATTTATAACAACAAATTATATTGATAACATACTTCCAGGAAAGAGAACACAAGAGTGTATCTGTGTGGGGATCTGTATCACTCTGATAGCTGTGAACTCTGTATTCGTGCTCATCAAATTACGATTAGAAAATTTGAGTTCCATAGCAATAGCTGCATTGTGCGGTATTATCACCGCCGATTTTGGCTCCGGTTTGGTTCATTGGGCCGCTGATACCTGGGGATCCGTTGAACTTCCAATCCTGGGGAAGGTAAAGTATCGAGAATATAGAAACTAATGCTTCAGAATCGTGAATTTTAATTTATAAAGAGCTTTTTCTTTCTTTTCAGAATTTTCTACGACCATTTCGCGAGCATCACATAGATCCTACCAGTATAACGAGACACGATTTCATAGAAACTAATGGCGATAATTTTATGGTCGCGATACCAGTCCTGTCTAAGCTCACGTGGGACTTTCTAACGTTGTCGGAAGTGGAAATGCAACAACGATTCGTGTGGACGTGTTATTGGTTCCTGCTTGCCATTTTTGTAGCAATGACTAATCAGGTAAACGTCTAATTAGAGGAATATTAGAAAAATATACGGGTAAATATTTCAGTTCTAATAAAATTATCTTCTAGCTAGAGTATTAATGATGTGCTCTAATGTTATAATTAAATACAATATTTATACGATATTAGAAATTACGTTGTTTTGTATATTATGATGCACTTAAAGAATATCTACTTTACAGATACATAAATGGTCGCATACGTATTTCGGATTACCTGGCTGGGTTATATGGCTTCAAGAGCTCAGAATTATCCTGCCGAGGAAGCATCATCGCGTACACCACGTCGCGCCCCACGAGACTTACTTTTGCATCACTACGGGATGGCTGAATTGGCCTTTAGAAAAACTTCAATTTTGGTACATTTTGGAGGTGATAATCGAGTGGTCCACCGGTTACAAACCTAGAGCTGACGATTTGAAATGGGCGCAAAAACGTTCTTGAGAATTAATAATCGTCCTTCTTTCCTTACTGTATATTTTACTATATGATCGAGATATTTAACGTACGGCCAAACGTCGAAAACACAACAAAACATCGAACTAAGTAGAGATTAAGTGGAAGATTTGTATGGGCAATAGTAAAAAGAAAGCTTGTATACATGGAATCTTCAATTGTTCGAAGAGATATCGAATATGTATACATATTATACTTTTTTCTTTTCGTACTACGATACGAGGCCTTTTGTGAAGACAGATAGAGTGTGTAAGGATAAGTAGCATTATTCGATATGCTTTTAAAGTTTACACGTTTTTAATATGTACGCGCAATAATACATGTGTATATACATATATATGTATGACAAATAAGGAATGAGCATAAATTTCAGAATCACGCTTACGAAATTGCAATTTGACAAATTTGTCAACACCATGTCGATAACTTCTTTATGTATCGCACAATCATCGCGTATCAAATTTTGCACAAACTTATAAACTTTATTTTAACACGATGTACAAGAGAGCAATTTGAGAAAAGCAACCGTGATATTAAAGGTCAGATACGAGGCGTAATAATAAGCTAAAATACCTCATATTTTTTTAAAACACGATTGCATTTTCTAATGTATCGTTAAACGAATAAAAGTAAACACGAAAAATATTATGTATGATAACACATGATAGAGATATGCGTATATATATTTGTATATATATGATCTATGCATATACGTGCGTATATGTACATTATATATATATATAATCCGATTATTAGTTATATAAAAATATTTGAAAATTATCGATTTATTAATCGATTTTTTTCGTATATAAAGTATGAAGAATACTGTCAAACGTTTATAAACAAAATCTATTTTTTTTTTATTAGAACGATAATGTTTATCGATATAAGTACTCCAATATCGTCTCTTATGTAAACAAAACTGACCTCCCTGAACCTTCTAAAATATTTATGCGAAATCAATCAAAGTTCATTTGTATATATTGATTGCATATATAGATATATTGATTGAAACTAACCAAATTGTCAATTTCAAGTTTTCATAATGTATATTTATAATAGCATATTTTTTAAAGGATAAATTTTTCTAACATCTCACAAAAAGGTGACTTTATCAAAATAAAAAAAAAATATTCACTTGCTTTTATTTTGATAATTTGAATATTTCTTTATGTATTTTTTCATTCCTGTAAAATTGACAATCTGGCTTTCGATCTCACATTTTTATAAGGATATTGATTTCATTTTTAAAACTTGGGGCTAAGAACTGTACGGTGCTATGTTAGATGACTGCTGTGTGTTCTGCTTACAATTAATAACAAGACGCATGTCATAACTAATATACATAAGCCTATTATTTTTAAGTTCATCTCCTTTTTTTTCATGTTGGAGAAAAACAGAAAAGCTGAATTATGCAAGGAGTTCAGGTAAAAAAAACAGACTTATTTTGAACTCAACACACACACATAGCATGATGCATTATAAGAATTAGTGAGTAAACTTTTTATTATGGAGAAACAAAATTTTTAAATAATTATAATATATAAATAGTTAAAGTAGAGCAGGAATATAACAAAGTGCATATAAATTAATGAGAAATGAAGATTTTTAAATGAATACGTGTTATTAAGATTTTGTTACGTGCGCGAATGTTCGTACTGGCTACACTTCTTAGCTCGCAACATGTAATCAAAGGACAAAAGTCTTGAAATGCTAAACATAGGTATGTAGGTTCAGGGCCCAAAGATAAGACTTATCGCTCTATCTTGTAACGATCTTCTAAACTAATTTAATTTAAGTGAAGTACACTGATGCAGTGTACATGCGTCTAAATCGTTCAAGAATGTTTTCGCTTATCTACAAATGCTTCTTCACTTGGCATCGAAGAATCGAGTTGCCGCTGATACGTTCGACATATTTTATGTCAAACTTCACCGTAATCTATGTTCCTTACACGCAAATCAATAATAATGTCTTTTAAACGAAATAATATTTATAAGAAATCGCAGTTATTGTAATTATTGTACTCATTGTTATTGTTGTTGTTATTGTTAAGAGACAGTGTAAAGTTTAAACGAACTTCATCAGGCAAGAAACCAGTCGGATCTTAAACATCTTCAATCTCATTTATGCAGTGCGTGATATTAAATAATTATTTAATACCGCTATGAATTATTTACTCTTGCTGTGAAACATTAGATCCAAAGAGATAAATTTATTTATTTATTTATTTATTTACATATAAATTAACAAGTACGAGATGTAATATAGATTTTTTGTTTTCTCCTTGAATCCTTTCACACGCGACATTTTCATGATAAGTTGATATTATAGAACAATTTTATAAATATCTCCGAAGTCATATAAATGTTAAATTTTAATTTAAATAGAGATGAACATGCTTTGTACAATAACAAATAACGAAAAAACATTACAAAAAAAATGTGAATTCCATTAGTAAATGTGGAAAACGGAGATTTTTATTAAGCCATACAGAATGCTGCTAATCAAATTTGAAACATTTTAGCACAAACAGAAATATAGAACTATTTATGAAATGGTAATAGAAAATTGATAAGAATCTATCGGACTAGAGCAATTTACATTCCAGAAATTGGCTCAATTGTTTAATTAATAACATTGTTGTAAATAATCGACAGATATAATGTTACCATTGGATTTGAAATAACGGCGAAATTACTGCTATATGAATTTCTACAAACGACTTTGCTTGCTTGTTCCCACTGTGACATTAATAACATTAATAATATTAAGGAGTAATTCGGATTTAACACAGCTAGATCTCACCGTTCACAGCAAGCAAGAATGTACGTTTTAATTCCGTTTATTTTGCTATTTGTAAGGAGGTCTATATGAAAGATAAAAATTTTGTTTCGCTTAATCATGGCTCTCTCGTAACAATAAGAATAAAGTAATTAAAAATGCGCCGAACGAGAACTAGATATAACACAAGGAATTTGTATAGTTATAAACGACACGATTTCGGCAATTAAGATCAAATGTTACCTCCATCCGATCTTAAAATTAAATTAATTTAATTTTAAGGTCTTAAAGTTCGCAGTGGTGAAGCGTAAATTGCAAGACGTTGTGACAAAAAAAAGAGATACAAATTCACGTGTATTCTAAATATTTTATATACTTATGCTCGCGAAATATTTTATATATGTTACCACGTGCGCAATAACGTAGAAAATAATCGAAAAAAATGCCAAGAAAATGATGCTGTACTGCTACTTTCATACGATCAATGACTATGCTCCTTGATCACACATCTCGTGAATTATCTTAATCATTTTTAACGATATCCTACTCTAAGATCTGTTTTTACTCCAAAAGTGTTTTCTATCGAATGCGAAATACTTTAATCAAATCGTATTTTTGTGATATCAAAATATTTCGTTTGCTACTCACGTTTTTTCTAAACCACTTCATAACTCGAGCCTTTTCGCCTAAAATAAGTCTCAGCACAATAAGTACTAAGAGACATACGGAGCAATTGACGCATTTGCTGCTGCTGAAAGTACAAAGAGAATAAAAGACAAGCCGTTGCTTCTAAGCCTGCATACTACTATAACGTATTTTATATTTGCGTAACACTTTGCATATGTTACCTATGCGCATATCTTTTTATTATTATAGTAAGTGTATACGTACACGTGTTGGATCATCGACAATGATTAATGACGCTTTCATAATCTTAACTTTTTATTCGAATCAATGAACTGATCAATATATTTTTTTTTTGTAATCTTTTTTTCTAACAATCAACTCATCTGAAACACTAACTAGAAGAGCAATCTGACGAAACAGATATAAAATCAAAACGAGCCACAATTTTATTGCCTGAAGTACTTTTTTATGAAACTTATCATCGCTAATTGATAATTGGAGGCCATAATAGCAATGAAAAAAGAACGTGTGAATAGTTTGTCGCATAGGAAACAGGTGCATATTGAAGAATGGACTGAAGACTATACATAAATATGGAGTATAAATTTTAATATCTTCATATAATTATGTCTGGTGATTGTTCAGGAAAATTATTAGCTCAAAGTTATTTCATTTTGAAGGGAACCTCTCATTATTTTTATCATATGATTAAAATCGTTTGCGAGATTTGATAAAAAAATAATAAAAGTTACTAATAAATCTCAAAAATGGTTCCATCTGAGATGAAATTTTTATCAATCATAAAATACCTTCCTCAGAGGGGGAGAAAGCGAGGCTTCTTATAACTTACATCTTTGATTTCATAAATTTTCTTAAACAATTACTGGAACATAATTGCTGGGAGGAATTGAATTGGGAACGCTCAGTACACCTTTCCTTTAAAACGACGGTATGAATTTTTAAAAATAACTGTAAATTAGACAACATGATAACCGTCTAACTGATCTATTGGAACGCCTTGATATTGTCGAAATAATAAAGAAGGAAAATACTACCTGCGATGCAGGAGAAATCGTGTATGTTGTTACAGTGTAATAAAAAACTTTATTCTAGCTAGTTATCCGTTATTCTCTCCAATTGTGTCAGATTTATTCGTCATTCGAAGCAAAAACGAAGACTCGTAATAGGCTCAGCATCGTCGATCCTTTGTGATATCGTATATCGCAGATATAACTATATCGCAGATATACCTGTAATTTGTACAAGATGAAATCAATATTATAGTACAATATAGTATCTGTGATAATACCTTAATTTGTTAATATGATGCTGCATAGCTCATTTTTCTTCGATTTCAATTTCCTTTTGATTTCAAACTTGATTTTCTAATACCCATTTCTACCAATGTAGATTAACTTTAATTCTGCAGTTTGACTTACAATTTTTATGATCCTAGTTCAGGTTTTAAGAATTAGAAAGGGATAAAGAGTAAATTAAACCAAGATTAAAGTTAATCTACGTTATAACCCAGTTGACATCAATTAATATACATGTAATATCAATGTATAATAATTTTGTACTCTCAACAATATAATTATTATATATATAATACTATATATAGTTGTGTCTTATATTACATTATATTGAGTGCAAAATTGTAACATCGATATTATATTACTTTTAATTGTTTTCGACTAGATTGATAGAAATAAACATAAGGGCAATTTCGATCCAATTTTGATTAATTTAATCAGCGATTATTCAAGTAGAACACAGAAGTCATGAGGATATCATCATGACCTCATTCGTCATTTATAAATCAATTTTTAGGTATCAAATGATATCACGATGATGTTCTGTGATACCATTACGACTTAATTATATTATACTTCATATTCTACGTAGATAATTCAACTAACACAATTGTTTACAGCAAAATTTTTGCTTATACATAGGATTTGTCGTCCCTAATCTAATTTTTCTTTCTTCTATATTAAGTAACAAATAAATTATTTCATCCGTGTTAAAAAATAATATTATTATATATATGGCTATAATAGCCAATCAAATTAACGGTTTTGGTCGAATCATCTAGTTGAGTTTTTTCAATAAAATAAGTGTTTAAACAAAAGTATATAATTTTTCCTATCTTTTCTTTTGACGTACCTTGACACTTCATGAGAAATCTTCCTTCCTTTCGTGTGTATTTTTTTGTTGCTTAAAAATAATCGCTGATTTATTCATCTAGATGGATGTAAAAGCGAACGCGCGCTTGAAATAATTTGAAAATTCTATTGAGACAAGCAGTGTCATCAACATTTGAGAGGCCTGTAATATAAAACTTGTTTTATTTGCAGTCTTTTTTGCACCTGTATTTTGCTCTTTTTCTTTCCGCACAACGCCCAAATATATATTTCTACCTCTTTTTATATACAATAAACATTCTAATTCCTGTTTCTACCAATGTATAAGATTAACTTTAATCTCGATTCAACTTACTCTTCATTTTTTACTAATTTTTAGAACTAGAACAAAATGAAGAGTTTGTTGCTAAATCGAAATTAAAATTAAATCACATATTGTTAGAAACGCGCATAAGAAGCTTTGGTAAAAAAATTCTTATTTTTTTAAAGAGAATTTGACTTATTTTAAAATAATAATATTGAAATAAAAATACCTTAAATCTTTCAATTTGATAATTTTTCTTCAGAAATTATAGAATGAGAAATCTTAAGGACATTTCAGACTCACGAAAAATACTAGAAAGGATTTTCTCAGTACCTCTAAAGTGTTCTAATACGTATAAAAAGTCTGAGAAATTTTCTAAAAAATTATAAAATTTTGAAGAATTCTAAAACTTATAAGAAATTCTGAAAAATTATATAAAGAATTCTAAGGATGGAATCCATAAATTCAAGATTCGAGATGGTCTTAAGTTAGTGCATGAACCAATCAGAGAGCCGTATTAGCATCTTAAGACAATGGGTGCGTTCAGCAGAACGTTTGTTTTGCAACTGTTGTAAGTTTCCTTCGCGCTAATTGGATCATACTTTTAGATCTAGAAGAATGGTTCTATCTCAGTAGACAATCATAAAACGGTTGCAAAACTGTTGAGTCTGCTGAACGCAGCCATTGTTTGAGATTAAGACTGGACTATGGATTTTGTTCTAAAAAAAATGTTTACCTATATACGCAGTATTCATGGACTGATATTCATTAGTCGATATTCATAGTTAGTTCTTATTTCAAGACCGTCTTAAGTAATGTCTTAAGATGCCAATGCGGCCCTCTGATTGGTTCATGACACCTCAAGGCAGAGCTTAAGACGGTCTTAAATATAAGATCTGACTATGAATATCGGCCTGGCTATGAATAGTCAGTTCTTATATTCAAGATCGTCTTAAGTTCAATCTTGAGGTGTCACGAACCAATCAGAGAACCGCATTAGCATATTGAGACATTACTTAAGATGATCTTTAAATAAGAACCGACTATGAATACCAGCCTATGCTGAGTTTAGATTCTCATCCGAATGCCACCCAATTATCACCCCATCTTTGTCGTTTACCAAACGTTAGACAAGGACATTAATGCCTGTATTCATAGGCCGGTATTCATAGTCGATTCTTATATTTAAGACTGTCTTAAGTACAGTCTTAAGATATCACAAGCCAATCACAGACCAGTATTAGCATCTTAATACATTACTTAAGATAATCTTGAAATAAGAACGGAATATAAATATCAATAGTTAGACCTTGTACTTAAAGGGATGCTGGAGCCGTCTGTATTACCGATAAAACTAGCGTTTTTGATGTTTTGTTCCTGTCGAATTTCTTCGTAATGGTTTCACAGAATAAAAATTTCTTTTTTACGATTAAAATGTACATGCTAATGTATTTGTCGCTGGTGTATTTTGTATTCAAAGCTAGAAAAAATAAAAAAATACAAATTTCTTTATTCATTTCACCTTCAACGTTGGTCGCCATACTGAGATAAAAATGGATAAAGAAATCTGTAATTTTTTATTTTTTCCAGCTTTGAACACAAAATA
>NW_017257333.1:368237-386596 GCF_001594055.1 Mycetomoellerius zeteki
GGTAGCCAATGAAATAATTTGTAGAGTATCTGAAGATAAATTTAAGAAAGCCTTAAATATGAGGCCTGACCTGATTATGAATACGGGCATATATCCGGGGAGCATTCAGGGATCCAGGTGGAAATTTGAACACGCCTTTAAATGGGGTGGGGGAAAAGGAACAGACTCGTAAAATGATGGCACATGCCTATCCCTATGCGCCTAACTTCGCGCGTGTTCCACTTCCAGTTGCTCCGATAACCGATGACGCGAACTCTGGGGGATTCCGGATTGTTTATTAAATCGTGCGAATGTAATAATGCGACATATATGACACATCGCTGCACCGCCGGATTTGTATTTTAAGTTTGAATGACGCCGGTGAATCTGTATTTCACCGGTTTCGGTACAATTCGAGCACTTAAAAAGAGCAGATATTGAGCTTGTTCCAGCTGTTCCTCGTAAGTGAACCTTTCTGTTTGCCTTTGTACTATATTTATCCTGTTACTCCTTTTCTCTCTAATATCTAATTCGATATCTGTTTCATTCTAAGTGAATAGCAGATATTAAATGGAAAAGCATAACTGCGGTGCATTGAGGAATTTCAAGATGGTGATGGTTTAATGACAACTAATGAAGGATAATACCTATCTATCTAAAAGAAAAACAGATGTGATGAAATAGGAAGAAAAAAAAAGACTAAAACTTCTCTCAGCTTCAATTTGTAAAGCCAACTCGCACATGTGGTTTTTCCGAAACTATTTTATCGTTTGTTTAATCGACTGTTCGAAACTTTGAATTTATTGGAATTTATCTTACTGTTTTGTTTACAAAACATTGTATAAGAGATGAAAGATACTTTCGATATCTAAGAATAAAGTTTCGCGTCACGTGAGATTTGAGATGAATCTGGCGGTCGGAAGCTTTCGATGTACTCGTAAAAGTGACAGAGTCAAGCTAATTAGGATTTGATTTGTAAATCTTGACCTATTCAAATATTGGAGTACATTAAATAATAAATCTGCGAGGTATCTCGTTGCATATTGGTAGATATGGAGATGGAGCTTAACACTGGGTTTGTCGATATGCTCGAGAATAGACGAAGGGATTGTGACTTTTTATGGGCGACACGATCCATGGATCCGGCGTTACCACACATGTTGCCACCGGATTCAGTCTATGACAGGGAGAGGATCATACAAGCTGTCTTGCAGGACAAACAAGTCAAAGCTGCCATCGATACAATAGCGAAGACTACAGGTGTTGGAGTTAAAGATGTTGAGAATAATGCCCGTGCCATGATAAATGAGATGGCTAGTAAAGCAGATTTGGCGACTGTTCGTTGGATAGGTATATTTTTGATAAATATTGTTTTAGTTCTAATTCCTTGTATTACACACTCATTATTTTATCTTTTAATATTTTTTAAGAATTAGTTAAGAGAGACTAATTTTTTTATCAAATAATGTTTTTATTTTTTGCCTTAGGAAGATGAAATAAAATTGTACTTCTGATTCAATGATTGATGAATATTAGCACATTTGTTTCTTGCTAAATGCCTTATAATTATGTTTGGTAATTTCAGGTATTTTTATTACAAAAGCTATGAAGAGAATGTTCTCGCAGATTTACATAAATGAAATCATGCTTTCTAACTTAAAGAAAGAAACACGAATATCTCAAGCACAATATATCTACGTTCCATCGCACAGAAGTTATTTGGATTTTATTCTGTTGTCGTATATTCTCTTTTCTTACGACATGGCACTACCGAATATCGCAGCTGGCATGGATTTTTATAATATGAAAATAGTGGGAGAACTACTCCGAAAAACTGGAGCATTTTATATAAGACGTAGTTTCTCAAATGATTTATTGTACAAGCAAATTTTCCGATCATATGTTAACACTATCGTTAGTCACAGTGATAGGGCGATAGAATTTTTTATCGAAGGTACACGGAGTCGTAGTCAGAAGAGTACGATACCGAAATACGGTAGGTACGAAAAGAGTTTTAAATAATCTCAAATTATGAAAGAGAACAGATACTGAAATCTCACATCACTCTTTCACAGGTCTTCTATCCATCATTATAGAAAGTTTACTTCAAGGCGACGTGCCCGACATATATTTTGTACCTATGAGTATTAATTATGAACGCCCGCCGGAAGAATTATTATTCGTTTATGAAATGCTAGGAGTCCCGAAACCAAAAGAAAGTACGGCTAGACTTTTTCGGTCACTCTCCATTCTACAGAAACCTTTTTCTCATGGACGCATTTTCTTTAACATCGGGGAGCCAATATCCGCCAGTCAATTCGTGGATAAGACATATCGCCAAAAAAAAGTTTTACAACCTTCCTTCAAAATTCCATCATCAGTTGTGGAGAATATAGCTTATCTTATAATAGAATCGCACAAGAAGAATACTGTACTTATGCCGATCAATATTATAGCTTTACTCCTCAATGAAAAAATTCAGACGAAACCGAAAGAACTATATACACTCGATTTATTGATCCAAGACTATCAATGGTTTAAGAGCTTTGTTACTAAGTCGTTGAAAGCCTTAATATATGGAACTGAAACGTAAGTATTAAACTTTGTACAACGTATAGCTTGGAGTTGTAATTAATCTGCATGTGCAACATTATTCATTCTTAGTGTTTAATCTCGCCTATTATTTTAATTATAAGCTATAGATATAAATATTAAATGTTAATATTTAAATCTTCAGAATTCTACATTATGTATGCATAATTTGTTGCAGTACTGATAACGATATGATCAAACAGGAAATATTGGAATCTTTAAAACCGCATGATGAATTAATAGTACTTGATTCATCAAACACGTTAAAAATCAAACAAAGGCATAAAAGAATAAAACAGTTAAATTATTCAAATATTAAAGGATATCCTCTGTCTGAACAGACTTTGCAAATAGCGGTATCTGCTATTAATATTGCAATTTATAGCAATCCGATCTTAGCTTATCTAACAGAAATAGTTTTTATAACTGCAACGATAGAAGAGAATGGCATTGAAACTGGTAATTATTGTAAATATTAATAGCAATGATTTTTTTTATTTAATTACTGATGTAATAGTAAAATACAAAAATGTAATTGTTGTTTTCTTTCCATGCAAGTATAACAGATTGGAAAGGTTTACTTTATTTGTTTTTCTTATAGTTCTTTTATCAATCTCAAATTTTATTTGCAGAAGTAGCTTTGGAACGGTATGAATTGTTAAGAAGATTATTCAGCACAGAATTCGCGATGCGACCGATTGAAGACAAAACTTTAATTAAAATAGAATGGGAAAAGTCGTTAAATATATTGATATCACAGAACTGCTTGCATATAGTGAACAATTTAATTTTTATAGGAAATAACACCAAACTGTTTTCCATCTTGCATAACATTATATTACCATTCATAGACGTTGCATATGTAATATGTATCTTATTATCTGAGGTAAGAAAAATTTATCTAAACGAAACTAACTCTAATAAGAGACAATACATTAAAATTTTGTATACTTCTTCCCTTTTTAGTGGACGGAAAGAATGTCAGTCGAACTCACGGATCGGACAATCCTTGTCGAAACGCAGAAAGAAGTGGAAAGATTAATATTTGAGACTAAAGACCGGTGTCAACATCCCTATTGTTTGTCTCTTGATCTGTATAACACAACATGGTCTAGTTTATTATCGCAAGGTATCATCGCATACCAGAAACATACCAATACGTATCAAACGGATAAAGCAAAATTGACGTATCTCATCGGAGCATTGCTCGAATTACCATTACGACATCCAACGGAAACCTACGTCGATGCGTTTCCTTTAATTATTTCAACATCATCGATGGATATACAAGCTAAGTTATAACAGTTTATCGTGAAACAATGAATTTGATACATCAATACTAATAATATTAATAATAGCATTAAATTAATAACAATAATTCGATTTTAATCGTGAGATATATGTGTCGATATATCAATAGTACATTCCGCTTTAATTTCACGAGCTATAGATATGCAGGGTATGTCATTATTGGTGGTACGATCGGGAAAGGAATAATCTTACATAAAAAAAAAAAAACAATAAAAGATATCCGATTTTTTCATACAAAGCTTTGCTCTTGTAGGAGATTGAAATTCGAGAAATCGCCATTTATTTAAGTTATAATTTTTAACCCTTTTCACGGGTACATACATATATGTATAAAGTTTTCAAATCTTTTTTATTTTTAATTTTAAAATTGATTTTTTCGGAAATAAAGCTTCGTATGAAAAAATTTACCATATATTTTCGACATATTTTTTCATATAGAATCATTAATTTTCCAGCTATTCCCACCACCAATAATACACTATTTTATATTACATTTTAAAGATCAGGAACGAAACTATTAATGTTATTAAGTATCCTAGCGGTATCATCGTCGAGATCAGTGGAGCGTTTTCGTTTGCCAAGAAACACTGTGGCGGCGGTTGTAGTGGTCGTAGGCGTGTTAATATTCCGGAGGAGAAGCTGCAATGATTTCATCTTCAGTAATACACACGTCAAAGAAAATAGAGTGCAATATTTTACAGTTAGTAATAATTCTAGTCGGGAGATCTCGAGAAATATTTTTTACCATGACTAATCGAACAAGATAAACTGCAAACGTGAGGAATGATATGGCCATCAGTGTGCCTTCTATCGAAGGGAATCCTAAAGAATGATCTTCGTGATCATCGTGCCCATAATACTCGACACCTCTTATTTTACGACTTGGTGCCATAGTAGTGGTAAGGCGAGATTCTGTTGAGTATGATATATGAAAACTTCCCGCGTTTCGATAACGTGTGGAGGAGTTTGCGGGCAAATCTTACCTATCTCTGACATCAATGTTTTCTCGATCGTTTTAAGAAAATAAAGTTTTCCTTCGACCGACGCTGGCTGCGATTGCAAAGTATGGTGAACACTTTTGAGTATGTCTATAGGCAAGTATTGGAATATACCATCATCCCGCTTCGATGTATCCTTGTCGTATTTATCTTGTGACGGTTTTTGTTCGGTATTTAGTGGTGGTTGAGTCGTAAGTGTGTTAACCATTATATTCTTTGTTGGTGACATCATATCATTCTTGTTAAGTCGTTCTTGTTTGTTTAATTTATTCTAAAACATTTAAAATATTTTCAATGTCTAATCGAAAAAATAAATTATTTTGTTTGTACATGGTTTGCTTATTAATTTCAGTTATTTATCCCGTGAACGTCTTTTCGTTACCTCAGTCACAGCATCGGTGATCGTTGCAGTGCGAATCGTTGTACCGATATCTGCGAAATCGGTGATTTGATCAGGAAACAGATTCACCGGCGTTGTTGACTCCGAGACAGAATTTATCTTCTTAATCTCTGTCCTTCTATTATGCATCGCATATGTGGCTTTGACCTGACGATGATAAGCTTGGCTACCATTTCGTTGACTATCAGGAAAGTTAATGTTGTCCATGTCGCCTCGTCTGAACTTATAAAACTGATTGTGCTGTACAGAAGGTATCCTTAAAGAGTATACAAGCGATATTAATCTAGAGCGATCCAGAGAACTAACTGATGTAACTAACTTACCTGTAAATCTTTGTTTCGTCCGAGAACTGCGGCATGTCCACCCATTCCGCTACGATAATATTAAGGAAAAGTATTATGGTACACAGAGCGCAAAACGTGCCGCGCACAAACATATTTGGATATAATGTTATTTATTATTGTACGTTATCCCGCGGGCGAAACGCATCTCATTCTTGTCACTAATCAAGTAACACGTGAACTTCTCCAAGTCTCTACTGCGTATCTGTAATTCAGAAACTGTCCGGTGTCGGGCATGGATATGCTGCAGGTGACACGCGCGAAGAGACACCATTATTTCCAGCAGAGATGTTCTGTTAGGATTAAAGAGAACGAAACGGCTGATGATGCTCACGCGTCGGAAACGGTCGTTACAGAAAAGACCACTTCCTTATGTCTCTTTCTTTTCTATAATTTATTTCGCATGATGCTAATTCAATTTGTCATGATTTGTTTTTTTTCTCATGACATTGATGGAAACGTGATTTTCCAAAAAAGGTTTTAAGGAACGCATTCACGGGGAATAAATAATGTAACGGTATATTCACTTTCTGGATGAGTAAGGCAAATTCTGTTTATTGGTACCATTTTCGGATAGAAGGCTTAGAGCGATATACAAATTAATTTAATATCAAAACTCACACGTGGCACTGAAAAGCCATCTTCTCCTCCGTTCAATCTAACGCGTTACGAAGAGAAACGTGCTCATACATGAATATGAACATGCTGCCGCTTGTTATGATTATCTTTCATTACTATTACCATAAAAAGAATATATAAATTGAGATTTTCATCTGGCACTAAGTACATAAGCCGGCAATCTACATATATTGTTCAAGATGTTTGCAGTTACGTTTTTTTTTAGATCTCAGGATATCTCAGATTGGGTAATATACGCATCATCTAACTGCACGATACATCGCTTTCTTGGTTCATAACTTTCTTGGTTCATAAAATACTAAGTTCATTTAAAGTATGGAATGAAATGTAAGTCGAATTTGCGTGCAATTACATGAGAGTTAATAAAACTCTTTTCGTATTATATGTTGCTTATTTATATATACGATATATCCTGCCTTCCAACCACGAATGCGTAAAAGCATAAAATTAGCGCGATAGTAAGTATAAGAGATTACAATTACAGCATTTGTTCCTACACACATTGGAGTATTTTCCTTCCTCTTATGCGGGAAGAACATTTAAATGCCTGGCATTAAATGCATCGAGTATTGTAAATGCGTTTTCCATGAGTACGAGGTTGATCGCATACACACGACTTAAGAAATTATATTTGCATAGCGTAAGTAGACTCTTCTTAAGTATAGGTGCGTACAATATGCGCATAAGACATTGATCTACAATATTCTACGAGTAAGGTTACGATAAACTTTTTAAAAGTTATTATAAAATATAACAATTAACGCGCCTGTTGACGCGCACGCTTATATATCTCTTATGTTACAAGTATATCGATTATCTCTTTATGTTTTTATCGTCATTTTACATTGTGATATCCTCATTGGATATATAATATTTACTCTGTTCTTAAGGAACGTAAAAATCACACTATTGCATTACACGATATAAAATGAGAAACGATTTTCTACGCTACTACTTATAAAGGTTATTAAAGGTATAGGCCGCATTTTTAAGGGTATTATGCCAATTTATGATCCAATACATACTCAGCTATTCGAAATCGAATATATTCTCTTTATATAGGAGTTATTAAATATAGAAATATTTGCTCCGGAAAGATTGCACCTTATCTTTACCTCAGCTATCTATGACATATTTTAAATAGATTCATTTGAATAAATCAATTATTAGGCTAGTGCAAAAGCTTCGTCGTTTTTTTACATTAAATTTTTTTATATTAATTCTGATTTAAATAAATAAATGGATCTAAATTCTTTAAAAAGATATTTAAAAATGTTTTTTTTTTTAAATAGAGAATAATATACATTGGAATTAATAAAAATAGCTTCGAGTTTATGCAATTTCGTTTTCGAATTTATTTAATGAATATGACAAACCTTTCTTGCATCATCTTAATAATTTTAATAAGTTCTCTCGCATATAATATTAATTTCTAGCTTGTTAATATAAGTCAACCTCATTTCTCTCGTATTGACTACTGATACAATCATCGTTCCACATCATTGATAAGCAAATTTTATAAAGAGAATACGTAACCACCGCATTTAAGTATATCCATTTCATTCAACGACATATTAATGTTATGCAATGAAAAACAATATATATATATATTTTTTAAAGCTACAAAGCTTGGATTATAAATAACCAAATTAATATAGAGATTCGCCAATCGTTGCTAACAAAAATTGAGATATACACATATCACCGTTTTGTGCTTCTTATAATACTTTAAAAATTAACATGTATTAACATATACTTTAACTTAATAACATGATTAATTTTTTTAATAAAAAAACATCTATCTCTTGGAATCAATATCATAATTTTTAAGATGTATGCAAGTCTTAATTTCGAAAAAAATCTTTAAGAATTTCAAATGATCTTTTTTTTTCAAATATTTAAAACGGATCAAAATTATAATATAATTTGTAAAGATTGAAGCTGTTAACAGACAACTTTTATGTCTTTATCAACTATTCTTTTTGATCGATATTTATATTGTAGTAATCTATATATGTCAATATATCTTAATATCAGTGACTATATCTATACCCATACATAGAACTTTTAAAAATTGAGATTAAAAAATGTAACTTTTCCTTCATAAATATTTAAATAATTTAAAATACTAAATTAATCGTATAATCATTACAATTATTAAAATATATTAAATTACATTAATTATAACTATTAATAATTTAATAATTTCAATTTAAAATAAAAAAATATATTAATTTACATATAAAAATATAAAAATAAACTAATTTTTAAAACAATTTATATGAAAAAAACAGTATTTTATTGCATGGGTAAGTTACATTCACTATTAATTTGCTATAAATGCAACTAAAATTTTCAGCTATGTATACCATAAATTGTAAATTATAAGTTATATGTTAATACATAGGAATAAATTTAAAATTATTATTATGCATTAAAAAGTAAATTATACCAATAAAATATAAAGTCACCCCAAAAAGAGCCGATAAAAATTAATAAATTTATAAAATATGTAAAATGTTTTATAAAATAAAGTTATCCTCTAAATATAATGTAAAATTAAAGCAATAAAAATGTCTACATTGTTATAACGTAGTTTAAGTAGCTTACATAGAGACAATCTCTACAAATAACATTTAAAGTAGGTATTTAAAATGGAATTGGTTAGAAACCTACTAAACACAAACGCGGTATACATTTCTACATATTTAACAAAGATGTCTGTAAATCATTTTTCGCTTATCATTTTTATTTATCACTACGTATATACCGCGAATCAAAATCCTTTTGTGCTAGGACCACTTTGTGGGAATGTTAACGTTATGGAAGTTTTTTGAATGTTTAATAATATTATTAAATATTTTGGAGTAGCAGTATCCCGAAATGCAAATTCAGAATGCCAATATCGATTCTATTCTAAAACGGAGAATGACATATTCGGGATATCGCCCGAAAGACAAAGTTGTACTAGTTTTCACGTACTTTTACTGAGTCAGGCACGAATAAACCGTCGTAGAGTGGCTCGAGCATATCGAGCCCAGCCTTTGTGTAGTGACAAGGAAGTCGGTAATGCCTCGATGTTCAAAACAGGCGAACAGTTCTGTCATGTCTCGTGATTACTGTACGCCATCCAACGTGCGTCGTCACTTTCGTGAGTCAAGTAGCGATAGCCAACTTTCTGCTCCAATTTTCTCAAGTCACACCATGTTTGATAATCCTTAGAAAAAGGAATTTTTTAATAATAATCATGCAATCAAAATAAAATAAAGATAATCAATTGAGGTATAAAAATAATGCTTACTTGTAACCACACGTGTTGCAAACTTCTATCTACGGTATATCTCTTCCGCTGCTTGACTTGCAGAAGGTTATTGATTAAATCAATAGCTGAAAGACAAAGAAATAATATGAAAGAAATATGTAGGTTCATATTATTGAGAAAAAAAACATAATTTCTTATATGCTAATATTATATTACAAAAGTAATTTGCAGAGAAATAATAAAAATGTTAATCACCATCGCTTGAAATTTCCTTCCAAGGAGTTGGCGGATACATAAAGGCAGCATTCTGAATCTGTTCATTAATGTCCTCTTCTTCGTTAAAGGGGAACGTGCCGCTTAATGACACGTATATAATTACGCCAACGCTCCACATATCTAAGGACCGATTATAGCCTTTATTTCGCAAAACTTCTGGTGCTAAGTACGCCGGCGTACCGACGACACTTCTCCGAAAGCTCTTCTCGCCGATTATCCGCGCGAATCCAAAGTCGCATAATTTCACCTGGGTGAAGTCCGTGTCGCTGCTCAGTAACACGTTCTCCGGCTTCAAATCGCAGTGCACGATGTTCTTGCTGTGAAGATGTTTCAATGCAACTAGAATTTGTGTCACGAGGAATTTGGTTATTCGTTCGCTGAGTCGTCCTTTTTCGGAACTCAAGATCATTTCCAGCATATCGCCCTTCAGTTTCTCCATCACTACGAATATCCGCTCTGTTGTTTCAAACATACGTTCCAAATTTACCACTCCGCTATGCGATAGATTTTGTAGGATTGCTACTTCGTTTTTCAGTTGGGCTTCTTGCTTAGTGGGAAAACGTAATTTATCGATGACTTTTATGGCCACCGCGCGACCGCTCTTACGATGAACACCTCCGTAAACTATGCCGAATTGTCCGGATCCTAAAACTTCATCTGGGAAGATCTGATATAGTTGTGACATATCGGTAACGTTTTCTTCGGGTTCAGTAATTTCAGCAGGTTCTTCTTGATCTATATAACACACAACGCATTCATTTCAATAATTCATTTTATCACACACAATACCTTCTGTATTATTTATCTCCAAAAAACAAAAGTAATATCTTATTACGAAATACTGTTGTAAATAATAAAAAAATAAATAAAATATAAACTAATAAAAGGCGTAAAAAATATCTCGGGTTATTATTTTGCACAGTGTCACGATAGCAAACTAAATATACATACTAGTTGACACAGTTACAGGCATAAGTGCTTGTCTAATAGTAGTTTCCCACGATCTAGCTATGTGAGCTCCGATACCACTTTCGGGAGGAGAGACTTGGCCGCAATTATCTCCGTATGATGGATCCTCCCCAACATAGTAATCGGCATTGGCAGTTTTTAGCTCAAAGCAATGCATTATATCTACAATACAAAGTACGCAAAGTGTGTAAAAAAGTTCAACTCAGAAAAGCTTGTTGTCTGACACAAAATCTTAAAAAAAGAGGGAAAGAAAGAAAAAATGCACATAAAATTGATAATAACTAATATTAGAAATAACTTCTAATTCGTTTACAAATAAGAACGCACATGAACGAGGTGTTTTAGCAGTTTCAATTGCTGAAATTTCAGCCAATGGTATCTCCTTGTAATATTTAGAACCATTCTCGCTTTGGAATAGTGTTATAGCTTTTGTGTCAAGCCGCCAATAATGTTTTTTTTTCTAAAAAGATTGATAAATAATTTCATTTAAGTCTACACATTTATATTCACAGTAATTAATAACTTAAATAATATCAGAAAATATTAGAATAATTATATAATTTCCAGTGTTTCTATGAATACTTACAACTGGATCGCGATTTGTGAAATGTACCATCCAACCTTCTTTTAATACCTTAGACCCACGTTTCTTAGTATGTTTCACACTTTGTACTATTCGCATTAATGGAATGTTGTTACTTGGTGTAGAATTACAGCTTTTTTAATGAAAAAAAAAGCATGATATTAGAAAAATGACAAATATAAATTTTAAATAAATAAAAATCAAATTGTTACAGTAGGAATTTACCTCGAGCGTCGTGATTTCTGACTTTCATCATAAGCAATGTCATCGTTACATCGTGCATGATCCTGTAATCACATAATTTCAATGTTATAAAACTTTTTCTAAAAATTATATCTTCATTTTTCGCAATCATTTGTTGGAAAGAGAACGAACAACTTACTAGATAATAATTAGGTATCTTATTTTCATTATTTATGAACGATGCATCTTGTGTTGGAGGCGACGATTCTGTGTCACTGTCAGCATCAGCTTCCTCATTTCTAATATCACATTTTGTTTCTAATTCACTGCCAACACCGCTATCTGTATATTCGCCTAGGAAAACATTTTTAATTTATTATATATGTATGTGTGAACATAAAAACAAATTGTTTGAATTTATGTACAAAGTATTCTACCTATATTATCTCGTGGATTTTCTCCGGTACAGTCTTTTGGTATTTTATCCATACATTTTTTGTGCGTATTGTATTTACAATCTTTACACTGAAGGCCTTGTTTAAATATACCCTTTAGCAATTTTTTACAGTACCCACATACGGTTGGGCGTGTATATGTGTGAACTACGAATGTGTGCGGAATTTTTATTCGCGTTGCGAGCTCTCGCTCCACCCAAACGGGCCGTCCTCCAAATATCGGCGAAGAGGACTGTTTTGGTGCCATTATACTTGGTATTGCCTACAAGACAGTATACACTTTATTCAGACACACAAAGAATTTCGCAAATAAAAAAGAATAAGAAAAATATCAAGCCGTATTTATTTGTTTCCAATGTGTATACATTAAATTAAAATCAAATTATATATTTTCGCTCATACCAATGTACTATTATTTTGGCTTGTGTTAAATGTACTATTTGAACTGTGATTATCGTCGGTATTGCTTGTCAGGCTGCTAGTGGAACCCTGACTCGGCGATCTTGGAACATTCAGCATGGCCGAACTACGCCGTCTTTGACTTGCATCTTGTGAACAGTTGTTCGGTACTTTAATGACGCATCTTTTGTGATAGTTCATACCACAACCTACAAAATTAAATAAGCATTTTATTACTGTTAGATGACAAAGATTGCATAAAAAGCATACATTTGACTCAGTAAAAATTATAAAATATTTATCATAAATTTACCTTCACACTTGAGACCTTGTCGAACAAGTCCAAATAGCATTTCACCACAAAAATCGCAAAATGTTGGTACTTTGTAGGAATGCACTGCTAAGGTATGAGGTCGAATGGGAACGTATTCGCTTGGCACTTGTGCTAAAATGTCAAACAATTTTTTTTATAACTATACATATTTAAAAAAATTAAAATTTGAAAACCATTGCAACACACAAGCTTTTCTTACCAGTCAACACGATTTCTACCAATGTCTCGTCAACTACTTCCGTAGCGTTTGTAACCAACTGCAAAACATTTGTGGAATTGTAATCGTGCTTGAATAAAATTAATCTCTCAAACAGATGATTCAATCCGTGCTCCGGACACTTGGTGTTTATAAAATCACAGGCGAGATCTTTCAGGGCCTTAAGAGTAAGCGTGCTGCTGTCGACCGTGACCGTGTCACGTATCAGACCAAACTGGAATAAAAATGTAACTTCTGCTCCCTCCATGATGCTTCGCAAATTTTTTCCTGTAATGTATACACGAACTCATAAGTACATAGATTAAAACTGTAATACTTAAAAATTAGTAATATATTTTAATTTTCTGTCCATACAGAGTATAGAAGCTTGAATTTGTAATATTATTGCAATGTTGATGTAATATTTTTGAAATGTTACAATATTGCTGCAATGTTGCTGGAATAATTTGTACTATATGAAAAGTTCTGGTTTTATTAAAATTAATTAAAACAACAATTAATTAAGATTTATTTCTCCTCTTTATATATATAGTAGAAAATTTGTAATTTATAATATATATTTAAAAGTTACAAGAGAAACAGTGAATAAAGGATTTATATTTTCAGAGCACCAAGATAGAAAAAATAAGCCAGATGTATAGCAGATGTGTAAATAAATATCCGGAATAATGAAAAAATAAATTAATTGCGAGAGAGGATTATAAAAATACCTGAACAAATATGTTCAGTGTATTATAATGATTTATGTGCAAAAATAATTAAATCACTCATTATGCCTTCTCTCTCTGCCGTAATGTCAAAGAGTCATCGGCGAAGGAGCCTCTTATTCACGATTTCCACGCTGGCTGATTTTTTTCCCATGCAAGTGAATCATTCATCGTTCCAAATGACATGCGTGAAGCGTCCCGACGAGAGAGATGCGATAATCTCCTTGCGTGTCATACAAAAGTATCCTCTATAATGTGGCTTATCCGGCGCACAAGGAGTTTCGTAATCGACCTATGCAACACGTCCGGTTCGTCCCGTGCGAATTCTCGCGAAGCGAGGAAAAAGCGAAGATAGAAAGAGAGAGAGAGAGAAAAAAGATAGAAAGGAGAGAGAATGACGGGACGGGAGGTAAGCGTAGAAGCGAGCGACAAAGAGTTATGCGCACACCGACGAATCCCCGAGTCCGGGGATCGACTCCTTACATACTTCCTCGTGCGCCTCGTCGGCTCCGACTCGGATGTGCGACGCGGCTGTTCTCCTTCACCTCAGGAACGCGGTGGCATAATTGACAGAACGATCGCGAGCCAGCCAGCGAGCGGGTGTCACTGTCGTGCGCGCCGTCAAGTCCATGCCTGACACACATTCGCCGATGACATTTTACAGTTATCTCCAGGTGACCGACCCACCTTGACGTAAAACCCTCTCCGGTGCCAGTGCAGCCAGTTATCCGTCGCGGCAATACGCACGCCACTTCCGGGGGCCTTCACGACCAACAGCGCTCCCGAGAGTTCCGAGAGACTTACTGCCAGAGTTACTATCGAGGCGGCATTTCTCAAATGATAAGTCGAAATGAATGTGGATGATAACAACAAAGAAATACCTGAGAAATAGATGTGTTTTAGATGAAATTTATTGAAAATCTCTCTCTATGTGCACAAAATGTGTACGTTGAACTATGTAGAGAAAAAAGTCTCTAGTATCTATAATATATTTTTCATATTTGCAAAACTATTTTTGTCTTTATTCCTACGCCAAAGAATAATAAAAGTTATTTTTCGAACTTAAAGAGAGAGGGAGAGACAAGTATCATCTCAATAATTAAACAGATATTGTAAAATTTTATTAACATATATAAATTAAAATGTGAAAATATTATAAGATCAAAGTTTAAAGATTTTTTAAATGATCAAGATTATATAGATATATTAGAATGTAAGGGAAAAATAAAGACAAATATTTATTACTTATCGAGTGTCATTGGTTGAAAAGTTCATAAAGACAAAATATATATCTACTCTTTCTTTCTTTCCCTTTTTCCTTCCTTTTCCTCTCTTATTGCAGAAAAAGAAAACAAAAGCTTTAGAAAAGAACGAATGATACATATATTTATTATTGACGACAAGTTTGTCAATGCTTCGCGAGAAGTGAATGTATCCAAAGACGATAATTAAATCGAGTTCGACATTATATCTTATAATTAGTGCGGTTTGTCTGTAATTGCGAGTGATTCTCGTGCAATTTTTTAATTTGTACATTTTCATGTCTCCAGAGAAAAATAAGCAGAAGAAAGAGAAGGAGACAGCAATGCCATCGATGGAGAGAGCAATTATACAATCGATGGAAGTAGCATTGCAACCGATCATTGATACTACTATAATATCGAATGTGACGAGTTTTTCTTATACCGTGGTCCGCACCTTGAAACGGCAAGAGTTTAATTTCACATGGGTATAATATTAGATTTTGACAGTTACTTAATTTCAAAGCTAAATATTCATCAAGTATATATATTGATATGTAGATTGTATATATAATTATACTTTTACGCGTACTGTCTAAAACTTTTAGAGTGAATCTCACTTTGACGAGTGAAATCTTACTTTCATAAATTGAAAATTGAGCCACTCTTTTTCAAGACTGGATCAATGTTCACTCTTTAGAGTGAAATTCCATTCCAAAAATTTTAAAAATATGATACAATTCCTATATTTTGAAAATAATTGTATTAAATATAACTCTTTCTTCATTCGATATATATTAATACACTAATGAATTATTTGCATTATCCGAAGTAATAATTGGAATACGTCATACATTATATTGTATACATTCAGTGAAATGTGAAAAAGATATGCAAGTTAGTCAGTTTAATATTTTTTGTAGAACATAATTGAAAAGGGATTTAATAAATCAGCGCCCGGGAAAGAATATGAAATTTCATACATCACAATCAAACAGGCGGCGTCTTTTCTAAATAAACTCATTAGGAAAACACCTTGCTTTCAGGTAATAAATGTTATTTTAAAAGTTTAATTCTTACCACTTTTAATAAAATTAGTACAAATTAATAATCTGAAATATTTATAAACATTTCGTTATGAATGCTTTGAAAGTATGTACATACAATCACAAGATCCGTGATTTCTCAAAATCTGTAAGTATCTATTATATGCAAGTGTGTATAAAAATAAGATCCATCAATTAGTATAAAAAGTATAATTTCTCATTTTATATATTAAAAAGACTTAAAATATAATTATAACTATAAATCAAAATAAATTACATATTATAGATATTTGCTATATACAGTGATAACATAACTGAAAAATTGTTATTTTTTTACCTGCTTGTAAAAAAGAAACGGGAACATATAAAGCAGAAAAAACGTACTTTTATCTTTCTACAATCAGTTATTACATCAAAATTGCAAAATTTCAAAATTAATATTAGAAAATTTTAATGATTCAAAACATTTGAATTCATTTTCTGCAAAATTTCGTTTTTTGAGTTGCATTGTTGTTGCAAATGAACGATTTGCAATTTAAGTACTATTTTAAATAATAATCTTACCGTATATTATACACATAAATTATAGATTAAAAAAATGTCAATTTGATCCCCACATCCCCCCCTCTCACTCTCTCTCTTTCTCTTGCAATGCAAAATATAAATAAAGAATCTTTTAAGAGTATTTATTAATCGAGTCTATGATTGTTTTAGAGCGAACGCATACTTAACGGAAGTGGTTTCAATATTTATCTGAAGAAAGAACTTTATCAAATTACCGATAGCATCAAAGCACGCGGCGTGGTTTACTCTTTGCTACACCTATCGGATGAGCAGAAATGTAAAGGTGTTATAACAATCTCATCTGGCAGCTTTGCATTTACTCTCTGTCATTATGCATTTCGATATGAAATACCGGTGACGGTGGTGATGCCGACAACAACAACAGCAAAAAGAGTCCAGATGTGCCAAGATGTTCTATTAGCACGAGTGCTTATCAGAGGTGGTAACTTACTAGAAGCTCATCATGCCGCTTTAGATATCGCCATAAGGGAAGGCTTATTTTATCTTGACGGGTATTCTTCTTTAGCAAAATCTTATAAAAAATTTGATTGGACGCATTCATTGCGTACTTATGCGTGTTAAAACCGTCGTACACAAATTATTGACGTAAATATGTGTTTAACATAAATATAAAAACAGGTTAAACTGCGAAATCTTTAATACATGTTAAGCTATTAAGTAAAAATATATGTTTTTAATCATTTAAAATATTTGTATTTTATTTTTAAATCAGATTAAGTCAATGTACAACGGTTTTAATATAATATGCGCTATTAGTGCATCCAATTGAATTTGCTATTTGTGTATTAAGTGAAAATACTTTTTCGTTAAAAAATAATATTTTCATCAATGTTATGTACCTATTTTCTGTATGTTTCTAATTTTATCACTCGAAAATTCGTTAACTTGAAGGACATTGATTAATAGTTTTCTTATCATATTTCATTATTGCCGCAAAAGATCATACTCATTTTGTTAATAATAAGTTCTTAAGTGAATTATTTAATATTTCTTCGATAGGAACGATCATCCAAACATGATTATTGGTCAAGCCACCTTGGGCATAGAAATCATGAACCAACAAAGTAAGATTGATGCGGTGCTTTTACCGACGACAATTGAAGGTTGCGGATTAACAACAGCTATTGCAATAGCTATTAAAGGGTGCAATTCAAAAATAACAGTTATTGTAAGTTAATAACTTCTATATAATTGTCATTTATACTGTTTCACTAATTAGTTATATCAAGGAAAAAGATTGTATTCACTTCCCAGTGAGAAATGATAATGGAATCGACGTCGATTCCATTGTCATTTCTGACTGGGTTAGATAAATTTGTAGTATAATTTTAATTCTTAGGAAGTTCGAGGTACAAGTTTTGATTTATTCCAAGACGTGAAGAAACAAACGGATTTACTTAATGAATTGAATATTATTCGTCCGAAAGAGTATATAGTGTGTCCTTTAAGAAACATGCCGCATTCCGTGATCGATAGGTTTATTTCGGTAGATCCAAAGTCGATTCATTTTGCATCCATACATCTACACAAAAATGAATGTTACTACGACTGTTATGGAGCAATTGCTTTAGCTGCAATTTTATCTGGTCAGCTTGATGATCTACACGGAAAAAGGTAACTTCTTGTTCCGATAGTTTTCTCGAATTTATTAATTTATTAATTTCGTAGCAACGCGTTTTACATGTTTTATAATCATAATGTATGCACTACACTGAAAAAAAAAATTGGCTGCTGCAGCAAATTAGATGGTAAAATATGGCATAGCATTTTTAATTGATTGTATCAGTCAATTTTTGGTTGTGTTAGCCTATCGAAATCCTATACTAACATTGCGGATAGGCT
>NW_017257333.1:386673-391514 GCF_001594055.1 Mycetomoellerius zeteki
CAGCCAATCTTTTTTTTGCGTGTAGATGCAATTAAAATTTCAATTTAATAATATTATGATTTTTTTGTACGCGCCAGGATAGTAATACCTTTATACGGTAGAATGGATTTGAGTGAAGAAGATTTTAATAATATAGATAGATGTATCTTTAGACAATACCATCTCGAGCTGATTTTACATAATTCAAACATTCCATATCCTCCTCCATTTGATTCTGAAGAAATCTGACAGAAAGCTGAATTATAAAGAAAATTATATATATCTATCGTAAGAATCCAGATAAAATCAAAAATATAGAACAAACCACACAACTCGAAAAAAATTTGATTAAAGTTACGAAAAAGACAGCTACGATGTTTCTAAATTAGAAACTGAATAACGAAATAATTTTATTAATGATATTCCATATATTCGGTATATCAGATATACGATACTCGTAGTAATATAAAAATTCAACGTTGGAAATTTTGAATTCAAATTATCAATAATAATGGACGTCATGTGTCGTACATACATAAATGAACGAAAATTTAAAAATCTGTATATATGTTAAAAAAATGTTTAATGTGTATAAACATGATTTTTCAATATCATACAAATATTTATCGGTTGATGTCTAGCAAAATTGTCAACCAAAGGCATACTTAGCAAACAGAAAAATCATAGTGGATATGATCCACTAAGCAAGAATCATTTCAGTAACGTTGCTTACGTTGCAACGTTACTGAAGTAACATTTCGAGAAGTTTACTGGAGACATACTCAACTTGATCATATCAACCGGTTTTTAAATATTAACTGTATCATTTAACTTTATATAAATGTTGACTTCAAAATTAGACTTGAATTGAAAACAATCCCGGGAAAAAATGTTAATATAAGCCATAATGTATCTTCTATGGCTAAACTAGTGTACACTTTTAGAATTTAAAATGAGAGATATGTCTCTGATATTTATCGAAAACAAAAAAGAGAATTTTAGTGCAGTTTAATGCAGAAACAGAAAGCAAATCCATAATTATATGTAATTATTATATATAATCATGTATAATTGTATATCCAAGCAGAACAACAAGATACGTTACGATACTGTCAAAATGACATTAAAATGAATCAGAAATGATTAAAAAATGACTTTTAATGATCATTTTAGAGTCATTTTGATATCATTTTGATATCATAATGACTTGTTGTTCTGCTTGGGTATACAATTAACATATTTTATATACAATTATAAAATATGTTATATATAAAACATTCTAACAATAAAATATATCCATATATATAACATTTTTTTCCGGGATTAACTGATGTTTCTTCAATTTAAACGAATATATATAACTAATAGGAAACACACGTATTATGTGTACATTCTCTTAGCAAGCGGTACATAATAAAGAAATAAAATATTAGTACATGTAAGAAAGTAATTTTAATTAATTTCCTTCAGAGCGTTCCTTCATCTCTTGAACAAAAAAACTAGCAATAAAAGTATATAATATGTAGGTACATACATGACGCGTTATAAAGAAAAGTATATATGAAATTAAAAAATATGTATATACATATATTTCGATTATATAAATAGGCCAATTTTTACTTTTGCATTACTACTTGATAATCAGAGATTGACATAAAAAATAATATGATTTATTATGACACGTTTTTTCACTAATTGGTATAACTTAAGTTTAATTAAAATTATTTTCAAAAATGAATAAACAGAAACAAGCAAAATATAATAATTTAAAAAATATTAACTTTCGTAAAATTTTATCATAAAAATACGGAATAACAATATACACATAAAAATACGGAAAAAAATTTAAGAATAAAAATCTCCAAAAAATTGTATAAAATATAGGACAAATGCAGAAATAAATAAATTTGCTCTGCAATATACTTATTATTTTTTGTAACAAAACTAATCTTGAACTATCCTTCTCATTATACGTTGAATAAGCTTTGTTTGTTGATGAATTTTATAAATACAACTTATCGGATTAGAAACAAACGACGGATTTCGGGAAAAGACGAGAGATGAGCTGTTGATGACAAATAATAAGTTATCCGCAAGAGAAGAAATTAGTTTTTGACAGGAGTCAATTCGGATGTTATCCCCTGCAGTTACATCTTAAGTGATTTCCGTCGAAAAAGTAACTTTTTATTTTACATATCCATATGTCTTCGCAATTGGAAACGAAACAAAAATCTAAGAAAGGAGAAGCAACGAAAGAGATTATCGACCATGTACCATTTTCTTATACCATAGTCTGCCCATTGTTACGACATCAGAATCATACTTGTTTTGAATGGGTATTTCAGATTTGATCAAAGTTTTAAAATCCAATATTCGTTTGTTTGAATGTTAATTCAATAATAAATATTTAAAGTGTAATTTTCGATTTCGGTATATCTTATATATTCGAAAAAATAGGAGAAATGTAATTCATCAATTTAGTGCTTTTTTTGTAGAATATCATTGACAAAGGCTCCAAGAAATTAAAACGATTTCAAAAGTATGAGATCTCGGTTAACAGAATCCATTCGGCGATGTACAAGATAAGAAAACACATTTGGGAAACACCATGTTTTAAGGTAATAAATATGTACTATAAGATTACCTTAACTTAACTTCTTCAAACTTTTAATAAAATTATTAAACTCGCACGGCGGACGCAGGGTCAAAAGTGACCCAAGGATGAAATTGTTTTAAAATGTTTGAAAAACAATTTTTTATTAATATGTATAAAATATGTAGAAAGAGAAATAAAAACACATATTTATCATAGAAACAAATATCCATTTATTCGTTTTCTTCACAGTTGAAAAGATTGAAAAAAGTAAACAACTCTAACTCGCGGATTTCGCGAGACCCTATGTCCACTGGCGGAAGATTAAAAAGTGTAAATTTAAAGTATACAAATATTTCGATTTCAATTTTGAAAGCTTCAATAATATTTTGAAATTTGTAGATTTCAAAATCTAAGTATATGCAATGTGCAACAATAAAAAATATAAAAGTGTATTTCCCATTTTATATATTAAAAAATGATGTAAAATGTATTTAATTGCAGAAATAAGCTTATACAATAAGCTGAAATAATTTTTATGCGATAAATTAATGCCATTGAGGAAATACATTAAGTAATGATTTACCAGTTACTTCTAAATTATAGTGTTACTCTCAAATTATAGTGTACATATGTTATTTATTCATGCACTGTAATGTAAAATATATATCTATATACAGAATTATTTAAAGACTATCGTTAATTAAATTTAATATGATTATTTTAGAGTTCGTTACTCAATCATCAAGGATTTCATATTTATTTGAAGGCAGAATTTTGTCAAGTTACCAACAGCATCAAAGCACGCGGCGTGATTTACACTTTGCTACAGCTAACACACGAGGAAAAATGTAAAGGCGTTATAGCAATCTCAACAGGCAGTTTTGCTTATTCTCTCTGCTATTATGGTAAGATCTTTGAGATACCAGTGACAATAGTGATGCCAATATCAACAGCAGATGAACAAGTCAAAAATTGTCGTAAATACAAAGCAACAGTGCTCGTCCAGGGTCGCGATATGCTAGAAGCGCATAATATCGCTTTACGTATCGCCAAGACCAATGGCCTATATTATCTCGATGGGTACTTTTTTTTATAAACTATCATTTAAGTTAAACAATTTTTTCATTAAAAAATAATATTATCAATTTAGGTATTTCTATTTATATGTGATAAATTTAATTTTATTATTTAAAAATTAATTAAATTAAAGAAAGATAATAATTATTTTTGTATAATAGTACCGTATTACTATCTCAAGAAACACAGATTTATTAATAATTCGTCTAATTTCCTAGCTGATTTTAAAAATATTTTTTTGAATAGGAACGATCATCCAAACATGATTATTGGCCAAGCCACTTTAGGCATAGAAATTTTAGACGACATAAAAAATATTGATGCAGTGTTACTACCAACGGCGATCAATGGTTGTGGATTAACTACAGGTATAGCGATGGCTATCAAAGAATACAATCCGAAAATAAAAGTTATTGTAAGTAAACAAACGTTTTCTTTATAGCTATCAATTGTAAATTATTGTACCTTACTTTGATGTAATGAGCTAAAATTTGTCTTAAAAAGAAATTTGTATTTACTTTGAAAGAAAATAAAAGTTTGTGAATCATATTATTTCAATTTTTAGGAGGTCCAAACTGAAGTTACTGATTCTTTAATCGAAAATGTTAGAACACAAACAACTTCGCCTAACGAACTAGAAATTCCTACGACTGATTATACGTGGTATCGAAATTCTATAGGCTTACCAGAAATGTGGCTCGACACAATTATTACGGTAAATAAAACATTGGTTAATATTGCGGCCGATATTTTACTAAATGAAGAAAACATTGATGATTCCAGTGCAGCGATTAGTTTAGCTGCAATTTTAACTGGTGAAATCCATCCTGGGCTAAAGAGGTGACTTCTTTTACAAATTCGATAGTTTTTTTTCTAAAATGTATGGATTCTACAAAAGCTTTATGTGTTTCAATAATAAGCACAGATTTCTATTTAATAATGATATGTAATTCAGTATTATTATAATATTATAATTAATATATATATTCTAATCCTTCTTCTATTCGCCAGAGTTGTCATACCTGTATATGGTAAAATCGATTCAATTATCGAACTAACGAAGAAGGAATAATTAGGATCTCATGCTGATTAATTCCTGAAGACCATTTAAATAGGCATTTTTATTTTTCATCATAAATTATTGATAATATAAACAATCATCCCGGGAAAAAATATTTTATATATAATT
>NW_017257333.1:391527-429980 GCF_001594055.1 Mycetomoellerius zeteki
ATAATATATATATATAATGTAATATAATAATTAATTTAATATAATTTATATAATTTAATAATTTTATATATAATGTAATATAATAATTTAATATAATTATATAAAATATTTTTTCCCGATATGACTTGTGGACAACTTTAACAACGATGTCTCAACCAAGTACTCGACACTAAAATAATTTTTTAACATTTTTATACTAATATTTCTGTATTTGATATATATGCTTTCTTTATAAAAATACAATGCTAGAAATCTTTAATTTTATCGGACAGTGTCATTTATTTACTTCCGTCTAATTAACTAGACTCGTTAGAAATTTGTGCAGAATTACGTGTAATATGTATTAATAATATATATATCATAAACATGACATAGCTATTGAAAAAAAAAACAGAAACTTCGAGAAAGGTCGAAAGATGAGTTGTAAATATAATAACAAGTAACATCTGTTCTCGACAAAGAAGAGATTAGTTTCTGACGAGAGCCAAATCAAGTTTGACGTTATTCTTTGACACTGCAGATTACTTGCAATTACGTATCAAGTGATTTTCATCGAACAAGTAACTTTTTATTTTCCAAATCTGTGTCCATTGAGAAATAAAAAAGAATGGAAAGGAAGGCAATGAAAGAGAATGTCTGCCCATTTTCTTATATTATAGTTGTCCCACTATTTCGACGAATTATATCAGGCAGAAGATATTTTTGGGTATTGCAAATTTAATCAATCAGTTTTAAAATTAAATACTCATTCCCAGGGTTGGGTAAGTTAACTATTTTTTTTAACTAAGTTAAGTTAAAGTTAATAGCTTTCAAAATTTAACTTAATTAAAATACAAGTTAATCCATAATGAAATTAATTAAATTAAAAGTTAAGTTAATAAAAAAAGTAATTGAAAAGTTAATTGTTCCGAACGAACAACCAAAAAAAAAATTTTGACCATTTTACATAATTTTTCGTATTTTTCCTTTCTCACATATTTATTAAAGAATCTGGTTATTTTTGTTCACAAGTAACGATTATATAATATAAAATTACTAAATTATATACTCATTATTCTCTTGCATTGTGTCTGAGGATTAATTAAAAAAAAATCAAATTAAAAGTTAATAGTTACCGGTAAAATGTAACTAAATTAAATTAAAAAGTTAAGAGTCTAAAATGTAACTAAGTTAAGTTAAAGTTGATTAACTTTTTAACTTAACTTTTATCTTTTTAATTTAGCACTACCCAACCCTGCTTATTCCATAACATACACCAATGTGTACGTATGATAATATTTCCATATTTCGAAAATAGTTATAAAAAATTCGAGAATAATATTCTCCTTCTGTTTTACAAATATTCTATTCGGAGTAATAATTATGAAACATGAAAAAATATAAGTTTGCTAATATACTTTTTTTATAGTTTATAGCAGAACTGGGCTTACAGAAAAAGAAACTAAGCCAAAAAGAGATTTCGTTTGAGAACATCAAACAGGCACTATTTCAAATAAGAGAATATATTTTGAAAACACCACTCTTTGAAGTAATTAATTCCATAAAACTTTCTTAATTTAACTGTTTTTTGTTTCAAATTTTAAGCAAAATTGGCTGTTCAAAGAATATAAATACTTCACTGTCAAAGTCTAAAAACTTCAATAGTTTCAAGTTTAATATATCTTAATAATATATCAAAATATTAAAAAATAAGAAATATCAAATATATGCAAATGTATATAATTTCCCATTTTAATAAGTGATTTAAAATTAATCCAATTACAGATTGAAATAAATTGTATGCAATAAATTATTTAAAGTAATCCAATTTATAAATTACTTTAAATAATGATTTGCTTGTGTTTCTCGCAAATATAGTATATATGTATATATATATTTATAATAAATCATTTATTATTGTATATATATTTACACTTTTATATATATATATACAGGGTGTCCCACGGGAAGGTATTCAGTTATTGAAAAAACAAAAATTGCGTTGAAAAGAGGAAAGTCTGCAGGTTTTAATGAGTATAAATAAAGTTTAACAAAATGTTTGTGTATCAATTAATTTTATTGATGAAAAATATGCTAAAATCAAGTAAACGCTGAGATTAATATTTAAGACCGCAGATAAGATCGAAAAACAGATTTAGTAGCAGCTATTTAAAAAGTTATTAGCAATATTAAAAACGATATATTAGAAAAAGTTTTTATGAGTTTTCGTAACAAAAATTGTGTTTTGTACAAATTCAGATGATGTTCACTCCGAAAAAATTATTCCTTGGGATTATATTTTTGATCAATAAAATTATTATAATTGATACACAAACATTTTGTTAAATTTTATCTATACTCATTAAAAATTGCAGACTTTCCTCTTTTCAGCGCAATTTTTGTTTTTTCAATAACTGCCCAAACAACACAAAGTCTGAAATTGTGACATAAGACGTCTTTAAGTCGTCTTTTAGACGTAAAAAACGTCTTATGACCCGATTTTAGACATTTTATTGTTGGGTGAATACCTTCGAAAATGACAGCTGATTAGTTTCAACACCTTCCCGTCCCAGGTAGTAACACACGTCATTTTGACGTCAAAGGCCGTCATTTTGACGTCAAAAGACGTTATTTTTGACGTCAGCTTGCTACCAGGGGTGGGACACCCTATATATTGTATATCAGTCAAAAAAGTTTGGACGCACCGGATTTTCCACTATTCGTTCAAAAGCGAGTTTGATATAACGGAAATGATACCCCAACAACACAAAATTTGTAGCAATATTACTGCAATGTGTAATATTGCTGCAAGTTTTAGGCTGTTAGGATATATGCTTTATAATAAAACAGTCGCTGGGTCGGAGAGTTGGATCCAACCAAAGAATGAAATAACGTTCTTTGAGCTCTTCTAAAAACTACCTAGGAGGCTATTCCAGTGGAAACATTATTTAAACTAATAAAAAGGATGTTAAAAATTTGTGTTGCTGTAATAAAAGTTCCAGAGGAATCTAGTGAGAAATAACCGAATTCGACGTCAATTCGACGTCGATTCACGATCATTTCTCACTGGAAAAGTACATGTATTAGGTATATTATCAGTATGATTGTGTCAAAACTTAAAAATCAGATTACTACAAAATATTTATTTTTGTTACAAATTTTTCTTAAGAAAAAGTTTAAATTATGTTCAAATGTAGTCTTTACATGCAATACATTTTTTGTACATTATATATTTTTGTCTTTTTCTGGATTACAACCGTTTCATATAAGTCTAAACTTTTGACTGGTATTGAATATCGTATATGTGTATGACTTTGATCCATGTATTATATAACACAAAACATTTATAAAAAATCGTTTAAGGATGATTTTTAATCGAATCTAATCTGATTGATTCAGAGTTCGTTATTGACAAACATAGTCGTCCATGTCTATTTTAAGAAAGAGATTGATCAACATATGAATAGCATCCAAGTACGTGGTGTGATTTACACTCTGCTACAGCTAACCGACAAGCAGAAACGCAACGGTGTCATAGCAATCTCAACGGGCTATTTCGCTCAAACTCTTTGTTATTTTGGACAAAAGTTTGGAATACCAGTAACAGTAGTGATGCAGAAATCAACGGCACAGGAAATAGTTGATAAGTGTCAATATCTGGGAGCAACAGTAATTGTTCGGGGTGACAATATAGTAGAAGCACATAATATCGCTTTGCAAACCGCCAGGACAAAAGGTTTATGTTATCTTGACGGGTACTCTATTTTAACAAAATCTTAATTAAGTGCGTGTTAGTGCATATTAGACGTACATTGATCCCAACTAAAAAAAATAACATAATTCATTATAATTAATGTTATAATTTCGCATTCTAGAATATATATGTAATACTAGAATATATATAACTCATGGCATTATAGTTATAGTGTGAAGTACGAAATTATAATATTGATATTATGTTATTTTTAATTTGTGTCGACTGGGACGTAATCTGTATGAAAGTAAAAAACAAGTACTTCGAATTATAAAAAAGATATAGATTTTGTTTAACAACAAATGTGTGTATAAAATGTGTGTATGTGTGTATTTAATATAAATATAAAAATATATTAAATCATAAAATTCGCAATACAGTTTATTGTGTTGTTAAACAAAATCTATATTTTTTTTATAATTCGAAGAATGTATTTTAATTAGTAGCGAATTCCAATCGAATTCGCTATTAATTAAAATACATTCTCGTTAAAATATGATATTTCCATCAATTATTTTTATTTTCTTTATGTGACAGATTTCATTCTACTGTTCGAAAAGTAATTAATTTAAAAAATGTTAATTTTTACGTATTTATAATCTTATTATATTATTGTTTTCATGATCAAATTACTTTGTGACATTTTTTGAATAGGAACGATCATCCAGACATGATTATTGGGCAAGCCACTTTGGGCCTAGAAATTTTTGAACAGTTAGATTCTGGAAAGACAATTGACGCAGTGATATTGCCGACGACGATCGATGGTTGTGGAGTAACCATGACTATTGCAATGGCTATCAGACAATGGAATTCAAATATAAAAATTATCGTAAGTGAATAAGTGCTTTTCTATAATCGTAAATTATTATGTGATCAATTTTATGTTTCGATCTAATAAACGTAGTTTGTTTCATGAAAACAATTGTATCCATATTTTAAATAAATTTGTAAATTATATGTAACATCTTAATCCTAATAGGAGGTCCAAACTTCAGTTCAAGATGTTTTAATCAGCAATGTTAGACAAAAATATAAAACATATATTTCAAGCCAGAATGTATATGAAGGATATATTAATTTACTTAAAGACATAAGGTCATATTTGTTCGATCAGATTATTGTGGTACCTGAAACACTTATTCAAAAAGCTGCCAATATTCTACTAACAAAAGAAAACTTCAATGATTATTACGCAGCGATCGCTTTAGCTGGAATTTTAACTGGTAACCTGAACGATTTAATAAAAGGAAAAAGGTAATTTCTTTTATAAATTCAATTATCTTTTTTAAAATTCATTAAGCCTGAGTGTTTTACACGATTCGTGACAAATAAATCATGAACTGGCTGATTTTTATTTAAAGATGTATTATATTCGTTTTCACAAATGTGTTTTTTTATGTTATAATTTCCATAGATATCCATACACAGATAAAAAAGTAACTTCTTATATCGAAATAATTTTTAACCCAGGTTCTATATCGCTGCTCTTTTTTTGTATGACTTTTAAATGCGATCTAAAATAATTTGTAATTTTTTCATAACTTTTCAATATTTAAAAAATGTATAATACATCCTTAATATCTCACTAAAAATAATTATTAGTTAAATCGATATATTAATTAACGTCGATAACACTAGACAATTCACATCAACTTATTTCTGAGTGACAAAGTAATATAGTGTGATGCAGTATTTAATATTATTTGATAACATAATTATGTGTACGACAGTGTGCTGATACCTTTATTCGGCAAAAAGGATAATTCTAACAACTTCATGGATAAATCAAGTTTGCAGTCTGGTTCCATTTGAATAAGCGTCTTTATATTCCGAACTAAATATTTAGTTGATATTGTCGACTAAAATAAATCAGAAAAAGAACCGCACATCCTATAAGCGCAAAATGCTCCTAGTATGTTACATGAATATTATTAAAAAAATTAAAATAATGTTATTATAATAACGTATAATAAATCAACCTAACTAAGACTCCTTATAAATAAAAAAACAATGAAAGAACAAGGGCAGTAGGAGTCAAGCGCGGGAGATGTTGCGCAAATAACACGACTATCGTAGCGTGAAACTTCTTTATTTTACTAAAGCGCTTACATGTTTCGGCTCATTTTTGAGCCTTCTTCAGAGATAACTAATAAATTCACATACATAGAATATAACAATTATTAACTAGTCATGGTGATCTTCCTCACCTCGAGAGTATAAATGCCAGAATTAAATCCAGATAAGAATGCAGTAAAAAAGAAAAAAGGGGGAAAGAAATTTTGAAATTCTCGAAATAAAGAAAATGTAAAACTAATGTATCAAAAAATTTTGAAATTATAATTAATTATTCCGATGGTTAGGAAGCTCACCTTGATCACAAGATACCGCATCGCAAACATTACTCTTAATACTTCAAAAACCGGTTTCTGATAAGTTGGCCAGTCAGTGTCAGACACACCCGCGCAACATCTTTCGCGCTTGACTCCTACTGCCCTTGTTCTTTCATTGTTATTATAATATTTCGAAAATATAAATATTTTTTTAATATTACAGGAGTATTCTATAGAGGTTATATGTCCACTTATATAATAAACCTAGGTATTATATTTTAATATTCCTGTAACATTATTAAAATATTAATAAATATTAATTATTTTTAATTTTGTGCAATTTGAATTCACAATCCAGTAACGAAAAGTTCTTATCAGTCTATGCTGTATCTTGTGCTAAAAAAACGTTTCAACATGATTTTAAGTACATATCCAGTTCTACAACTGCACGCCAAAATCATTTTCAGTTTTTAAACGTATACTTATACTGAACAGATGTAACAGTTTTACAAATTAAAGTAAATGCGTTGTATAATACTTTTTAATGTTTATACGATATTACAGTAACATTAAATAAATATTACTTTTAATAATCATATAATATTATCAGGAGTGGACATATAACCTTCCATTAATATTTCAAGAATATCATGTAATATTATATAATTTTAGTAAAATATTAAAATGTTACATTTAATATTCTAAGAATATGCCTAAAATATTACTTCATATTAAATAATATTATGGACTTATAGGGTAATGTCTTATTAATAAGTATTTTTATATAGCATTTACTACAACATTTACAATAAATATTTCATAATATTTATAATAAATGTTTATGATCTGTGCAATCTAAGATCATAAAAATATTTACAAAATATTTAAGGGGTTAAATCCACCTTGGAGGCTTAAAAAATCGAATTTTTTTTCCAATTTTTTTATAGTTAAATGATAGTTTATTGTCTTAAAAATAAGATTCTATTATTTAAAATTAAAAATTCACATTTTTTAATTGAATTTCGAGCCAGTTTATATAGCGAGCCAGTTTAGTGTCAGTGAAGCACGTCTGTAGCGCTAGCGCCGTCGAGCATAAGATAAAAAGGATTAAAGTCGACGATCAACGGCTTCGGTTTTATACATGTAGTGATATAAAAATAACTCAAAGTGGATATAAATTTGATATTATGTATTTAATTATATTTTGGAATTTTTGATGTATGTACATACATACCTTATATATAATGTTCTAAGATATACATACAAAAGTTTTTGAAGTTCAAATTCGAAGAGGAAACTCCGGGCGACGAATGCGAGTTATAGGTCTGTTCGCGTTGTTTGAAATCTTCAAAAATTTTTACACTTAAAATGAGATAAATATATATTCGCGCGTCGAAGAGAGAGAAAACGAAGATGCTTGGTGCAAAAAGTGCAAGTAACGCGACAGACCTAATACGATTGCTGCGCATGCGCGACCTCTACCGGCCTTTCAGGCTCCAGCACCTCCAGTTTCGGCTTGAGACTTCCGGCTTTAGTCTTGTTGTAGATGCTGTTGTGATCCGCATGGAATGCGTGGTGTGATTGCTAACCTTAATCGATTCACGCTGATGTGTTGAGTCTGTTTCTCTTAGAGTGAATGCGAAGACAATGGCGTTTAAGATCGCCCTCAACCCAGTTGATCACGTATTAGGTAAAATTCATGCGATCAGTCCAGTTCAAATTTTACGTCATTTTTATTTTTAATTTCTAAAACATTCTACTTCGGAACGCAAGATAATTATTGGAGCGACTGTTTAAAT
The DNA here is from genome assembly GCF_001594055.1 of Mycetomoellerius zeteki. Lineage (NCBI taxonomy): Eukaryota > Metazoa > Arthropoda > Insecta > Hymenoptera > Formicidae > Mycetomoellerius > Mycetomoellerius zeteki. Next base: position 399,393 of record NW_017257333.1, read on the forward strand.
TTGCCCTTTTTTAAAATTAATTTTCTTTCTTTTTATTTTTATAGTTTATATATTTATCCTACTTTCTGTATTGCCCTGTTCGTCGACGCTTCCTTATGCTTGTTGCATCACAATGTCAAGTCGGGTATTCAGGACAATTATCCCAGATGTTTTGTCATAAACAATGAATAAAGATACCTTCGACCATAATACCATGCAATTTAGCGTGTCACATTGTTATGTTAAGTGAACGTGAAAAATAAATAAGTCACTGAGGAACAAATGAAACTCTTTCAATAATTTCATCATTTGCAACCAACGTAATAATGTATTGTGTTGGTATTGTGTTGGTACCCAACTTGTTTTTTTGAACTTATATATATTCCTTGTGAAATATCGAAAATAAATGTTGAATAGATGTTGTAAAACTAGTTAAGTGGAGACTTCCATCGTAACGTTAATTTGTTTTAACCGTCAATATTTAAAACTTCTAAGTAGCCATCTAGATATTGATATTCTGGCAGATTTATCATAAAGTTTAATTTAGCATAAAATATGTAATAGTAAAATAGTAATCAAATCTAATTTTATATAAAATGATGTAATTTAACTTGTGTGAAATAAAGCAACGTAATGTTAATTATAACAATAAATAATTATTATTTTAAATTATACATTTAACAATTTTTTTTAGTATCTATCTTTTCTATTAGATGAATTAGTTATCGCTGTAGACATAATATATTAAGTTCCATTTGTAAACATTAACATTACATAATAACGATATTAAAGACAATATATAAAAACATGATGATTTTGTTTATATCATTTATCTGAATTTAAAATTTACAGACGTGCTGGTAGTGGCTGAGGTAATTAAATCTGATAATAAAGATATAATAATATTGTGGAACAAAACTTGGAATGATAAGTCAGACGTTTGCTTGTATGACAAAGATGACAAATTACTGGGACAATATAATAATGAAATTACCCGGTGTCTAGCAAGGATGATAAATCCCCTACTTTATGGTATATACTCTGCAAATATTTTTGTGGTTATTTAAGTATAAAAAATCTAGATATCTTATTGATATTAAATATAGCTTCTTTTTTTGTTAAATATTATGTCAAAACCAACTAAAATATATCTTGCTGTGAATGTAATACATCTATATTCTTTATTATTATATATAATTTTATTATTATTAGGTGGTACCTGTCCTTATGAAAGGACAGAAATCGATCATTGGATATCCTGTGCCCTAGTCTTGCAAAATAAACAAATAAACAAGGAGCTTTTGAACTATCTGAATAATGTGTTAATAGCACGGACATGGCTGGTCACCAAAAGATTAACATTGGCTGATATTCATGTGTTTTGCGTTTTGCATCGTCATGAATATATAAAATCATATGCAAAAGATTATTGTAATATTACTAGATGGTACAAGCATATGGAATCGCTTCCTGCTTTCAATAATGCAATATCTATGATTGCAAAAAATTGTTCGTCAACTTTGAAACCAAAAGCTATAAGTCTACAAAAAGAAAAATCTGATGTCAAGCAGACGAAAACAAGGAAACAAGAGGGCAAATTTATTGATCTTCCTGGAGCAGAAATGGGCAAAGTAAAATCATATAGTACAATAAAGTTTAGTTCGATTTTTAAGCTTTTATAACTTTAAAACATTTTTTGTCATTTACTTCCATAGGTAGTGGTAAGATTTCCACCAGAAGCAAGTGGCTATCTGCACATTGGTCATGCTAAAGCAGCTCTCTTAAATCAATATTACGCCGAGGCTTTTCAAGGACAACTTATCATGAGATTTGATGATACAAATCCAGCGAAGGAGACTGTAGAATTTGAGGAAGCTATATTAGAAGATTTAAAATTACTGCAAATTAAACCTGACCGTTTTACGCATACCTCGGATTATTTTGACATATTACAAGAGTATTGTACTACATTAATTAAGGATGGAAAAGCATACCTGGATTGTACCCCGGCGAATCTTATGAAAGAACAACGGGATAAAAGATTGAAATCTGAATATCGAGATCTCTGTAAATAATAATTTTTCAGAAAAAAGCATTAATTTTTTTCTGACTCGATTCTAATAATAGCATTCCTTTACAGCCCCTTTCGAAAATTTGAAATTGTGGGAAGAAATGAAACGTGGTACCGAGAAGGGCCAAGAATATTGTGTCAGAGCAAAGATTGATTATCAGTCAACAAATGGATGCATGCGCGATCCTACAATTTATCGTTGCAAATTAGAACCTCATCCACGTACTGGAAACAAATACAAGTATTTATATTTCTTGATATTTTAGCAAGATTACTATTAATTAAAATAATTTGAAATAATTATAATTATAAAATATCTTAATATTTTTTTATTACTTTGTTAATGTTAAGATAAACATTAATTAAATTAGTTATATATATTTTATAATAAATTATTTTATACACTGATATATAAATAATATTGCTATACAATATAAATATTAATATTAGTATAGTTTAAAAATACAATTTTATAGAATTATATATATATAAATATATACAATATATAGATTATTTTTATCTGTTTGTATTAGAGTATATCCTACGTATGATTTTGCCTGTCCAATTGTTGACGTTATCGAGAATGTTACTCACACTCTACGAACCACAGAGTATCACGATAGAGATGCTCAATTTTATTGGATAATCGAGGCTTTGGGACTGCGTCGCCCGTACATTTGGGAATATTCACGGTTAAACATGACTCATACGGTTTTATCTAAACGAAAATTAACTTGGTTCGTAAATGAAGGTCTAGTCGATGGCTGGGACGATCCACGCTTTCCGACAGTGAGAGGCATTTTAAGACGAGGAATGACAGTCGAGGGTCTGAAACAATTCATCATCGCACAAGGTAGTTCCAGATCTGTAGTCTTTATGGAATGGGACAAGATATGGGCTTTTAACAAAAAAGTCATCGATCCAGTTGCGATTAGGTAATGAAAGCATAATTAAGAGTTTGATAATAGAATGGTAACATGGATATTTTTTAAAAATATCTATTTTTAGGTATACTGCACTGGATTATAATGAACTGATATCGGTTAATGTAACAGATGCTAAGGAAGAATGGTTGATTGTGCAAAATCATCCTAAAGATTCATCTAAAGGTACCAAACAAGTGCGAGTAGGCTCGAAAATTTTGATAGAAAAGGAAGATGCTGAAAGATTAATTGAGGGACAGAATGCGACCTTTATTAATTGGGGTAACATAATGATACAAAAGATAAATAAACAAGGTGACAATATAATAGATGTGCAAGCACGATTGAATCTAGAGAACAAAAATTATAAAAATACTTTGAAGATCACGTGGCTGGCTGAATCAGTACCTACATCTGATCCAAATGCAGAAAAGTCAAATCCAATAAAATGTTACGCTGTTTACTTTGATCACATTATGAGTGTACCGGTTTTGGGCAAGGACGACGATTTTAAAAACTTTGTTGCCAAAAATACAAGAGTAAAGAATTTTTTACTTACAAACAAATAAACTGATAATCGTGTTATATATTGCTAATTGCATATAAAATTCTTATTTCAGAAAGAAATTCAAATGCTGGGTGAAGTAGAATTGAAACGCGTGAAGAAGGGAGAGATAATTCAGCTTCAGAGGAAGGGATTCTTCATTTGTGATGTTCCATATGCATCTAATTCTTATTCAACACGGGAACCACCTATTATATTGTTCCATATACCTGATGGGCATACGACAGCACCTTATGTGATGCCTGCGGTATCTTACAATCAACAGGTAAAATCAGTATACCTTATTTTCTACAATTACTATCTTATTATTTATAAATAATAAATATACAATTTGTAATGCCAATATTAATAATTTATCATATGTAAATGACGAAAAGTAAAGTTGATATTATTTTGCAACTACAAAGTGTATTATTTATAATTTTTAAAAGAGTTCAAAAGTGAAAAAAAATTTTTAGGAAAGTAAAGTGCAACATGTGGAAACTCTTGATATAATATACAGAAATCCTTTAGAAAAAATAGAAGAAGCAATAATTAAATATGATAAAACCAAAGTATTAAATCCTTCTTGGAAGGACAAGATTCAAAGTCTTATGAAAGAATTAGGACTAATGATACCTTATGATGCAGTTAATGGAACGCTTAGAATTTCGACAGATTCAATGTTGTATCCACTATACTTAAAAGAGAAAAACGAAGAATATGTATACACTGATATGGAAGATTATTTTCAGAAATTAATAGATACTCACTTCTATAGAACGTTATTGCTATTGTCAATGCAAAATTTGGTACTTAAAGATCCAGACAATGACGATCTATTGATATGCATGTCTGTAACCATAAAGACACAATTCGATAAAGTGCAATTTTTAAAGAATTTAAAAGCTGATAAGAGTAGAATCGTTCAAGAAGAGATAATACTCTCAGACTTGAAAAATCATTATAAGACAATGGCGAATGGTAAGGATTGGAAACCTGAGTCTTCTGAACCTAATGGTCCTGAAAGCAATGTATACCCAGATCAAAAAGTAGATCCAGCAATACAAGAAATATTTGAAAGATATCAGAAACAAGGTCATACAAAAGAATATATTTCTTATTTGATGGATATTCATCAAAGCATATATCGGTATCTTAGAGTAGCGAAGGAATGTATGTTTAGCAAAAGGCATTGGATAGATGGACCAACTGGACTAACGGAAAATATTCAAGCTTATCTTACAACAAGAGAGAAGCTAATATCCGAAAAATTAAAAAAGCAGAGCGATGAAGTACGAAATCTAAAAAGTTTGAAAGCCGACAAGAACATTATTGAGCAAGAAGTAAAGGTTCTCTTGAAATTAAAAAGTGACTATAAAATTATGACTGGTGAGGATTGGAAACCAGCTGACACTGAAACAAAGTCAGAAAATAAAAAAATTTTAGAAACAGAGAAGATATCCGAAGAAATAAAGAAGCAAGGCGATAAAGTACGAAATTTAAAAAACTTGAAAACTGATAAGAGCGTTATTGACCAAGAAGTGAAGAGTCTCTTAAAATTGAAAAGTGACTATAAAAATGCAACTGGTCAAGATTGGAAACCAGCTGATACTAAAGTTGTTAGTACTGAAAGTAGGACAAAGTTAGAGAACCAAGAAATTTCGGAAGCCGAGAAAATATCCGCAGAAATAAAGAAGCAAGGCGATAAAGTACGAAATCTAAAAAGCTCGAAAGCTGGTAAGAGCATTATTGACCAAGAAGTGAAGAGTCTCTTAAAATTGAAAAGTGACTATAAAAATGCAACTGGTCAAGATTGGAAACCAGCTGATACTAAAGTTGCTAGTACTGAAAGCAAGACGAAGTTAGAGAACCAAGAAATTTCGGAAGCGGAGAAAATATCCGAAGAAATAAAGAAGCAAGGCGATAAAGTACGAAATCTAAAAAGCTCGAAAGCTGGTAAGAGCATTATTGATCAAGAAGTGAAGAGTCTCTTAAAATTGAAAAGTGACTATAAAAATGCAACTGGTCAAGATTGGAAACCAGCTGATACTAAAGTTGCTAGTACTGAAAGCAAGACAAAGTTAGAGAACCAAGAAATTTCGGAAGCGGAGAAAATATCCGAAGAAATAAAGAAGCAAGGCGACAAAGTACGAAATCTAAAAAGTTCGAAAGCTGACAAGAGCATTATTGATCAAGAAGTGAAGGTTCTCTTAAGTTTGAAAAGTGACTATAAAAATGCGACTGGTCAGGATTGGAAACCAGTTGATACTAAAGTTGCTAGTACTGAAAGCAAGACAAAGCTAGAGAACCAAAAAATTCCGGAAGCGGAGAAAATATCCGAAGAAATAAAGAAGCAAGGCGACAAAGTACGAAATCTAAAAAGTTCGAAAGCTGACAAGAGCATTATTGATCAAGAAGTGAAGGTTCTCTTAAGCTTGAAAAGTGATTATAAAAATGCGACTGGTCAGGATTGGAAACCAGTTGATACTAAAGTTGCTAGTACTGAAAGCAAGACAAAGCTAGAGAAGCAAAAAATTCCGGAAGCGGAGAAAATATCCGAAGAAATAAAGAAGCAAGGCGACAAAGTACGACATTTAAAAAGCTCGAAAGCTGACAAGAGCATTATTGATCAAGAAGTGAAGGTTCTCTTAAGTTTGAAAAGTGATTATAAAAATGCGACTGGTCAGGATTGGAAACCATTTGATACTAAAGTTGCTAGTGCTGAAAGCAAGATAAAACCAGAAAATCAAGAAATTTTGGAAGCGGAGAAAATATCCGAAGAAATAAAGAAGCAGGGTGACAAAGTAAGAAATCTAAAAAGTTCAAAGGCTGAGAAGAGCATTATTGATCAAGAAGTGAAGGTTCTCTTAAATTTGAAAAGTGACTATAAAAGTGTAACTGGTCAAGATTGGAAACCTGCGAACTCGGACGCCGCATCGAAAAAGGAAAAGCAAAATACTCCTAAGCCTGAAAAGATGTCGGAGAAAGAAGTTGTAAAAACCGCGAACAATAAAGACTCTGATTCAAGCAAAACAGGAACAAGATTAGGATTGGAAGCGAAGAAGGAGGAGAACTTTACTGATTGGTACTCGCAAGTTATTACGAAAAGCGGAATGATTGAATATTATGACGTGTCAGGATGTTATATTCTTCGTCCGTGGAGTTTCTCGATTTGGAAGATAATAAAGGAGTTCATCGACAAAGAGATAACGGACACTGGTGTTCAAGAATGCTACTTCCCGATCTTTGTTACTCGCAGTGTATTAGAAAAGGAAAAAGCGCACATAGCAGACTTTGCTCCGGAAGTCGCGTGGGTGACAAAATATGGTGAAACTGATTTGGCAGAACCCATAGCTATACGTCCTACCTCGGAGACCATTATGTATCCAGCTTATGCCAAATGGCTGAGGTCAGACACCGAGTTACCACTTAGGCTCAATCAGTGGAACAACGTTGTGGTAAATGCTATTATTGTGATTGGTATTTTTTTCCTTTTTTAATTCCACTCCATTTCAATTATTTTATTTATGTTTACAGAGATGGGAATTTAAAGATCCCAAACCTTTCTTACGCACCAGAGAATTTTTATGGCAGGAGGGCCATACCGCGTTTGCTACTAAGGCAGAAGCGGAGGCAGAAGTATTGATGATTTTAGATTTATATGCTAGGGTCTACGAGGATTTGTTAGCAGTGCCCGTCGTTAAAGGTCGCAAGACTGAAAAGGAGAAATTTGCGGGTGGCGAATATACTACTACCGTCGAAGCGTTTATTGAGATTAATGGTCGCGCAATACAGGGAGCGACAAGCCATTATTTAGGACAAAACTTTTCGAAGATGTTTAATATCCAAGTAGAAGGTATCGCGGGCCGAGAAGAAAAGACATTTGTCTATCAAAATTCATGGGGTTTAACTACACGAACGATTGGAGTCATGATAATGGTCAGTACAATCATTCATCGTCATGTATATAGATAGTGTATAATTATATCTTATATATATATATATATATATATACTTTTGTAATAAATATTTATTTAGGTACACGGAGATGATCGAGGTTTAGTATTACCCCCGAATGTAGCACCTATACAAATCATTGTGATTCCCTGCGGTATAGCCGTGAACATGGATGAACACACAAAAGAAAATATTCTAAAGAAATGCGATTGGTTAGTTCATCATTTGGGTCAAGAGGGTAAATTTAGAGTGAAAAGTGATTGTAGACTTAATCGAACACCTGGATGGAAATTTAATCACTGGGAATTGAAAGGCGTGCCAATAAGGCTTGAAGTGGGTCCAAAGGATTTGTTAAAAAATCAAGTAACAGTCGTACGAAGGGATAACTTTCAGCGAACAGCTATCGAAATATACAACGATAACATAATTACTCCGTTAACTTCAATATTGAATGATGTACAAAAGCAATTATTATCAAGGTATTGCTAAAAAATCGCTCAGCATTCATTATAACGTATACATATAATAATATGCAATTTCATCTGTTTGTTTATAGAGCGAGAAGCAAGTTAAACGAGCATATTAAACAAGTAGAAAAATGGAATGATTTCAACCCCGAGCTTAATAAAAAGAATTTATTGTTGGCACCTTTTTGCGGAGATCCGGCATGTGAAGATAAGATTAAGGAAGATAGTAAGGAGGACAAAAGGTAAAATTTCCTCCTATATATAACAAAATTTTTGTATGCTTATATATGTTGCTTATCATTATTTAAGAAAAAAATATGCATTTGGAAATTCTCAAAATATCGATTTAAAACAAATAAAAAAAAAAATGATTATATTTTGCACATTTTGAATTTACGTTAATTTGAATGCTTTGTATTTATATCGTAAATTGTTTTTTCTTTATTACTAATTTGTAAATCTAAACGTAAAGTAGTTTTATTAAAAAAATATCTGAACTTATTTAATTTAGTTTTAAGAAAAGTAAATATAAATAACGTAGCTGAAATAAATAACGTAGAATTATATTGAATAGCAATCCTTTCTTTTTTATTCTCTTAATTTAAATTTTTGGTTTTGTGATTAATTACAGTGAAAGCACAGAAAGTGGATCATTAATGGGCGCCAAGAGTCTGTGTATACCATTTGATCAGCCAGAAATAACAAAACCACTCAATGAAATAAAATGTATTCACCATAGTTGCAAAAATAAGCCGAAGTTTTATACACTTTTCGGACGTAGTTACTAATGCATCTATAAAAGTAAGGCTCATGTATAACGTTTAATCAATTTTTCTGCAATTTTTTATATAGGAATAATATGGAATTTTACGGATTTGTTGATTTTTCTTCAATTCGAGAGATCACAATTTTTTATTGCGCATGTATAAACTTTTGTTCAATAATATTGTGTGCATATATTTAATAATATAAATCTGTGTTCTCATGTTTATTCTCATTTAATTTTTGTTATCCACTCCAGTATATTGTATATTTAATTTAATTTATTAACTTTTATTCTTTTTGGGACATCTCACTCTTTTCTTTTTTATTTATGAATATAAAATCACATAATGAACGATTAGAAATTATGATTATTGATAGTTATATTAACATTTTCTAAGAACATGGTTATCAAGTAATGAAATAATTAAGGCACTTAGACGAAATTAATAGCAATAGCAATGTTTTTTGTACGAACCCATACAACACCGATCGCCAAGGAACGTCCTAAAAACGTCCAGAGGACGTCTCTATGTCTTAAGGACGTTTCCAGCATATCTCTTGGATAAAGAATGGCAAACATTGTTCAAAAATTGGTTCGTGATTTATGACTGCGTGGTGAGAAGTTATCAGAAATTCGCACGCATGATCGATCTCACGCGTTGATTGTCTTTCACTTCCAAATATAATGGCTGCGCTCGAATGAGACGCGGATTCTTACCTTCCTTCCGTTGCACCAGGCACAAGCTGGTCCAAAATTCTAGTGCTCGCAATCGTCTCAAATGACCGAACGGATCCAGATTGTCGCCGTAAGCGTCGACATAGTAGTGAGACATTCCATCGTGGTACTCGGTGATGCTTCGTATACCGCTGAAATCGTGTCAACGAAACTTGCCACTGCCGACCGAGAAATAACGCGCGTGAACGCGAAGGGAGCAAGATAAATTCCCAGTGAATCCTGTAAGCATTTCCCACGCACTTGTCGGGGTAAGAAGACGATCGAAGACTCAACTAACTACCCGTCCTCGGAAGGGGAAGGGTCAGTGATGAGGGGTCGATAAAGGATCATTGGCATGGCCAAGCGACTCAGCCCTCGAAACTCGGAGGTGAACGCTCTTGAGCAGCGGGGCTATCTCATAGGCAAGAAGATCGGACAGGTTGTTCATTGTTTCCTTTTGTCTTTCATTCTTTTTAACATCTCATGTCTTCTTCCCGCCTCTTCATCCGTTCTCGCTATAGCGCTTCCTTCAATTTATATAACGCAAAATATACAGGAAGATCTCCTTTATCATTTGTCTCTCTTTTGATAATAAGTGATTAATTTCGACTATTGTTTAATCAACCTCTCGATCATTTTCTAATTTATATTTATTTACAGGCACCACGAGATGGATCAAATTAAAAGATTCTTTGCTCCATTGTATTACACAAAACTACGAGGTGGGAATATTCATTTTTTAAATTAAACATCTCTTTCAGGGCTCTTACGCAACCGTCCATCTGGCAGAGTATATCGATGGAGCGAGCTCGAAAAGGATGCGTCTGGCTTGTAAGATCTTTGATAAGGAGAAAGCGCCAGATGATTTCTTGGACAAGTTCTTTCCCCGCGAGCTTGAAATTTTAACAAAGATAGAAAATCCGCATATCATTCAAGTAAGAGTAACCAGAAAAATCTTCGCTCATCTCTCTGATTAATAAGAGAGGAACAATTCCGGTGGAAATTCACATTACATACTTTTTCTCTTTTCTTTCAAAACTGACTAAGGTCGAGAATATTTCTTCATCAGCAATCCTCTTAAACGAGTAAACATAGTTTACATCATTATTTTATAATAACATGAATAAGATAGAACTTAATAGTATTGAAAGTAACTTCAAGCTTTCAAGTAACTTTAAGTGCGACAGGAGATTCTTGGAACTTTATTATAATAAAGTTATATGAGCGATAAAAGATTAGTTTTAATACGATTAGTAATTGTAGGTAATTTGATCATATTTTGCCCAATTCTGCCGTTAACGCATCAGCAATCCTAATCGCATCATCCGGTCGAGCACAGGTGCACAGTATTCTGCAACGCGGTCCGCGCGTCTTCATCTTCATGCGCTATGCCGATAATGGCGATCTTCTGGATTTCGTGAAGAGCAACGGCGTAGTACCGGAACAACAGTCGCGATTGTGGTTTCGTCAGATGGCATCCGGCTTGCACTACCTGCACAGCAAGAATATCGCCCACCGGGATCTCAAGTGCGAGAACATATTGCTCTCGCGGAAGTTCAATGTGAAACTGGCGGACTTTGGTTTTGCCAGGTTCTGCATGGACCACGAGGGTAGGCGGGTTCTCAGCCAGACGTACTGCGGTTCGGCGGCCTATGCTGCACCGGAGGTCGTCGCTGGTACTCCGTATAATCCAAAATTGGCGGACGTTTGGTCGCTCGGTATTATTCTCTTCATCATGTTGAACGGAACGATGCCGTTCGACGACGAGAATCTACCGAAGCTCCTCAAAGACCAGATATCGCGCAATTGGGTGTTCAGGTCCCGCGTCCGCGACACCGTGTCCACGCTGGCGAAGAACATCGTCCGGCAGATCCTCGAACCGGACATCACTCTTAGACTTACGCTCGAGAGGGTGTTGGGCCACGAGTGGGTGAGAGCAAGGAAGGATAGAACGGGCTTCCTTGCCGGAAGACTAGTCCACTCAGCACCGCCGAGTCATACTCCGGTTACGATAAACAATATAATTGTAGTGTTATATTCAAGGTTCCTGGTTTCCACAGTGAATTATGTCGACAAAAGCGAAGAATATATATATATATAGTGAATTTTTTATACCGGATGTTTCAGACCACCCGTATCACCCTTTTATCTTCGCAGGATGAGGTCCAATTGTAAAAGTGTTCAGACAAAAGTTGTAGGGTTTAAAAAGATCTATTTAGGACCAGTTCCACAACTCACGATTAACTGTTCACCGAGGTTCAACTTATTCATTGTCTCTTTCCAATTCTAAAATTAAGAGTTAACGATGAGTTGTGGAACTGGGCCTTACTGATCTTATCAGTTTGACCTTAGGTGGCGTCGCCAAGGTCAGGTTAAGGTCACGTCGATTTTTTTAAATGGAATACCTTGTTTCTTATTCCAGAATCTAATAGCCGATATCGAGAGCTTTCCAAAACACTATAATAGTTATTTTTTATTGAGTACTTTTCGAGTTATAAGACTCGAAAGTTACAGTACCGCCGGCATTAGCATTACGCAAGGTATCCGATCGACGGTTAAAACCTCTTGAATATTGTTCAAGATCATGTACTGGATAACATTTGTCAAGATCAAGGTCATTGGAAATTATTCCTCTTATTTTTGTACTAAAAATTCATTTTTACGTAAAAATGAAAATAAGGGTATAACTTTCAATGGCTTTGATTTATCTTGATGTGTAAATGACTTGATGATAAATTTACATTACTTTGTCATAATTCGATTCACTTTCAGCAAGAAACCAGGAGTCTTGATTAATACAAACGACATTTGCAATAGACAGTGAAAGTTCTTAAACAAAGGATTTTCGTATAAAATTACAAAGATTAGTTTATTTTTGAACGCGCAATTATCCATGGAATTTATAATAAGTCCCGAGGAATAATTGCAACATTCCACACAATAATTATTTTGAAGAAGCGTAACGATTTGTTGCCTATGCAATTAGATGTGTGGAGGCGGTAACCTAGGCGGGTCGGGAACCGGAAACGTACCTGTCGTAACGAGGGCACAACCCGTATTAAAAAATTCGGAAAATCAGAATCAACCGTCCTCGAAGATGGTAAATACTTCAAGGAAAGATCCACAGTCTATCATCGTGGGATAAGAAGATTTGCAAAAAGAATCAATCGATACATTGACAAGCTATACAATCAAAATATGAGATTACTAACACTTTCAAACTATCGTTTTTGAAAACGTTTACACTTGTCTTTACTAATATATTTTTTAATTTTCTATTGGATTGCACGATCAATGAAACTTACACGGATGTTAACGTATTGTTGCTAAATAAAGGTCCATAATAATTCGATGTAAACCACGTGTCGAGTATGAAGAAAATTTAATCGATTAACTTTAGATGTTATTCAATAATTAATTTCTACATTTTTCTATAAATTGTCCGACTATCATAGGCTGTCAATTTCATGACACGATAGATACAGAATAGAAATTAAAAAAATTTGTCAAATACATTAATAAGTTTATTGTACAGTTACTGTCTATTAATATACAAAACTATACTTTTTTTTTGTTACATACACATATAACGGGATATCACCTATGAATATAATATATAACGATACAAGTGATATATTTTTTTTTCTACATCTAATTTACATTAAAATAACAAATAATTTACACGATTCGATCTCTTGCGTTGTAAAGTCGAGCTCGGTTAGTATAGCACCTTGAGATACTAAAAAGGACACTGACACGCATTATGAGAGGGAGGATTACAAGAAATAAGTCTCTAGCGATACATAAAAAAAATCGCTAATTGAAAATAATTTTCAAGATTTACGGTCGTATATGAACCATTCGAAACCATGGGCGGTTTTATACTTCCTGGTGATTTTATGCTTCCTTAAAGGATTTTTTTTTTTTACAGAGTGTTACCTGACACCACGATATGTTTTGTAGATTTTTTTATTTGTGTGGACTTGATGTATTTGTTCTTAAATTCGATATTTATTCAAGGCGATAGATTCCTCTAAGTAGAAAAAGTTTCGTATAAAAGTATATCTTTGTAAAATAGTTTCACAAACGTCTATTTATAAAATCATTGTAAATATAGAAAAGGGATTATTTTTTTCTGGAAAAGAGGCCATAATTATAACGGTTGTCAACACTGTTAGTATACCTTGTAAATAAGGTAAACACATTGGTAAACATTCTGAAGTAGCCTCCTGTCGAATAAAAATAACTAATCGCTAAAACTCTTCTGCTCGCGCGTAGAAGGGACACAATATTTTATTTACAGCATATTAGTGTTAAAATGTGATAAATACGACCAGATTTAAGTATTTTTACAAATGTACTAGCATGCAAAAACGTCGGTCCTTGAATAGGCACATAACGAACGCGACGTATGTAAGTAATGCTAAGAGCGCATCTCATCGTCGCTTCTCAGAATATGTTAGAACCCGTTTCGATTTCATGCACTCATTGCAGTACTGAATTAAGCCCATCCACCAGTCAATTTGTGGAACAAGTCTTCGTTCAATGTTTGATTCGCCTCCTTCGAACGCATCGACAAAAAGATGTAGCCTCCTATGAATTCGTGGACAACTTTGCAGTCCGCTGATTGGCATTCAAAAATGATATTCTCTTCTTCGAATTGTACCATCATGTGCTTTACTTCCCAGTTAATATTCCACGCCTGTAAAAGAGATCGTTCACTTTCATCTTGTATTCAAAGATATATCCTTTACTAAGTTTTTTAAATTATAAATTTTAGTGTAAATTCCAAATGACTTTTCTGTGCAAAAATTATTTATTGTCACTTTTCAATTTTCAACATTACATTTTTGCCAAATTAAAGGAATATTCATGAATAAAAATCTACAGGAGAGAACACAAATACGTAAATGAATACACACCTTCATAGTATTATACCTCCAAGTCTTTAAATGATCGCCAGTATGAAGGTCCATTCGCATTAGCCTGTTATTGGCGATACCTAGTAACTCATCCTTACTCTTACCAGTAAATCGCACAATGAAGAGCGAGATACCGTATTCCGGCAGGGACTGCCAGGCTTTGATATAATTCAGCTTCGCCTCGACAAGAGGCAGGTCTTTAACGTTCGCATGTGCTTCCAAAATCCTTTGAACCAACTACGTGAAAAAAAGAAGTATCAGTACAGTGTTAGGTTTTATTCAATCACGAAGAGTTATTTAAATGCGAACAATTTGTTACCTTTCCTTTGAATTTCTTCGCAAATCGAGGCGCGACATAGTCTTCCGGTACAATATCCAAAGCATTCGGATTGATGACTGGCGCGGGCGCGGGCCTTTGCAGTTGTAGGAAAGCTGCGATACTGTTGACCTCGCTCTCGTAAGACGCATCGGCGAGGGTACGGCCTTTGGCCGCTAATCTGCACGCGGCCATCCATTTTGCGTATTGTTGTTCCTAAAATGATAAAAAATAGTAATAGAATCAAGCTCAAATGCGAATATCTGTAAATTAAATCAATTTTAATATTTAGACTGTGTTCCAAAATTCAGCGCTGAAAATCTTATCGTTTACATTACTAGATTACATGCACATAGATTTTCAGTACTGTCAGTGAATTTTGGAACACAGCCTTAGTTTTCACTTCGTGAAGCTTGAGTATCAAGTTCGTCAGAACTTTATTCGTTTTCGACGCAACGTGTATTAACGATATTTGTTGACGTGTGGCCAAACGCCAACATATGGCAAGCATTAATGTACGTTTAAGAACGGTTAATTTAATAATGTTGGCAACGATACGCCACGTTAACTCAAATTAATCCACTTACGTTGTCGCATCTTATCCACATCTCAGTCATGCCTTCGGCACTGGGCACCTCCAGTCTGATTCCGTAGCGACCTTGTGACAAATGCACATCCGGCGTGACCTCGCAACCGCGCAAATTGATCACGTAGACTGGTGACTCCGAGCCGCTTGTCTCCTCCCTGCTTTTGTAAAGCCTGAGCTGGAGATCGCGGCACGTGAACCAATAACGCTTGAAGGCTTTCAACGTGAAACGTTTCGGCTTAAAGAAACGCAGCTCGTCACAGAGCTCAGGCACCTGCGTGATATCACTGGGTCCGTTGCTGATGTTGCTGCCTTCCAAAGTCACCTGTAGATCCGTCAAGGCCGCATCGATGTCGTCTTCAACGGGCGAAGTTGCTCCGTTGCTGTCGTACGTGGGCTGCGGCACGCTTGCCTGAAGATTCACTTGTACCTGTAACGGAGAAGCACAGGTAACATCGATTGTAGATCTATTTTTTTTTATTCGTTCCTCTCTGTTCATCGTGAGGAGACGGGGACAGTAAGTATATAAGAAGTACAAAACATATTTTATGGGTCGAGGCGAGATGATCGCATCCTTTCTTGGTTGTGTTGTTGCGTGATGGCTATGGTGGAACACCGGCTGGCGAAGCAATCGGTTCAAGGACGCGGCTTGCATGATTATGCGTTGCGTGGGGTTTATCCCTCGCAATGGAGCGGCATAAATATATTAAGATGGGCGAGAACCGAACCAGCATGGTGAGTCGTATAGTTGCAAAGAATGAAAGGAATATCAAAAACCGAGATACGAATGTGTTCTAATCAGTCTCTATCCGCCTGCACGATACATTTGCATCTGTCATACATTTATAAGCAAATCTCCTTGTTGATTCTTATGGAAGGTGGGACGATTGGAATTTAAATGGATTTTATGGCTTTGTAGATTTCAACAAAAAGAAATATTTGAGAGTATGAAATGCATTTCATAACTTATTCAAAATCTTATCCAAAATCAAAGTTCTATTCCAATTGTCTTATTCAAATAATTCTGCAAACGTTTAGTGCGTTGCCTGTTCAGCGAGTTTTATATATTTTATCATGTACGCCATAATAGAGTTTTTATTATTGTAAGCATAATGTGACAAATTATTATGTAATACGATTATTAAGACTGTTACAGATACTGTGTTAAATAGAGCACTTGTTTAGTTGTTTACGTTGTTATCTCTAGCTATCTATGTCTTTTAATAATACATAAACATTTATTTTCTACAAACGTTTTAAGAATTTTAATCACGACTGCTCATCACATATAGTCATTAATCAATGTGTTATTTCTATCAAGAATACAACGTTTGAATACCTGAAGAGCCGCGAACATCAGCATCTCTTCCTCGGTGCAATCGATCTCCTCTGCGAGCAATTGCCACTTGGCTTGCTCGTAAATCATGTTGATGCGCACTGCATCGGTTTTCGGATTCAGATCATAGAAGGAGTAGAATTTGAACTTCAGTCTAAGTGTGTCGAATTCGCGGATACCCTGTTCCATGATCGACAGGGAGGAATCCAGCCAGCTGACGTTCATTCTCGCCCTCTCAATCAGGCTCTTCGGCCTGATCAGCTTCACTCGCACCTCCGGCGAGACCGACGTTGGACTTTGCGCCAAGGATTCTGTTAGCCCACCGTTTAATGCCTCGAGACTCATAGTGCTGTTATTGGCGTTGAAGGAACCGGTACTGCCGAAGCCCGACGAATTGTTGTTCCTTTTCCATGTGCCGGTATGCTGGAAATTTGCAAGTATAAATTCGCAAAATATGCATTGACGCAATGCTGTAAAAATAATCACGATGTGACTGAAAATTAGTTATGTCTACATTATTCAGAACTAATTTCTTGTTCAATATATCGTAATAATAGACTCCATGAATAGGTATATCGTATGATACGCAATGATACGCTCCAAATTCACATTTCATCTTCATCCTTTCATTCCCAAATTATTTAATAGTTACAAAATAGTATTTTTTATACTCTTGTGCATTACATGACAAATAATGATTCATAAAAATTTTAAAAACGTTTAAGGATTTTTTGTATATTATTTTTGTTGCAACTGTGTATAATAATTTGCTACAAAGTTTATACACATATTTCATTATATATAATAAAATCTTCTTTCTTATATTACTTTATTAATCAATAAATTTACTTGAAATAAATAAAATAAATAAAATATGTTAAGAAAACTGTAATTTTGCAAATTCTTATTGTATTTATAATAATTTTTATCACTAAATCAAACGACAAGAAATAAAAAATGATAATACCTATTTTACCGAGATATATAATATATGTTAAGAGATATGCACTATCTATACAAGTTTATAAATCTTTATAATCACATATACAAGACTAAAAGAAATTAACATACATTCGCAAATAAAGTTGGTAATAATATTTTGTTTAATTCTAAATATGTAGCCATGTAAACGAAAGGGTTAAGAAAGATATCGCTTGTATGGTAAGTTTACCGAGACGGGAGAGCTGATCGGCGTGCTGTGATTTCTGTTGTTGGGCGTAACTGGCGCGCACATGAATGGGCTCGATTGATCTAAGCTTCCTGTAGATCCCCTGGGACTTTGGCTGGCTGGGATGAAGGTATTCGTGTCGGCTGATACGTTCCAATGCCCATTCTTTTGAGTCTCGATTTTTTTCTTGGTCGGCAGATCTTTCAAATTGTATTTCAGGTGATTCGGTTCGAGCGGCTTGCAGAACGAGAGCTCCTCTGGATGTCTAATGCCTGCAACAGTAATCGCGGAAGACTTGCATGTTAGTCAAGACTATTAGATTGAGGAGAGAAATAGAGACGCGTGTCTCCTTCGCTTCAGCATGAAGAGTTAAAGGCGAGGTAAAAACAGTCATGATATTCATTCCCTCTAGATATATTCTTACAAGGAAATGTAGTAATTGATAAAGATCGTATGCAATGCATTGGAGTTTATTTATGAATATGACACAGTGATCTCATACCGTCGATCTATTTAATAGAATCATCGACAGAAGTATAAAAACCAGTAGCCGCGAGTTTGAGACAAGCTCGAGTAGACAGCAGTCGCGTTGCTTTAAACAATGTTATAACGCGATATTTCCCGCGAATGCGGAATTACTTTTTAGGTCATTAGTAGAACGATAAGCTCGTATCTCTGACGGTACTTCCTTCTACTCGAGAGTCAGTTCTATCCTCGCGATGGAATTATCGCGTTAACCCACTTCCTTGATTAAAAAAACGAGCTCGGTGTTCACCGCAATGGTGAATCGAGAGCCGTGACGATTATGCGACCTTCGCGTGACAAAAAAGCGAGCTTATCATTTTTATTTTGTTACCACGTGTAATATTATAATTACCGCTAACACGCTTATCCACCTCGCAGTTACTTGGCACGACAAAACCCACATGTTGCCATTTATTTATTCATAATAACTTGTAAGTAAAATATATTCGTAACTTATAAGTAATAACTTGTAAGTAAAATAAATTTTAAATCAAATAGAAAGGAGAATCCTTATTTTTGATCGAAGCGAAGTTTGACTTAATAATATTTATATGCAAATTTTTGCAAGTACATTTTTCAGTTAAATTGTGCTGATTCGATTTGTCGGACTTGAAACATAATTGCAAACTGAAGCTAAAATATCTCAAGTTAAATTGATTATCATTTTATCAATGATATACTCATAAATTTTTAATATGCTGAGAAACGGCCATAACAAAAGATCTCGTAATTTGAGATTTCTTGTTCGGCTCGCTACCAAAAAGACGAAGTGACGTAAAGTCATTTAGATAATCATAGAAACTAGCCAGGATGCTGTTACAAAACAGATTACGTAATACCATGTCGAAATATATACACAGAGTATCTCTCGCGTTTTTACTCGAAATTAATTTGCTTCTTGACGAAGGACGCTGTAAAGTGTAAGAAGTGAAAATTTTCTGGTCAAATATATTTTGTACTATCTACATTATTAATTTTACATTATTAATCACGATTGACATCTGTACATTCTTTCTCTCGTTCCTTATAATCGTCGTTAACGAAGGCACGCTGGCTTGATTGACTTGCGCCGCGTTCGTTTCTATCGCGCTTCTTAAACGATGTCAATAGGTTCGCGACTCACCGAGTTCCTTGCACAAATTGATGACCGCGTTGAACGTCTTGACGGAAAAGTCGACGCGGCAGTCGAGGCATCGCATGTCTGGCAATTGTACCCTCAGAGTTTTGTGCATCGGCGTGAAATGCAGCAGCGCATCCGCCGCCACGCCATACTGGTCCAGGGTGCTGCGTGTTCTGGTCAACCAGTGATTCCGTGCTGGCCACCAAAGTGCGTGGTCCGACCAATCCATAGCGATATCTATAACAACAAAAATAACGGAGAAATTAAAGTGGAGGAAAATCGAATTGGTGATCACTTTTCTCTTTCTTCAAAAGTTACACTTAACTTTTTTTTTCTCAAATTGATACTGATCAAATTATCAAAGTGTGATGCTTCAATCATAAACTTTGAGGAATGTTAAAATAATTGAAAAACAATAATGCCAAAAAATGAGAAGAAATAACATCTTAACTATATATTGAAGTTGCGTTGAGAAAAATAAATAAATTGAGCGCGAACTAAGAAAATACAGCAATTTTAACCGTTTGTAATAAGTATGATACAATGGTATATTAATAGAATGGAGTAGAATAAAATAGTAATGTAAGATAATTTCATCAACAAAAAATAAATATTTAAAAAAAAAACAAAAATGTATCATTATGGCATAATGACTAATTTTGTTATAGAAATGTTTGTCTACACTAAAAATTGTCGCAGCCTATTCTATGAAATTTATTAACAATATGTGTACATATAATTTTCTACTATTACTATTATTATTTAATAGTTACATACAACTAATGAAAACCCAACATATTACATACATTTATATCACCAATATATTGAGAATATATAAGAACTATATATAAGAACTATTTTTTCTTTGAATGCGGAGAATCTGAGTTTATATCTGTCTGTTAAGGACATCTGAAGACAACACGTTTATGTACATCCATCCCAAGTAAATATACTTAAGGGCTCGATGGCAGGCAAGGCCGGAAGACGTGAAGACGAGAAGGGTGTCGAGTAAATCAAGGGTTTCGTTCGTCAAAACCGCAGAGATCGCGACTGGAACAAGACATCCGTCGACGGAATTACAAAGCAAACGGGCGTTTATGCTTCGCCGAAAAGTCAATTTTCACAGCTGTTCGCGTCGCGTCGCACATTTCCTATGGAGCTCCGTTTAACGACTTCGGGGTACCGAAGGTCGATGCGGGTTTCTGAGGGGGAGGTGCCGCTTAAAATTACTGTTAAGCCGTAGACATATGGGGCTGCAATCGCGAGGGGCTGCGTGCAGAGTTGATACACAAGGGAGATCCCGAAATCGGATACCGGATGAGGAAATGTACGCATACGAGAATGCAATTACAATCTAATTAGAAGAATAAAAAAAGGGTAATTACAAAAATAAAAAATCCTCTATAATAAGAAATAAAGAGCCAATTGGAATCTGTGAATTTCGAGATATGGATGAGCCACGAGATCTGCGAGATCCAAATGATATTTTTAAAAACTCGCCAGGCGGAATACGTTTTTATTACCGCTAGATTGGATTTACCGTGATCGCAGCTGCGATCTATAAATATATCGCGGATTTTAGAGAAACCAACCGCTCGATCGTTAACTGTTTGTTTTCATTCGAATAGTCGGCCACTCCGCAGGTTCTCGGATTCGCCCACGCACAGAGAAGATAGAAAACAGATTTATCTCTTGTTTCTTACTCTTCTATTTCTATCTGTGTTTTCATCTTCTCTCGTCCCGCATTTAACTGGTGACGACAGCGCGTGATAACGTATCGTCTACGCGACGATCGAGATCATCGCAAATCTTCGCCATTTAACACCGCAGGTCAGCAGCAAGGTCTGGAAATCGTCACTGATACGATGTAACTTGCATCCGGTTTAGCGAAAACGCGCGATATTTGCTGATATTCTGTGAGGAAATGGTTGCATGTTAAAGTGTAGTATAGGCATTTTTACGTTAATGTCATGTAATAATAAAAATAACACAATATTCGGGAGAGTGACTGTCCAACACAGAGCCGGGACAAGGATGTGGCGAGCGAGGCATTAATCTCATGTAAACAATTTTAAGGGGGCGCAAAAATATAATTTTCTACATATCTAATTCATTAACGGTGATTTTGAGTTGTATGAAATTGAAGTAAAGTATTGGCTGTACTCATTTCTGAATTGTATCGGTGATATAAAAAGCTACATGAAGTACCATCAAATTTTGATTTCTTATTAAGTTATAAGTTATAATCAATAATTAGTTTCCGAGCTACAAAATGCGGCAGTAGATTTAGCATTAAAATATGAAAATGATCTAAATGCAAATGAAATTTCTTCCGAAATTTTAAGTTTCAAACAGCAATATCAATACTTCCCGTATAGAATCAGTTTCTATTTTAAATGTTTTATAACTAATTCATAATTATTCTTTAACCAAACTTGGAGGTAGAATATTTTTAACTATTCCAGTAACAGTACAACTTCATGTGAAAGAAGTTTTAGTAAATTGAAGTTAATAAAAAATTATTTAAGGTCATCATTAAGTCAAGAAAAATTATCAAATATAGGAATTCTTTTAATTGAAAATGAAATATGTAAGAATATAGATTTTGATATAATAATTGATCGTATCGCATTTATCAAAATACGAAAAATATTATTGTGACTTTAGTAATTATATTTCATTCGTAACATACATGTAAATTTGTATGATTATAAAACGTATAATTCCTCTCCTGTACACGTGATTATATTAAATTAAGAATTTAGATATTGACATATACTATTAGTTAATATTATTTCTTATTATATTTCACATGTCAGAAATATATTTTTTTTACTAAAGGGCGCATTTTTTTATTTTGCCTCGAGTACCGAAATACCTAGTCCCGGCTCTGGTCCAACATATAAAGTGACAGGTCCTTTTCTTAACAAGCTTTCGTCCTGTTCATTTACGTTCAAAGATCTATTTATGTAACAATAATTTATTTATATTTTATCACATTTAAATAAATTTTATTAATTATTACTAAAATAATAAAATAAAATAATTTGGCAATTTAAATATCTTTTCATATCGGTTTCCGATTAACAACATAATGTAATCAGTAAAATAAATTATTTCGTCAATAATTTAATTTTATATTATTTTATTAACAGGAAATGAATGTTGCTCAAATATAAATTCTTATCGTTGTTATATCAATCTAGGTGTAAAAAAAAACAATTACGAATAACTGCATTTAACAAAAAGTGGTACCAGCATCTCTAGAAGAATGAGAAACAGCGTCTCAACAATGATAAAGTCGCAGGAAGAAAACTGAATACGTTGTATGAAATTTTATTCTCGAGCAATACTCATTTCCAGTTATTTATTTGGTTTGACGCATGAGAGGCATTGGTTTGCAGATGAAAGAACACGGGAGCAAATGTCGGGTCGATTCGTTCGACGCAAGAAAACGGCTGTCGCATAACAATAACTTGTCGATGTACACACATCGTGTACCGCTAGAAGCGGCACCGTGACACACAAACAGTCGGGAACCACGTCTCTTCCTGGTCGAGCGGTCACAACCCGCATTCCCAGTGCCGGAAATAAGTCGTCAAAACGACGTCGGAATAAAAAAAAGAAATAATAGCGATAACGGCGAATCGAGATAACATCGAAAAGGGCAATTCATTAAGCTAAACATTAAACGATATGTATAACGATATAGGTATATACAATGAATCACAAAAGTATTCAATGTCTCTTCAATGTTGATTTCAAACAATATGTTATACATCGAATGCGATTATTTCTATAAGATACTTGATTTAATTTCTGTTGAAGTATTATTATTTTTTTCAAGATTTTCATTAATCAAAAGTTCAATTGATATAGTATACAAATCTACCATGTAAATGCTGAATGTTTGTTTTAATCATCCTGTATATTTAGAAAGAATCTATTAAATGACTATTAAATATTATTATATATAATTCTATTAAAATAGTATGAATTGTCCGACATCAGCAATTGAGAAGATACGAATAGTTTTATGGCTCCCCCCGCCCCCCCCCTCACGCTACTACCTTCATTTTAATCATCAAGAAACAACAAACTGAGAAAGTAAGTGATTGATGAACCTGGCATCGTGGTCGACGTGAGCAACAAGTCGTATACGGGATGTTCTGCCACTCTTGTCGTTCCTTTCACCCGGGGATTCTTCGACTAATTTGGAATTGATTTTTTTCCTCGGCGAGTAAGTGCTCGAGTACAATTTTTTTTATTCCGAATGTTCAATATCTTGGTATCTAAACCAGCTTGAAACGCTGCAAAGCTTATTAATTAACTGAAAGGTATATCAATGTTTCAGTATTAAACAAAAACATATTCTTTTAAAACATTCACCAATTTTTCAAAATATTTTATTTTTTCACGGAGTTTGCCATTATCAAAATGTAATACAGTCTCACCACACAAAAAAAACTAATTATATTTAATTTGCTTCAATTAACAAAAAATCAACCGTTAACAAGTTTAAATGAATAAACCAAGATAGACCCTTACAATTTTCTTTAGAAAAAAGAATATAATGTATATAAATATGATTCAGCATTCTGAACCATAGAAATAATTTGTAATAATAAAGAGAGTCACACAAGCTGTTTAATTTTAAAATCTGACTATTAATAATAAATTAATAATATAAATTTAGAAAAAGTTTACACATATTTAATTAAGCTTTTTTCCTCATGGATTCATATTGTTTGAAGTTAGTCTTGAAAAGTAAACAATAGGCAAAAGGAAATGGATATTATGAATCAATCTATGCGTGCAACTACAAAGAGACATAAAATTAAGACATCGCCAAACGCGGATTAGGCCATTCGACTTGAGTTCGCGAATTGCTTTCGTGGCACGTCTCGGTAGCAACGACCGCGATATTTGCGCACGGCACCTATTTATACTCCCTCAAGAGGGATTCATACGCGACACCCACAGTCCATCCAACACGTGAAATCGGTCTCTGGTACGAAGCAAAGCCCATCTGTTCTTATTACGTCGTCGAAGAGTTACGGGGAAAGTTCTTCCGAGCGTGGTTTATAAGCTAAAGTATCCAGGAGCGGAAGAGTCGGTTGGTTTCCTGATACAAGAATCCTATTTTAGCATTCTTACTCTGTCTCGATCTGAAGAGTCTGATATAAGAGTTTCATCAAGAGATCAATTTTGTTGAAGTATCTATATAAAAATTTACCTAAATATACACATCTGAAAATAATTTTATTGAACCGTCAAAAAATAATTATGTAGGACACTCAAACATAATGCGCAATGCTGCAAAAAGTTTCAACATTCTAGCAATCAACTTGAGAGCGTCCTAATTATTTTGATAATAGAATAAAATTATTTTAAGATTTATATCTAGTTAAATTTTTAGATACTTTGATAAAATCATTCTTTCCGTGTACGATTAGCTTCATTGATCTTTTGTCATGGAAATGTGCACAAAGAAAAATTTCTGATTGAAAATAGAAGAACCAGAAGATTCTAATTAAATCAATCAAAATCGAGATAATCAGAGGTCTAATTACAATAACCAGAATTTTGATTAATATGATTAGAATCTTCTGGTTCGTCCATTTTCAATCAGAAATTTTTCTCAGTGTGACGATTACTGGAATAAAACAGAGCACATTAAATTTTTTTAAACACACTTAATAATTTTGACAAATGAGAAAACAAGATAGAAACTGAAATCGGCTGTACGAAAATACGACGTTTACGGCTTTCTGGTTAACACATGGCTACGGAAATCTCGAAAAAGGCCTCCAATCCTCAGTGGTATTGCAAAGTTGCGTGGATGAACATCCGCTGTAAACGACGAAAGGCTTACGGGGCACGTGCGGCCTGTGTAAACTCAGAAGAAGCGTTTACAAACGCTGTTCGGAGTAAAGAGGGTGAACTTTAATAAGGGAACAAAGCGGGGCGCGCACGTGGCAACGTACCAACATCCCCCTTCCCCTTCATGAACGTCGTGCGGAAGTTGGGATATGAAATTATGACGCGATAACGAGGCACTCGTAATCCGCGTGTATTATGCAGCAAGAACCGGACTCTCCTTCTCTCTTCTTCTCTTACGCGAATCCCAGCGCGGAAAGCAAGGAGCTTCCTCTCGTTCCCCTGACTCTCTCCATATTTCGCGTGAAGAAACGCGAGCTATTCAGCACTGGAAAAGGGGACTGCAAGGGGACTGCAACACGTGCTACCGAACTTGTCGAGATCGAGAGAGAAAGGGGCAAGACTTCTCAGGGATGAATCGAGGGTGAAACACTGCAGAGATTTAAAACAGAGTAATTTCGACACAGCCCTACGAAAAAAAGAGCGCAAATATTTTGCACACGAAGTTTGAACTTTTTGTAAAGTATATGTATACGTAAAATATCTTGATTAATATATAAGCAAGAAATAATTAATAAAATAAATAAGATTAAAAAAAATTGAAGGTAATTTGTATTTGTTACCGAAATTATTATTTAACGAAATTATTATTTAAACGATATGCTTTATCGAAATACCAGGTATTGATAATGGTATGTGTGATTTTATTTTATCATAGATATTTTGTATCTTATCTTTCTTCACATATTGCGAAAATGCCGCATAATTTCTAAGTGCAAAAAAGTTATGGATATGTATATAGATAACAATTTTAATATCTGATAAAAAAATATATATATATAATAATCGAGATACTAATAAATATAAATATAGGAATCATTAGAATTAATTGGAGATGTACAAATTAATAATAATGCTAATGTTTAACATAATATCATAGAACATACAACATAGATTCGGATACTATAACGGTCCCTAACATTTACGACAATTCTCTGCGGTATTCTGACAATCGTTTCGCCATGTGGTCGAATACCGGTACGATCCTTAATGCGCGCTTGTTCAAAAGAAAAGACGGAGAAGACGTAAATCCGAGTCTGAGTCGCACCCAAACGAAGGCGTCGTCCAAGTATCCCTCGCTACTCGTGTTTCTCGTCCCTCTTCACTTCGAAGTCCAAAGCGTGCTTCAACATTATCGAGCCACCCTCTTACAATGTACAAAGGCGTACGAATACAGTAGCCGGAGTATCATATGAAGACTAGAACACGGCTTCAGTCCCTTTGGCTGTTCGCCCATTAACCGCGTCGCTTTCTCTTTGCAATTTTATAAATGCCGAGACCCCAAATAGCTGCGAAATCAAAGCTATATACTTTGAAATCTGGAATCTTGAAATCGGGGAAAAAAGATGAAGCACACATATACACATTACAGTCTTTATACTATATAATAAATAAATAAAATATTCCCGCAGCTCTCTTTCTTATTTATATTGTTAATAAATCATATATATATATATATATAGATACATCAGACGGAAACTTGTTGCATCAAAATCTCCTACTTTTTATTCATTTCTAAAATCTGTAAATTCATCATGAATTCCATGAATTAAATTCCTGGAAAGCAATTAAGGCCCCAAGGGTTACCCAGTCGACGAAAGATATGCAAATTGGCGAACCTGTTGCGTTGAATTCTATTTAAACCAAATCCCCCTTGTATCGCGTTGTAGCATAATCGGATTTTCATGGTACAAAAGATTGGATCGCCGAGAGAAGGAGGGAGTGCAATGATTGATGTCGTGATTACGTTGCTAGTGGCGTAACAGTAGGAATGTGTAACTTTAAAAATACTTCGATACTTATCTCTTATATAAGTGCAATATATATATATATATATCAGTACTTTATCAGGTGTTTCATAAAACTACTCTCTAAATCTGAATCAGTGGATAGTCACTAATTACCCAGTGGCATACTTGGCACTGATAATCAGTGAAGTTCAACTAAAAAAAAAGAATATTTGAGCATTATTTGACTAAAATACTGATATTTGCACGTTAATTTGAATCTTCCAATACCGTATTCATTGAATTTAACCATTAAAACAAGGTTAGTTAGATCACATAATAAAGATTAGCTAGGTTAGGAATCTCACATTTAATTCACTGATTACCAGTGGCATACTTGGCACTGATATCAGTGATTATCCACTGATTCAGATTTAGAGAGTATAACGTATATAAGAAAAAAATATAGATAGTTGATATAAAAATTATATATTATTGTTGACATATATAAATGCTGCTATTTAAAAGAAATACAAAAATTTTTCTTTTAACGTGAAAAATAAAAGTATAACTAATCAAACTTTCGTTAAGAATGTTAATTAAACAAAAAGTTACAGACAATTCATAGACATTCAAAGTTCTGTCATGATGAAATATGATTAATTAAGATTACGTCAGCAGAGAAAAAAATTTATAGAATAGCAAAACATTTGATTTCATATGCTCTGGCTATTTCATATTGCTCTAAACTCTAAAATAAGCGCTTACTCAGACTCAACGCTTTCATTCGGTTTAATACGTTTGTAACATCGCGATGCGAAGCTCTTTATATACTACTTGTAATTTAATACCGTGTGAGATAGGAGATCAGCCGCGAAACGATCAGTTGTTTCGTACAGACCTTCATTATTTATTATTTTTGTATTTATTATTCTTTATTTAGAATGCGAGAACAACCTTTGGTACGTCTAACAAACGACTACAAGGTTGGAGTAATCAACAGCAGGTGGTTCCCAGCGACATAAACTACCATGTTTACATCCAAGGATTGAAAACGGAATTTTTATCCTTGAGAAATATTATTATGTTTCTCTGGCAGCCATATTAACGCGTAAATAACACGCTACATGGTAATTTTATGAGAAAAAGCGATGCAGATTGACATAATAGACGGTTAGTTAAATATAATTGTATATAATGTTGGATACACATGTAATATAATTGTTACTGTTATAATTGAAGTAAAATGATACGC
This sequence comes from Mycetomoellerius zeteki, assembly GCF_001594055.1. Lineage (NCBI taxonomy): Eukaryota > Metazoa > Arthropoda > Insecta > Hymenoptera > Formicidae > Mycetomoellerius > Mycetomoellerius zeteki. The sequence goes on from NW_017257333.1 coordinate 427,712, forward strand.
AAAGAGTAATTTTTTTGGGGTTATTCAGTGAGAGAGAGAGAGAGAGAGAGAGAGAGAGAGATAACGGGATAAAAAAATAAAATATCACAAAAAATTCATACATTTATCATCTCAATTTGTGCAATATTGGGTACTAAAAATAGTCAGGTGTTATTAGACACTTTCAGTCATCAACATAATATCATTAATATTATACAACAAAAGTGCTAAATTTTAATGAGAAAATTTCGAAAAATCTCCAAAAAGCTTAATAATTTTAATGGATCATAAGCACATCAAATGTAATTAATTTTTAGTCAAATTAATTCATTTTGGCTCAGCAATTCGACAATTAAATAATGATTTTTTTATTTATAAAAAATTGGAAACTTGTGAGTTTCCAGTTTTACGAGTTTTTAATTATAACAAAATGACTTCATCTTTTTTCATTATTATTTTCACTACTAATTTATTAATTTTATGACTCATTAACGGCATGATCATTAATGATAAAATAATATTAATCAAAATACAGTTACAGCGTCTTTTATTGTAATTCATTATGGTATTAAATTCTGCTACTTGTATTTTAAAAGCCTTATAGTATTACAAACGTATATTAACAGAACCTTGTAAGACTGCATGCAGTGAAATATCACGTGGTATCGATTGATCGCTCGAACGCGTGCAACAGGTGTTCGTTTAATGCAGCTTGCATCATCATACATTGAAATTACCATTCGATGAAAGTATTTATGAGAATAGAATACATAGAACAATCCGTTATTGATAGTACTATTGAGAAAATGGCTCTATTAATAAAAGTATATAGAAAATAGAATAAAATTTTTTCATATAAAATTCTCTAATCCCGAATTATGTTATTATTACTTTGATGATATGTGTCGAATGATTTATTTTCCAAGATACAAATTGTATAAATCGCAAAGATATTATCAGTTCTTTTGTGAATTCGTAAAAAAGAAAGTTAAAACGAGAAAAAGGATTTGTTTTATGTTCTCGATTTATCTCTCGATCTACTTAGAAGCCGCTACCTTTCTGATCGGACATAAAGGAATACTATTAAGGCGTTCGAAAGTAAGGTTTTAAACGCACGTAGGAGTGCAAAGCGAATCCTTTCCTTTCTTGGTATGCTCTGGAGGTAGATATCTCCGTCATCGAGAAATCTTACGTACGTAACAGGTACCTGATTAAAAATGTTTCCCACGTTTCACGCTCCTCATCGTCAAGTTTGAGATAACAAGTAAGAAATAACGGACACGTTCGAATTTACCGGAAAGCACGAAAGTCTGATAAATAAAAATTCGCCGCGGCCTTTCCTTCCATTCACTTATTCACTACAACGTTTTTCAAATTTCTTATGCAGCAGTGGTTTCCCAAAACAAATTGGTACCTTTTTTGTTAAGCACTCTGAAAGAATCGGTATTATGACGTGTAACGATTATATAATGTCTATTTTAGAATAAAAACTTTAGAAGAAAAAGGAGAAAACGATTGACGCGTGTCGCTATGATGACGCTACCTGTATGGACTTCCTCTGTGTGAATGAATATGTATGTTGAATTTAATTAACAAGTCAAGGCCATAGCAACTGTTTCCATCGCAAACGCGCCGTCGTCACTATCGCCATTCTGGAATCTGACGCTGTTCACGTTTTTCCAAAGAATATTGATGTTTGATTAACGCGATTAGCGTTTTTTTTTAAATGTTAAGCTGGCAAACGTTATTAAGTAACGTAATAAAAAAAAATGGAAACAGTAAGTTATACGCTGATAAATACTGTTTATCAACTTCTTTTGTAAGGAATTTATTTGTACATAGTAAAAAAATTTTTGTGTATTTGTGTTAGAAACGGTCCACTCACGTTTGTGTTAACAGTTTGTGTTGAATTTTTTAACATATTCGAGTGTTAATTTAACATAATGTGATTATGTTATTTAAAGATTTTTTGTGAAATTGATATTCAATGTTTCTTAGTGTCAAAATGACACTAAGAAATTCCATTTATGAGTAAGTGAACAAGTAACATAAAAATATGTTTTAAAATTCTAAGACAAATGAATGAAATATGTGTTAATTTAACATATCATAAATGTTAATTTTCTGAACAAAAATATGTTTTCACGGTACGTTTACAAATTGTGTCGATGTTATCTTTCTTTGTATTTATTCTCTTACATAATATTTGTGTTACCTTCTAACATATTCATCTTGTGTAAAATTAACTCAAAAATTTGAGTGGACCGTTTGGGACATGCGATTTATGTTA
>NW_017257333.1:430032-472218 GCF_001594055.1 Mycetomoellerius zeteki
TCTTTCCCTCTTTTACTCCCAACAAAGCAGAGGAGACTGGAAAGTGAGCGTGAGTCTGCAGAACGCGGAAGAATATTTTCTAGTTGCTATCTAATCGGCATCTGCGCAACGAGATTAAGATATGTACAGTAACGCCTGTCTTGCATTGGCTGTCTAATCGTTAGACGGAGTTCATGTGAGTTTGTTATTTAAAGTAGGCACGATCGCCGTTAGCGATCGCGAAAACATACTTAAACATACGCTTTATAATCCTTAATGTTTCAATACGAGACAATATTATAATAATACAGTAATTGAACCCACTAAATGTCTTAATGTAAATGTAAATATTCTTAACAAGCAAATTTTGGTCAATTAGTTTGCGTATTTATAGCATCACTTCAACTCAATACTTTAAGATAGAGAGAAACGACTAGTAGAAATATTAATATTTATTTTTTATTTTTCAATAAACATTAACTAAAAATAACGTAACATCAATTTTATACTCAACAGTGTCTGTTACGTATATATGTGATACATTTATGTTCTTGAATGTGAAATTATAACATTGAGTTATATTGTTATAATAGTAGTGCGTTTACTGAGTTACGACTTACACACTAAGGAAAAATTTGTTCATTTGTTTAGTTTGCTACATTAATTTAGTTTGCCTTTATTTCTTTTGATGAAGAATGTACATATTAATTAAATATTAATTAAATCAAACATATTATATTTGACATAAATACGTATATTCTCCAACAAATAAAATAAAGACGAATTAAATTAATTAAATTAAATTAACAATTTTTTTTACAGTGCATTATTGTTTCTATCTTGTTAGCTTTTGGAAACCAAATGTATAGCCAAAGATGAATAGATAAATACAAATGAATGAACGTCGTATTTTTTTGCGATATTTCTATCAAATGTGCAAAATTAAATTAAGAATAATGTTTCATTAATGAATAAGCAGAAAGGCGGAAACCGTATTTTTAATCATTTTCAATCGCATTAGGAAAGACTGTGCTGTAATTTATGAAGTGTGGGAGGCTACCAGCAGTATGTCGACGATGTGAAATCAGGTCAGGAACACTCCTTACGTTCGATATTCGGTATCCATAAAATGATATGACGGTTTCGCATAAGATGCTTAGGAGGAAGAAGATAAAAACAGAAAAACCTAGGCATGTATCAAACAGTTTTGCAAAAGATTGCCATTAAAATTTTATGTCAAATGTCAGGAATGATGTAACCAGATGTAGCAAACATCGTGGACATCAAGCGTTGAAAACACACAGCGAATAGGTGGGAAGATACCGAGAGTGAGTTATAGTGATGACTGTAGATAACGATGCAGGGACGTATCGATCTTGTCGACGAAAACGTAGGCCGATATACGCGGGTGTGTCTAACGAATTAGACCAATTGGACGTAGTTATTGTAGAAAGAAATCAAGTTTAAAACGCAATCTTTCAAATGCAATTGTTTTAGAGGAACATTAAAAATAATATCTCGCAGTATGGTATCAAATTAAAAATAAAGTAATTATTCTATTCTGTAATAATTATAATATAGTTATTAAACTTAGTAATTATAACTATTTTGCATTTTAACAATTTATTTTTAATAATTGGATCTATTGCGAGTAGTATTCTTCGTATTTTTATTAGAAAAATAAAAGGAATAAAAAATTATGAAAGATTTTTTAAAATTGAAATCTAAAATTCCGTTAAATTAATTACTAGGTTTCTTCCTGAATAATTATATCCAATTCGCGCCAGAGCCTCGACTAATCGAATGATTCGGATTAATACAATACTTATTGGCATTAATCGCTTCTAATTAAACTTTAATTCAAGAACGTGCTCATCTCTCGATTAACGACAGACTCGATTACATTCCTTTTCTCGAAATGATCTTTTAATTTCTCTCTGAGACGTAGCAGTAACTTTAGAACTGTTCAACGAAGAAACTCAAAACTCTCTATCAATTATATCAAAATTCTAGGAGTGCTAACATAATAGAAATTCTTTTATAAAGATCTATTCGAAAGAAAACAATAGAAAATAAAATGGAAGTTGAACAAGAAACAACATTTACATTTAAATGTGTGGGTAATAATTACACGCATTTCCAATCACGGAGCAGAATCGAAGTGACGTTCATGTGTGTATCACCCACGCGCGCTATCACACGAGATGAAAGATTGCAGGAAGTGCTTTTGCATAATCCTACGTATATTATAGTGACGTGCCTATATTCATACCGACCGTAGCAGTCCTTAGAAGTCCGCCTCCATAGTGAACGGAAAATCGCTACACGCAAAAAAATGTATTCCATGTTGCGAGCATATGGTATGTATGGCAAGAAGGAAATAAAGTTGAAGAACTTTGCAGAGATCAGCACAGTAGTACGAATATCTCTAAAAATTTTCAAAAATTTAAAAAAAAAATGATTATAATAAAAATAAGTTAATAACGAAATTTCGTAATAACGTCTTTTTTATGAATAAAGTCAGAGATATTAGAAAAAAGAAAAATTTTCCTAAAATTTATCTTAACATTTCTTAGTATTTTATTACAATATTTTGTTTTTATTATAATAGTATTATTAACATGATTTATAAGAGAAAAATTAAGATTTTTATTTTAATATAAATAACAGAGAGAGAGAGAGAGAGAGAGAGAGAGAGAGAGAGAGTTTGATATTATGTAAAAATAATAATATTCTTCTGAAATCTGCAGATTTTTTTAAAATTCTGTTTTTATGTACAGTTGACAGAGCATATAAAAATTGGGATTTTCCTATAAATGTAACTTTTCCAAGACCATCTGAAAGACAAAAGATTGGTGAGAGAATTGTACCGACGAAGAACCCGTACAAGCGAATACAAGCTACACATGTACAATTACATGGATGACGAGGGACTGCGGGAGCGGTTGAAAGTGCCGGTCAGAGGGAGGAAAGGACGGGAGAAACACGTGGAAAAAAAACGAGTCCCACAAAGAGAGGGAGGAAGATGAACGAGCGGCAAAAGCGAACGGAGGGCGACCTACGGAGGGGGCGGAACGGAGGACAATAAATGTCAGAACAACGACCTCCTGGTGGCTAGCCGAACGGATCGTCGACCATCATGGGCAAAATCCTCATCGCAATACCCGAATTTATGATTGATGAGCCTCGTCTTTCCACAGAGATGTTGTATTTCTTACAAATTAATATAATTGAAAAAAATTTCTGTTGAAAAAATATCATTCCAATCTATTAGAGAAATTGACGTAAAAATTAAACCTTGGAAAAGAGAATTTTGTCATTTTCAATTTATAAATTTAATATTCAAAACTAAGAGATGTTATAAAAAAGCCCGACTAAATTTTATTAATTGATAGAAAAAAATTATATATTTAGATTTGATCTAATTGGTTGGCAGAGATTAATTATGCTAATTTTGATTGACGAAATTAGCATAATTAATCTCCGCCGGTCAAGTTGAACTTTCAGGGCGCAATCGATATTTTGAGTATAAATTTTAGTAGATAAATTTTAATTCTGTACAAAATAAATGAAATACAATCCGATTTCTATGAGCATAAACTCATTGTTAAAGTTTTTTCTCAGATTTTTTCTGTGGAGAACAATATAAAAATCTGCACTAAAACACAAAGACCCATCAGGTTGTTGATGAAAAACGCGAAGTTCCACATGGATGATGGATGGTTAAAAAAATTTTGTTGAGTAAATGTTAATTTCGAATTTATTAAAAAACTTATTTGATTAGATTGAATAATTAAATTAACTAAGAATTAACTTTGCATCACTTCAATTTACTAATTTAATATCAAAAAGCACAAAGCATTGTAAAAAAGACCCAATTAAATTTTCGCTAAGGAAAAGTCAAACGATTCAAATTTGGTCTAAGAATCCATTTCTCAAGTGGACGCACTTGAAAGAAACTTCTTGTCTAATACCATCTCGAAGTATGAGAGAAGAATTTCGTGGTACGTCAACGAGAATTCGCAGAACGGTTGCAAGACGGTTGCTCGCTTCTGTTGCATACGCGATATATTTTTCTCAGATTTTCCCAAAGCTGTGGAGCAACACTGAGGAATATGGCGTCATATGATAAATTTGGTTTATGGCGTCTGCCGTTCTCCTTCTCTTCAGCCCTTCCGAAACGAACTGGGTCACAGTAAATATATTTATAGAAAGGGAGTTTCTCCCAAAGGTGGGGATGATTGACTGGCAAGTCATGGAGAGATATTATTGGATCCTCGTGATACTAGTCACGGATCTCTGTGTCTTCTTCAAACAAATCGCGGAGTTGGTGCGTTTTAAAAAGGTGACTTGCCAGATGGTAAAAGACTGCTTTAAGAATGTCTTTTCTGGTATAGTAAAGCGCGAGGAGGTTAAAATACACTTTCACGATTATCTGCTTTCCATGCAGCGGGAAACGTACGACAATGTAAATACCTAACTTAATTAAATCGTTAATTAACTGGCGATGCTAATCTTCATAATTTGATACAGTGCGTATATGTATAATTGTAACAACATGAAAATAAAAATATTTAAATATAATAATATAATATATAATAATTGATAATCACTTCAAAAATACAATACGTTGCAAAAAATGACAATATTTAACGAGAAACTTGCTCATAATTGTTAATAATCAGAATTTTCTGATTAAATCTACTAGAATTCTAGTTGAGATAACAGGAATTCTGGTTGATACAATATTTCTGATAAAATCTACTATTATAGAATTCTCATTTTTACCAGAATAGTTATATCACTCAGAATTCTGATTACCTCAACTGGAATTCTAGTAGATTTAATCAGAAAATTCTGCTGATTCGTTCATTTTCCACCAGAATTACTATTTAATCCAACCAGACCATTTTTCTCAGTATATATATATATATATGTGTATGTACATTTCTTGTTATTCACATTCATAATCATGTTCCAACTGGCATGATCCTCCGACGCACGCAAGGGTCGCCGCGGGGGTGCAAGGGAATTCAAAGAACGATCGCGAGACAAATCGATTTCACCCTCGGCTGCGGTCGTCGTCACAAAAGGTATCCCGAGCGGATCGCCGGTGTGTCGGGAGCGACCTTTTTCCGCGCGACACCATGTAAAAGTGAGCGGAAAAGGCGGGAGAGAATGAGGGAGAAAATAGCCGGGTAAAGGGCAAGTGCAATTAATCGTTCCACGGGAAATGCACGCGGTAATGAGACACGACCGAGCCGTGTTGAATTTGCGTCCGCACTTCCGGGATGTCGGATAATTCCGGCGCGTCGTCCCTCTTTTCATTCCTTTTATCAAGAATTTCTTGTGGAATATCCCTGAATATCACACACTTTTCTAAAGAAATTAGGCTTCACAATCATATCACAGAATCATTTTATATTTTATTAGATAGACTATTTTTGGTATCAGAAAAAAAAAAGAATTATATGTATAAATTTTATTTTAGTTATAACTGATAATATCATTACTTTTTTTAGAATGGATAACCTAAGTCCGTGATTGATAAAATCAACTAAAATAATCCGTTAATTTATTCACAAAAAGAATGTTTTCGTTTAAATATTAAAAAATTTCTCTTTTTTCAAGATTGCTTCAGTTTTCTTTAAAGTGAGATTCTATTCTAAAATGTTTAGAGAGTAGCTGAATTTTCAAATATTTCAACAATGTGATTTTATAGGTATCTGATTGCGATATAGTCGCTATACATTGTTAATACTACTTAGGAGTAACTTAGTCGCTCTTCTTTAGTAGTGAAAGGGAATCACTCGAGCCATTTTCCGTCATTTTCATTGCATGAGGAAATAATCGCGACCGGAACGCCGATAACTCGTAAAACGCGCTGCTCGTAAAGACTCGCGTAAAATCTCGCTTAGATAATAACCTTTTCTGATCGCGGGAACTAGTGAGAGAAAGAGGTTTTAACATTGCAAAATATATTCATACCGCGAAAGTTAGCTCGGGGCTAAAGAACGAAGAGAACACGACGATTGCCATTTGCTTTGTCTCTCGATCGATTTATCAGCGCTCCTTTGATCCGGTCCCTCTTTCTGGTACATTTATGTATAGGACTCCTTCCCCTCCTGGAAATCTATCCCTTTGTCAACGCGATAAAAAAAGCACAAATTCACTTTCATAAATCAGAGAGGCTTATTTGAGTTATATAGTTGTTTCGAAAGTAAGAGTTTTCTTATATCCTCATATAAAGAAGAAAATTTCTTTCGTCGTTAAATGAAAAGCATTAAGGCTAAACTATGTACTGAAAACAAATAGCTCAGCAGGATTGCAGCAAGTAGGCGATAAGAATGGCGTCACGACGCGAATATAAGTCAATAACAGCTTGAAAGTCTCGAACGCGTAGTGCTAACTTTTTTAAATTATCGTACAATTACGGCCATTTTGTTCCAACAATTCCAAGAATGTTCTACAACAATCTGTTCATTATCTATAATGATTGATTAAATTTGAATTCATTTCCCTATGTTAAGATATCTATTTAAGATAAATCTCGCGTATATATCACATCCGATTGTGATAGATGCACAAACGAATTAAACTTCCCGAAAAGGACGAAATGAAAAGTACACGAGAGTTACGTGAAAGGAAATAATGCGTACGTGTGCGTATGAGTGCAAGGATATCGGTCGCTTTATCAGCTCGCATATCCTTCAACTCTACACCGAGTATCATCGACTTCCGCTGATGTCAGATCTCCTCTTTCCCCGTAACGTGTTTCCGCTGCAGAAAGTGAGTTTCGCGAAGCTTTCCACTGTTCGACGACGTTTTATCCTGATTGCGAACATTTGACGAAACGCGAAGTTGAAGTTAAATTAAAAGTTGCGATAAAATTTTGTTTTCATGACTATTCCTGTTTTTTTATATGAGCAATTCGTGGTACTAGTTTATATATAATACCTATACTACTCATTGATTTATCAAATGCAATGCAAAAAATACTAAATTTTAATAAATATTTATTTCAAGTAGGTATTTACTGAATGTAAACATATATTTATTTTATATAAAAACCATTAATTTGATTTTTAATTATCATTTTTTATTAAGTATATATTCATTTATTGTAAATAAATATTTATTTAGTACTATTCAAAGAAATATGTTTTAAAATTTAGTAAATTTTTTTCAGAGTGCATTGTTAAAATTAAATAAGTAGCTAATGACTTGTTTAAAATTTATTTTATTTGAAAAATATTTATACTGTTATTATTAATCTGTCATTATTTTCTTCAATTTGTTATGTTCTGAAAAGAACAAAAAGATAGATTTCAATTTCAAAAAAATGAGACAAAATGAACATTTGCAACGACTCACTTATTTCTCCAATTATCTCTTTCCAAATTTTATTAATCTCGCAATTTTTAGTTCATGATAAAATTCAATGTAACCAAATTCGATTTAATGCAGTACAGCACAGCGATAACAATTTAATCTCGTTTGAAATGTAAAAATTTGAAAGAAGAACAGATCAAGTTTTCTGCGAAGTTGAGGAAAAGGTAAATCGTATATTTTTCGAACAAAATCTGCGCAATTTCTTCGCGAACGTCAGTCCAAAACGGCGAGGAACAGAGTATAGATGTTCGGCGCGTTTGGTAATTTAAATATTTCGGCGAGGTTACCACGGATCGACCGGTATGCGGCCTTGGACTGGCGTGCTGTCGTGTTCGCAAGGTCGCTGCACCGTCATTCGCAGCGACGCTCGAGCGGGCAGGTAGCGGTGCATGCCCGCGTATCACTATATTGCTATCGAAACGCGATCGTGCCTTATGAACATTCAGCGACCGTTGCACCTCGTGCAACTTAACTAACTCGCGCAATTAACAATCGATGGGTGTAACAGCCGGAGGCGGCTGCCGCTTATCGGAGATATCCCGCGCGATTTTCTCATTATTATGCACACGTAGCTCGTAAAGTACAAATCTTATGTTATTTATTTTGCATACTTTGATATCTCATTATTCGATGGAATGCTGGTTACGAGATACGCCACAATTGCCTGAAATTATAGGAATCCAACAAATAAAAGCGAGGAAAAAAATGACATTTAATCCATTAAGATCTGATTAAGGACTGCTGGTCGATTTTTCGACCAAAAAGAAATAGATTAATTTTGGATGAAAATTTTTGGCAAGTAGGCTCCTTAAGGCATAGAAGTTTGCCATTAAAAGGATTTTAAATTTTGAGAAAAAAAATTTGTCTTGGTCCTTAATGGGTTAAAGATATGTCAAGTGTACATAGTCAATACAAAAATGGGGAAAAGATGGGAATTGGAAATTTATATTTTCCGTATAAAAATGAATGTTATATATGCATAAAACAGTTCAATATTTATATTTAACAACGCAATTTTACAGTTCAAATAAAAATTTTCTCATTTTATTTTAATTTTTTTAGAAAATAGGCCTATTTTTTATTGAAATAATTTTTCTAGGTTCTAAATTGTCGCTAAAATTTGTGTATTACTTTCATATACAATACAGAAAAAATCTATAATTTTTTCATAATTTTCCTTTTTTATTAAAAAAATATGTATAATGCATCCTTAAAAACGTAATGCTTGTTCGCTGAATAATTTCGTAAGAGACTTGATCAGTGTTTAGTATTTAACAGCAAAAAATGCGCGGAATGCTTGATAACCACGCGGTCGATTACTTCCGGAAACAATGATAACGTATGTGTGACCGTATAAATATCGCCTCTTTGTTCTCTTCGTGTTGATCGATTCAAGATTTTATGAGTACGCCGCAAGAATGTATTAATACATAGGTCGGCAGTAATTAAGCGATTACACTCGCATTTTTTCCTTATGCGCGGCACTCCGATTAATATGAATGGATCCCTTCATAAGAGAGCCACGCGTTCCTTAGTCGATAAACACTCCGTGTACGTTAAGAGCCTTCTCTCTCTCCCCCCTCCCCCCTCGCGCGCGCGCACGCACGCACGCACGCACCCACCCACGCACGCACCCCGCATATATAAACAAATACATCAAAATATAAGTTTCATCTTCCGCATCAATTTCCGTGAAAAAATTTCTAATTTTTAAAAGCTTCTAATCATGTATATGTTTAATAAGAAAAAGTTTCTCAATGATTAAATTTAAGAGATAAAGGCTCCTAGCGCTTTTCGTTTTTGCTGGGCAAAAATCGTTTATATAGTATCTTAAATCCTATCAAACTTTAATTTTGTTTGATGAGATAAAAATTTTAAATTATTTCTTAAATTATATTTCTTTATATATTACTACATTAAAAATAAAAAATTATAATAGAATACTAGGAAATATTTAGACAGATTTTAGGGAAGTTCCGATTTTTTTTTGATATCATTAAATTTGTTTTGTTGGTAAAACATTTCGTTATTTATGTTATTTCTGCTATAACTATAATGCTACAACCATTTCTTAAAAATTCTGGAAATTTTTTTTAGAGGTATTCGCAATATTTGTACTGCTATGCTGATCTCGACAAGTTTTTCGATTTTATTTCCTTATCTTACACGCCGTAGGGCACAACATGGAATGTTTTTTTGCGTATAACAGTTTTTCTGTTCACTATAAAGGCGAATTTATATTTTATTCACAAGAAGGATATAAACTTAAGTCGTGATACGCGTCCGATCATGCACGTGGTTATGCGAGTTCATATGGGTCGAAAAAAATTGCGATTTACGGGCATAAACGACAAACGCGACAATGCATAGGCTTTGATCGGCCGCATGATTCTTTCGACTGACTTTTATCGACTATTATTACCGTTCCCCCGATCGTACACATATATCGTGCATCGCTGTCGAGCATCAGTCTTTCACGTGCGCCATTCAAACTTTTCAAGTGCGCTTAATTATTATTTCTATAAATAAAACGGCGCGTAACGCTCCTTTGATAATTTGACATAACGCGCATTGTGCAGACGCATCGCTCAATGGGCGCTTTAGAGAGGAGCACAACGAGAGGAACAATATTGCGCGCGTCAAAAGGGCGATATCGCGAACCAGCGGAAATCCTAAACAATCTAAAAAAGAGAGAGCGAGAGAGGAACAGAGGAGGACGGAAAAAAGAGAAGAGTAACGACATTGTGATTCGACGAATAATTGACAATGATTTTATCTCGTAAAAATCCGAAGACTGAAATAGAGAAAGCTGCTTTTAGAATTTTTGTGATAACTTTCTATCTGCAGTTCAGTAGACAAAACAGCTTTGCAATGCATATGTATATAATTGCTGTAAGATTTTTTAATATGGTTTATATACTTTTGATGTACTGAAGAACGAAAAGATCAATTATACTAAACAATTTTATAACTGTTACAAAGCTGCTTTTTCAGCTAAATGCAGCCAATGTAAATCTTATCTACTTAAATGAAAATTTTTAATTAAAAATTATCTGTTTATTAAATTTTAATTAAAATTTTATTTAGCTTCAGTATTTTTATATAACTGTATATCTGAGACTCATATAATTGCGTTAAGAATCCGTCGGGTTGTGTTTTATCGATTACGAGTCGAGCACAGAAAAAAATGAATTCCTGATTCACGTATATTTTTATTCTTGTATACTATTTACTTTCATTTAAGTATAAAATATTCTCTTCAATTATAAATGTTCACTGGTATCAATAATAAATAGATTTGTGCAAAGTATATTTTATTCTTAAAATTGTGTTCTTGTTTCTAAAATCATTACATAGTTCTAACAAACTCAATCGCATTATTTAGAAACTATTTATTCTTGGATTTAGAATTACAAATTTGAAAATTCGCCGGCAGGCGGCAACAGTATATATAAGGGCCCCTTAGTAATATCAAGATGTCAGAAGTGCTGGAAAGCATACTGGAGGCTTGAAATAAGTTGACAAAAGGTATCATTGAAGAAAAAATAATGCTAATACAAGCATATTTAATGATGAACGAGTGCAACTTTATTCTTTTATATTGAAATAAAATTTGTTTTGAACTAAGAATATAATTTATTTCATTTTAAGACTAATTTATTTTTAATTGGAAATTGTTTATTCTTGGCGCTATTTTAAGCATAAAATATTCTTTGAATAAAGCATTTATGCATTCCTTTAAGAATTCATTTTTTTGTGTGAGTATATCAGCGAAGAGCCTACTTTCTTGCGATGGAGACACGAGACTTTTTCGTAATCAAGATTTGAAAGCTCATGCTCGATAAAAATCACGCAAATTCGCGCGGAACGGTGACATTGTACGGTATCAAAGCGCCATGAATGGGCACAAAGGCGTCCGAGTGAATGGAAAGCGCGAGAGACAAGTTCCGCCTACGCATCGAGACCCCATACAGGTAGACGGATAATGTACACGTCGGTACACTTAGTTACGCACTAATAGACGTTGCGGATGCTGGAAGGAGCCATCGTGTGGTGAATATATGTAGGCGAGAATTCCCCGCGTCTAATGTTCGATCTATATGGAACAAATGCGCGAAAACGATAAAAAGCAATCTTAAAATAAAGGCTGCTCTAGGCGACATGTTCAACGTATGCCAACTTTATGCACATTTGTTAAAAAAAAAAAAATATTGAAATACATTTATATAAATAATTATATATGTCATGTGTGTGCGTGTGTGTGTGTGTGTAATATTTGTTAATGTGGCATACATTGATCACGTTGTCTAGATACTTAATAAATAAGTAAAAAAGAAATAATTTCTAGTTTATTCGCGATTGCTAAACTCATTTTTATTTCATAGGTTATTTAAATAATTTTTTATTAAGAAAATTAATTTAATTATTCACGAAAAAAATGATTTTGCTAATTTATAGGTATATTTAGCTGAATATAGATTTGAAAATAATTTTGTTAAACCGAAAATTTCAAAGTATTTATGTAGGACACAAGTCTACATAAATACTTTACCCAAGCTGGTTACTTATTGGAATTTCAAAATTATCTGCAGCATTGGTCATGTTTGAGTGTCCTACATAATTATTATGATGGTCCAATATTTTTTCAGATCTATGTGTGTATCTGGTTAAATTTTTTAATATTTTAATAAAAATTGTTTTTTTCATGTTAATATAGAGAGAGTCTTCGCATTTATTCTAATGAACGCGCGGTCACGAACGAACTTTTGCGAATCTTTAAAAAAAATAAAAGAGTTGTTTGCGTGACGAAGAAAGTCGTGCTATCACGGATGGGTGCCCAGATGGTGGATTATTGTGAATGATTTAGATAGCATGTTAATTAATTTCTATGACGAGACAACGCTTGAAGGTGAAACCAACAGGTAGCCACGTTAGCGCAAAAATATGTGATAAGATAAAGACCAGCTACATAGCGATAATTATGGAGCATAATATTAGCACAGGCTGATAATTCACGTACGCGAGACTATACTTTCTCCCTCTCGAATGTGCTGTTATTTTTCTAGAAACGTCAGGTTGAGCACCCGCCCAAAACGCTTGGAAATGCACGTATTAATGTAGTATGCAATTTAATAAGAAATACAATATTTATAAATTTATTAATATAAAGATATTTATTAATATAAATTTATTAAAAGATATATAATATTTTATATATTTTCATATTTATTGATTAGTTATTTATTTAATTTCAATTTTCTCCTAATAGCGTCATAAATTTAACGTGGTAAAGTTTTTAGAGCTTTTCGAGATGCCTACAGTATGCGCCAAAAAAAATGCGACTCTCACAACTAACACTTTAGTTGTCGGTTTAGTTAAATGAAGTGAGTGGACGGGGCAAATTTGATTATAACACAAATATTTTGTCTTTTTACCAAATATTTATTCGATATGATTTCGATTATGCAATAGATGGCGTTACTGTGTCACACTCAGCAAACATAATAGTGATTAAAAGAGAGACATTTTTTTTGGCGCATACTGTACATGTTTCAAGCTCCTTCGCGTAATAAAACAATTTAAAATCTCAGCACACGCAGCAGGCGAATACTCGCGGATTAGATGTCACACGAGATCTTTTTCGCCGTGATGCAATTCGCTAGATCGCGTCGTTCCTCGCACATTTGTCCGTTTAAGCGGCAGCTATTTTCGCAAGACCGATGCATTACGTCGGTGACGCGGCGGACGTTACTCTTCAACGTCGCCCGTAATGGCACTTCGCATCGCGGGAGTGCATCAGTCGTGTGAGTGCACTTTAAGCGCAATGCTATTGCTCCACGCGATCTCATACATATGTTTCTTTTCCGAGAAAGAACGCTTTGCTCAAACAATTCAAGTATCGTAGCGTATTTTATTTGACAATTCATGTTTACCTGAAACTTTATTCACTATAAATACATACATAATATTAAAAAAAAAAAAGCATCGGGCCGACCGTAACGCACCCAAGCTTGTCGCAAGTTTTATTACCGATTTTCAAGAAATCTGGGCACTTTCTGCTTTTTTATACTTTTTTTATGCTTTTTTTTTAATATTATGTACGACCGGGCGGAGTTACGAAATTCGCGAGGAGCAAAATCAGACGGCGCGAGTTCCAACCTTCGTGTATATATCTGGTACCAGCGGCGGCAGCAGCAGTTCGGGAGCAAAGGCACCACTGACGTCACGAGCTATCTTTAAACCCGGCATCGAGTCCAACGCTCCGCACGCACGCACGCACGCATGTACGCCACGCAACCGCGCGTCCCGCGTAAGCGAGCGCGTGAGAGATCAGAAACGGATGCGATGCGCTGCACCGTTCCGTACTCGCGCCATTGCCCGTACAATGTACCATTGTCTCAATTCCTTTCTCCTTTCTTTGCGTTCCGGCGCAAATTCGCGTGTCAGCCTACGTTCGTGGACACACAAACGGATGGTTTCCTTTTGAATTTAAGATTTAAGAAACGGAAAAATGTTGATCAAAAGATTTAATTGGACCCTTGAAATTTAAACCAAAGATAAAATTTAATCAAAGCAAGAGAACTGCGTGGCTATAATTTAAACATTGTATTTAACTTTTTACATTTATCAATTATAAGATGATCGATGTTGTACAATGTTTAAATTACAATGCACAAATTATCGCACAATTTTTTTATTCTCACTCGTCCTTGTTGAATTTTACTTTGCGCAAAGACATTAATTCTCCAATTTCTAAAAATTCTATCTGAAAAATGAACTTCGTGGCTTGTATGGAGAAATTATAATCTATGTTTTCTCATAGAAATCGCGCCTCCTTTTTTAAGACAAACAAATAATCGTCAGTTATTTGCATGTCAAAATTGAAAGGGGGAAAAAATATAATTCCGAAAAATTATAATTTTGACTAGTTGCTGGTCCAGTCACTTTGCACACGCAACGATTGGCGTAAATGCTGTGAGAAATCGTGGATGTTGAGTCATCGTGCTGTTTTTACTCACAAAACTTTGGATCTCGGAGAGGGCAGTTATTTAATACGGAAAACAGTTCTGTCGACAAATAATTGTAACGAGAACGTAATATAATTCTGTGATGTAAAATAAAATGCTAATCTGTCAATTTACAAAAAAGGATTCGCTGCTGCAAAAGATACTCAACACGACAACGTGTGATGTCTTTAATTACAGAATAATAAGAGAGATAAAAGAAGATAAAAAAATTATTAAAAAATTGTACATTAATAACTGAAACAATTATAAAATATTTTTAAGAAACTAAAAACTAAACTAAAAATCAGAATTATATAGGATGATAGAAAGCGGTTCGATAATACATATTTTAATGGAAGAGTTAATTAGAAAATTAAAAAGAAATAAATTATTGAAAAAAGTATAAGTCAGCGAGTCAGATGGTTTCTCGGTTAAAAACCCATGATATGCAGAAACGCCCCGTGCATCGAACGGGGGGAGGAATAAAATGCAGAGTCGCGTCCGCGTGAGTCATCATTCTTCCTGCCTTTAATGCGATTTCGGTGGTCGCAACACGTAATGATGTCTCATTGACGTATAATCGTTTCCACGTTAATCCGCAAGCGGATACGTTCTAACCGAGTCTAACCGAATTAACGATTATTCATTCCATGGTAACATTAGCAGCAGCGAATCCTGATTCAGCATACAAGTTAACGAGTCATATCGAGTTTGCCTTCAAACACTTACGGCTAAGCCTTGCAATCGAAATGCGACCAACTAACCACGTTGTTTGCTGTATCACTGCAGTCGAGACTTTTACTCGAGAGTCTTAATGGATGGAGGGCTGACGGATAAAAGGGGATAATACGATACAACAGGATACCATATGACGCGGAGACTCGAGCCATTCTGTTCTAGCGAGCATCTAGTTTCAACTGTGAAATACAGGAAATTATTTCACCCTTATTAAATTAACTTTACTCTCTTCGACCAGTGTTAAATAAATTTCAACATATGGAAAGTTAAGTGCTAATTAAGTGCTCAAGTCTGAAATTAGGTGTTTGAATGTTTGGCAGAAAATAAGATACACACTGCAGTAAGAATAGTTTTACTGGAATATTTAAAAATTTAGCTATTATAGATACAGATTTACAGAAAATAATTCCGTTAGACTATTAAAAATAATTATAATGGAATGAAACTGGTCGCTAGAATGTCAAAACGTCTTCTAGTATTGTTCATCATGCTTGAATTTTCTACATAATTATAATATTTTGATGATCCAACAAAATTATTTTCAAATCTATATCTACTTTTAGATACTTCAACAAAATCGTTCTTTCTACGTGTAATAAGAGGACTTAACTCTTAACGTTAAGTTAGGTTCTCTCATATAAAAAACTAAACATCCAATATAAATTGCAGAAGAAACAAAGGATGCCAGAATTGGATCCTATAATTCTAGTTAACTAGTACTTAATTTTGTAATATCACTAAATTTTATTTAACTAAAATTTATTTAGTGCTAGTGAGACTATAACTTATATATAATGGAAGCCATTAAATTTCGATTCGCGCGGTGCTCTTGGGGGTGTTTCCAAAAAAAAACCTGCGCTTCCTCGGTCGAGATTAATCGTGTCTGCCGAGTGTAATCGATTTATCGCTGATTCCTGCGGGCATTGGCGGGCACTATGAAATGAATTAGCGGGGCTTGTGGCCTCATTCGAATAAAACTCGAGCGTATCGCTCGCTAGCCACGCCGTCGCGTCGATCGCAAAAGAAACGAAGTAACGTTCTGCACGAGCGAGTGCCATCGGCCGGAACGACTACGGTTCGCTGTCGCAAGAATGATCGACCTCGATCGAGATTCGATCGTGGTCTCAAACCAATAATATAATAATAATAATAATAATAATAACTATCGGGCACACTATGAATCCATGCCGTGGGACAGAGGCTCAATTATGCCGAAGATGACGACGGATTGAATGTATTCAGTATCGAATGTAAAGTAGACATACACGATTTCACTTATTTTTATCGATTAATTGTGACTCGTCATAACATCAATGCAATTTTCCTTTTTTTTCTTCGCTTATTTTTAAATTGTTCGCGATATTTCAAGTCTTACTTGCTCGAGCTATCCATCACGCGATTATTCCAACGCTTTTCTTGTACTTTAGGAGGGAAGTGTCGTGTTAGATTCGCGAAGTTAGCACGCCATATTTTCAATTTTGGTTTTTTAGTATAAAAAAATATGGAACTCTTTTTTTTTATTTTTATAAGGAACTGTAGAACTATGAAAATGTTATTAAAACGTTACTATTTCTTCATCTTAATAGAATATTATGCTAACACAGATTCTCAGTCATGCACGCAGACCACCAGCTTCCAGACTTTAAAAAATATGCAACAGTGAGCCATTCAAACGATCCATCGCGATCATGTATGGCAGTCAATTATCTGATCAACTCGCGATAGGTTCGACGTCATAAAATTTCATTCACTCATGAAACACATTTAAAATTAATCTCAAGGCAATAATGTAATTGTAATAGTTTATCTTGTTTCATAAATTACAAATCTATATTACAGATCACATTATAATGCCGATAGTAAGTGATTCCAAGTTCACAAGAATCCATTAATAAATTATATTAAATAAAATTCTTTCCCTTTCGCTATCATTACCAATGAGAGTATGTATTTACCGATTAAAATAAAATTAGCAATTGAAATAAAGCAATTTAATATTCAAATCTGTTTCCTTAAACAAACTGTTGTATTAAATAATTATTAATGTAATCAACCGTATTGCAATTAATTGCATTGTGAGTATATATTTGCCAATTAAAACAAAATTAGTAATTAAAACAAGGCAATTTAATATTTAAATCTGTTTCCTTAAATAAAATGTTGTATAAATAATTATTAACACAATCAACCATGTTATAATTAATCATCTCACACTATTATTGATATAATTGTTACATATACTATTAAAATTTTTGTCACTATACAATATTACCTACAACATGCGTTGTTAAATTATGTTATTCTATCGCAGGCAAGCATGCAGTCTCGGTTCGATATATTCTGCTGGGTGTCGTCGGGTGCCGATCCTGAAGCACGTGACAGAAAACACATTCGTCACATTATTGAACGGCCAATGAACGGCAGCAGCAAGCACTATGCGTGTAGAGACAAGAATCGATCTACATTGCACACGACTTGAGGCAGCGAAGAATGGAACAAGTCGGTCGAGACCCTCTATTAAATCATCATCTGATGCGACAGCATTGTTTACTGCTCGAGCAGCGTTTCGTTTTAGAAAATAGATTCAGAGCACGACATTACAACGCCTATCTCGAATCAAGCGTGGCCAACGTACACGACACCTTAATGTCTTAATTTTTCTTATCTCAATACCATAACTCTTCTTATCTCAAATGATATAAATATCGTTTCCACCTTCATACGTTGTATTTGTTCGACTTTTAATATGCTACGCAAATTGTACTGGATAAAAAACTAATTATAAAAAGGTACTGTAAATTTATTTAAAAACGTAATAACGATATAGAATTGAATATGTAGTTACAAAAAAATATAGAGAATACTATATGAGGATTATTTTTTTATTATATATGAGAGAATTATTTTATTATATATATAGATATTAGATGATTGTAGATATTAGATTATTGAGGAATTACTCAACTTGGTTATTGATCGAAGAAGCGATTCAGTCTAGTAGGCGTATCCGTAAATAATCCTATTATTCCATCTCTCAGTTGAATAAGAACCGTATGAACTCTAATTGAACAGAATGAAATACGGGGATGTCGGTAGTTATTCCATCGAACCAACTAGCCGCGGTCGACTTTTCGCACATTGTTCCCCTCGCGATAAACGAAACTGTCTCTGCTCTCATTTGCGAGATGAACAACGACGGTTGAAATTGTCGTCTCTACAGCGTTAGGCGCGACATTTTACACATGGGACATATTCAATAATATATAATCAATATCAAATATATATAATTTAAAATCAAATTAATAATGCTGATGATACATAACTAAATAATAATGTAATATATTTTTTCGGTTAATATCTTAACTTATTAGATTAATTGAATTAGAATTTAATGCAATACTGAGAAAAATTTCTGGTTGAAAACGAATAAACCAGAAGATTCTGATCATACCGATTAGAATTCTGATTATCTCAAGAATTATAAAAGATTTAATCAAAAAATTCTGAGTCCATTTTCAACCAGAATTATAATTAATGCAACGAGATTCCTTTTCCAGTAAATGGTTAGTAAACTCACAGCTATTAGTTTCTGTCATTTATATTATATTTGAGCAACCATTTCACACTTGCGAACCGATACAAGCAGGTGATTCAATTTTACTATGGATCACCGCGATAGACCGCACGTTGGCGTTTACGCCCCTCGATAGATAGTTATAACGTTTAATCAGTCGTGACATAATGAGACCTCGATGAAAGAATTCCGATGACGCTCAATTGGCATATCGTGCTACCTGCGTTCCATTACCTGTGTGTGGATAGCGTATGTGTCTTGCTATTATTTCATAAAAGCGTTTACCGACGTCGACCTCGATCTTATTTTTCTCGATAAGCTTCCACTGATGCAATTAACATAAAAATACGAATGTCTATAATATTTTGTATCTAACTGGTTATATTATTTGGAGGTATTTTTATAAAGATTTCTATATAGATATAATCTGTTAATCAGAAATCATTATTATGAATGTTAACGCGGAAATTTTAATGCGCATATATATTCAAACGCATATGTGAAAGGAATATATATGCGAGGAAGTTGACTTTTTATGTAGACGAACACCGATGTTTTCGCGAACGAAACGTTATCGTCTTCCAGGCAGTTCCTTATCGAAGAACGCGCGGGTTTAAAGAGAAACATTAAATCGAGCAATAAAACAGGAGAAATATGAAGAAAGGAACACGTAGGTGCATACGAATATAAAACGTATATGAAGACGGAAAAAGATTTAAAAAGGATAGAAGAGACGATGTAAACTTTTCATTTTACTAATATATTTCTGTATACGCACATATTAACGCTCTTTATCGTTTATCGCTGTTTTAGTTTAGGATAAGAGTTCAAATAAGTATCCTTCAATGAGAAAAATATTTTATATCTTTTTATAAAAATTTTATATTAAATTTGATTTTTATAATTCCGATTTAAATGTAGATTTTGATTAATATTTCAATTAATCGTGAGGCATATTTGTTTGAATTGTCTAAATCGAGGTATAATCAGTTAACGCACAATTTTCGCAATAATGCTCTAATTAATCACACATGTTACATTATTAGTTGATATTTATGATAATTTCAAACAATTTTATAATACCTTTGCCCACAGTTTGATCGTGTAACCTTCTTTTCTTAAATAATCGAAAAGTTCGAATAATTGAATGCGTTGACTTAAATACAAATTAATATACTAATGCAAATAATTGTTGAATTGACTTGTTAACATACCGATCTACACAAAAAAGTCTCCAGGGTTTGTTTCTCGATAAAAAATATTTTTTTAAGAGGATATAATTTTATTCATGTTCTCATAATTTTCCTTCAAGAAAAATTCATAATCATTGGATGTGGGTCAATTATTCCAAGTATTTCTTGAGACATAAACACAAGAAGCAACACATTAACGAGGGTGCGGTCTGTTTGATCTCATCGTCATCCAACTCACTCACGCTCCTAAGTTGCCCACAGGGAAAATTTCCATTTGTGTCGTACCACTCGAAGATGTCGTGTTCTCAAGAAACGATTGTTTCATTTTTCATATAATAAAAAATACGACATGTATTCTGTGAATGTCGTATTTTCAGGACATTACCTGTCTACTAAAAAAACAGTGCGATATGTGTCAAGGACAATATCAAAAACCTGTTGTGCTATTTTTAAAAGTATTCGTACGATAAAAATCGAACGTGAAGGCTTCTCTTAAAAAAAATTTCAGTACCCTGATTCTGTAACTTTTAACGATAATGTATTATATTGTCGTTGCACAGCTTGTTTACCATGTATAAAAAAAACTTGCGTAATGACATAACGAATATCATTACTGTTAAGAGTAACAGAATAGGGTCTCTGATTAGTTATGCAAATTAAATTCATGCTTACGGAATCTTGCATTTTAAAATGTCATGAGCACGAACTGGAAAGTTTCGTATATTATAATAAGTAAAAAGCCTTTCATTCGTTAACTATATTATTTGTGAATACGATTTTGTCCATCCCTGATTAATATTGGGTTTCGTAACACTCTTAAATTTGACGATGATCGAGGGTTCGTATCACCGTGAATTCGTGTTAATTGTCGTGAATTCGTCACAACTCATTGACTTATAAGGTTCATCCTGCCGTTAAACCGCAATAATGAAGTCACTCGGTCAAGGTTTCGGAGTGGGGTACTAAAACAGCCGTCGCCATCGCCGTTTCCTCGTTTACGCGGCGCGTGTCGAATCATTCCGGGCTTTCATCATCGCATCTCGAATATTTACAGTCCAGCAGAATGTGTTGCTATGCTCTCGACACGCACAGACGGATCCCTCACGCCCGAATTATTTGGAAGAACAACTATCGCGTCTCTATCGCGCATGATTCACTCGCTCGGTTACGAAACCGGCACGTTCGTCGGATTGTGAAGTCACGCGCTCGCGGTACAACTATTATTCATATGCGAATGAAAAATTCTCGGTTACATACGTGATACGTAATTTAAGCTGACCGTGAACGCATCATAAATCAGAAAAGTTCTTAAATTGAAATAGTTCTCGGAATAGAAAAATTCCAATTTATCAAATATATATAGTGAGATTTTTATTAAATTATATATATAACGAGATTTTTCTATATAAATAATACAGTAGAAAGATACTCGAAGTTTAAGAAGTCTGACGCATCAATCACGGTTAAAAAGTTTCATCAGTTTAAAGATATACATAATTATTTATTCAGAACATTCGTTGGTAATCATTTACTCAGTAATCATTTACTTGCTTCGTCAAGAGAAAAGAATTTCATATAGAATTCTGCTTATGATTCATAATATTAATATGTAAGTATCGTCATTGCGGTTAAATGAAATTATGCGTTATTTGTATTTGACATACAAAATATGATCCTTATTTGAAGACAAATTTATAATCTTCACATGTTTCCAGCTTAATTATTTATAAGCTCGTAAAATTCTCTATATCTCTCTTTTTCTTAATCTTAATTGTTTTCGTATTAACTTTTTCAGAAAAGAATTTATAAAACTTGAAAGTAAAAAGTATTTTAGTACCATGATGCGATTAAAAAGTGACGCGTTTAAAAGGATTTTTTAATTTATTTATATTATATGTATACCTTTTCGCTACTTTGTGTTTTTCGTTTGTCTGCAATCTGCAATAATAGAATTTAAAAAACTAAACATATGTATAGTGTCAGTGTTCTTGACAAAGTTAATAAAAATTGATAGAATTTATATAATGTCTAAAATAAAACAGGCTTCGAAGTTTTCTTATTGGCAGCCATTCTGAAGATAAAACGGTATTCGCTGTAATAATCCAGACTACTTTCTTTTAATTGACAACTAACGTATATTGAAAGAGACGCGTTTATTCGTAATACTCATAATAAAAGCGACACAGTTGATTCTTAACGTCATCTTCAATTAACATGATAGACGCTAACCAATCGAGTCGAGACCTATCGCAAGCCTTGGTAGCAACTAGGAGCATTATTAGCATTCTTCATAACGGCAGCAAGATTATCGACAAAATTCAATGCCAATTATCGTCTCGTAAGAACGTCCGAACCAATTAAACTTTAAAAGATCAAGGAATAAGTCGAAGATTATCGCACCAAAAAAAAATTTTAGTAGAATATAGTCTTATTCTAGTTAAGATATCCTTGACAAGAAAATATTACTACAAAAAATGTAAGATGCAAATGCATTTAACACTATTAAATTTATAATGTCAAATTTAACCTAACGTGAGTCGCCACTGTTCCTACTAAATATATAATTATTTTTTACCAAAACGATAGTTAAATTTGACACTATAGATTTAACAGTGAATGCTTCTCGAACGACGATATTACAATTTTATAGGAGTTGTAAAACAATTCCGACAAGAATACGACTTTCGTTACGATCGAAAAAAGTCACATCGTATATGAAACCGAGATCCGATTGTCTTAGGTCCAGTTCCACAACTCACAGTTAACTCTTAACCGAGGTTCAACTTATTCATTGTCTTTTTCTAATTCTAGAATTGGAAAGAGATGAGAAACAAATTGAACCTCGGTTAAGAATTAACTGTGAGTTGTGGAACTGGGCCTTAGTCTGCCGCAACTCGTCGGTTCACGTAAAGGAGACACGACAGCGTCGCTGCGCTTGGCTTAACGCTGAGACACCATCGTGTCTCCAGATATAGTTGTACAGCCAATAAAGAGATAATTATACAAGAAATATAAATAAAAAACACTCTCTAAATCTGAATCAGTGGATAATCACTGATAAGTGCCAAGTATGCCACTGGTAATCAGTGAATGAAATGTGAGATCCCTAACCTAGCTGATCTTTATTATGTGATCTAACCAACCTTGTTTTAGTGCATAAATTCAATGAATATGGTATTGGAAGATTGAAATTAACATGCAGATATCAATATTTTAGTTATATAATGCTCAAACATTCTTCCTTTTTTAATTGAACTTCATTGATTATCAGTGCCAAGTATGCCACTGGGTAATTAGTGACTATCCACTGATTCAGATTTAGAGAGTAGAATAAAATTTTTATATATATCCAAAAAAATCGATAAATAAACAGGGAACTAAATACGTCACTCATTCGGATAACATTTTCGAAAAGCATCTCAAGGACGATAGCTTAATCCTCTTAAGTTCCTTCTGAGAAGAAATAGGATCCTTCGATCCAATATCACGTGCAAACAGAATTAAATCACTCCCTAATCTACGGCACATCCGTCACCCTCTTTCCTCTATTCTCATTTACAATCGAGACGATACGTGAGCGAACAATACGTGGTTTCATTTATAAAAGTTATAAATTCCAGCAGAAACGACAAATGTTTCTTTCCAGGTCGTTTTTTGAAGAAAATGTATCTTGTATATCAAATAAAAGAAAGATTTTTCCAATACAAAATATATGTGGCAGCAGATGCTCTCCTCCTTAATAGATATAAAAAAATCGATGTGAATGTAAATTAGAAAATCTAAGAAGCTCGATTAGGGTAGAAAGGTCGCGATTGCATGACTTCGCACGCGTTTTGCACGACTCGTACGAAGTACCGTAAGAGACAACCTCCAAATGGCGAAACAGTCCAGGTGCCACTACAATGCACATCTTCTCGAGAAGTGTTTGCCACCATCTGGACCAACCGAGTTGAGAGAAATATCTGCCCTAAACGAAGGCAAACCAGCCAAAAAAATTGTATTTTCATTGTATTTCTAAACGTTTTTTTCTGCTGTTTCTATAAAATATCGTATTTCAAGAAGCATTAAAAAGTCGCATTGTACAACGCGATTAAACTGTGTTGTTCGAAGACTCAACGCAGTAGATAAATGCATTGTTAAAGATTCTTTTTTTTTTGTTGAAAAGGCTAAAACTTTCTGTAAAAATCTACACCGTTTAATAAGATATTTTATAGGATATACAATAAAACATTGTATGGCTGTTTTCATGAAAATCAGGGTTTCGCCTGCGACTCGCGTAAGGTAGCCGACGCCATATGAAATTACGGTAATCCGACGCTGTACACGTAATCCGAGCAGATAATTCAACTTAACAGCTTCATAGTGAGCCGACCTTCGGATTTCACCTTCGCCTGCTTGTCGCTTCGAAGGAAATCCACATGAAAATTCGCGTGCAGTAGCCCATTGCGTGTTTTTTTTCTTTCTTTCCTTTCCTTTCGCATTCTTTTTATCTGACAACGAGAGTAACGAGACGTCGTGACAAATTTATGGATGGCGTACCAGAGACAAAAGAACTTGCCATCCATGAACAAAACAAAGCAAAATCCACTCCAAAAATTCATAGAGTCGTCGAAGAAACTGTCTTACAATTGCAGAGTTCGAAGTAATGGTGATCTACATCGCTTTTTAACATTAAAATGTCTTCTGATTCGGATTTTAACGTCCTCGCGACTTTAGCTTTTAATTAAACAATCGCGTGACGTGCGTTTTAAATTCAGAGTCCCGGAATTCGCGGTGACGAAAAGGAGCCCTGCGATGCCGGAGCTTTGGCTTCGAGGAAGAGTCGTAAGAAGAATGCAGTCTTGTCGTCGAGTTACTGACGTACGGTACATCGGCTCGGGTATCTCAACTTTTTCTCCCCACGAAACCACGTGTCTGACCAGCGAGCGTCAATTACACGAAGCTGATTTCGATAACAACCGAGCGACCTAACCGAACGAGAACGCTCACTAAACGTGGCCGATTCTCGATTCGGAATTTCAATTATCTTCTATAACATATGATTTAATCTTCGATGGAAAATCATACAGGCTTATGATATTATAATTAAATATAACAGGCACATATAATTAAATATGATTTTAAATATATCTGAAGTCTCGAGAGACAAGATAAAATTTCGCGAAACGGAAAATCTCCATTTCGCAATGTGCCAATGAATGTTGTATAACGCGAAATATGATTGAGTTACTTTGAAGACGCTTACGCAATGTGTTTACGTATTGTAGTGCGGAATTTATGGAATGGACAAATTAGAATGATGAAGTGACTAAAAAAGGAAAGACAGCTGATCGAGATCTTGATCCGTAGGCGCGACTCTCCTCTCGCCGCGTAACGCAGTTATTGTTATCTGCTGTATTAGTTTTATCTAAGCACTTTTATAAGAAAACAAACACCGTTTACAATTTAATTTTATGACTGATAAACGTTCTCTCTTATAAAAGGGCAACATACCGAAATATATTGTTAGATACGAGTATACAATGTTACGTCCGATTTAATAATTAGCTTCTATATTTAACCGAATTTCTCAACTCATATTGTCACCATTTATTTTAAATATTCTTTGTTATGTAAAAATCTTTCGATATCTATAATCGGCCATATGGTATTTTATCGCTTCTTTTGCTGTCAGGCAAAGGGCAGACGTTCTATACCTGAATGTTTTATACTTCCTTCGTTCCATTTTCTGAACATTGTCCTTTCCGCTTCAAAATTATCTCGACCACTTCGTTCATTGACTGCGTTCAGCAGAAAAAGCAGCTTTCTAACTGTTGTAAAATTTTTGAATATGATTGGTTTATACATTTACATGTAGTGAGGAGCAAGATTAATTATATTAAAGAATTTTACAACATTTGCAAAGCTGCTTTTTCTGCTGAACGCAGCTATTGTATCTATATATAATCTGGACAAACATAAACAATACAAAAACAATTTTTGCTTTTTCCATCAGACGCACCAAAATGGTCTAAAAATTATAGACGTGCTTTTAAGATTAAAATTTAATTAAAATTAGATTAATTAAATATAATAATAAACATAATAATAAGCATAAAATTCATACAAGTTAAAATTCGCATATTTTAATATAAAATGTAAATCACAGTGCTTTTTTATTATGTTAGAAATATGTAAATTTTATTCAAGTGATACGGTGATTTCATTCTTATAACAAGTTCAATATAGATTCATTGTATTGTTCAGTTCGTTTTCAAGTAACTGCTTCAGAGATTTTCATACAATACAGAATTTGTTTCCCAGATTACAACGATACAATCGAACATATGATTTAGACTTATTTACCTTTCGTTTCTCAGGTATAAATGAAGTGTTAAAAAAGAACATCCATTTTGCCAAAATCGGTCAGGTCCTCCAGTTTGAGGACGATCTTCCGACCGTGTGATTAAGTGTTTCTATTATTACTAAATTCTCTCAACATCGCGTACCCTCTAAATGAATCTCTCTTTTTTTACAATGCCCCGCACACTCGACTGAAAATCGTTCAAGTACGCGTGACCCATTGCGACACGTCGGTTTGTGGCTACGTGCACTCCGGGACACCCGGTGTATTTACATAAGACTCAGCCACACATAGGCCGGTAATACGCGTCGGTCCGGTTCGGAATCGTCGAGTGGCGAGATGCGGCGAGAACCTGCATGGCCACGCTAACCTGTTGGATCCAGCGCGGCGGAGGCAAAAAAAGGTAAGAGGACCAGTCAACAAAAGATATGGCTGCCGGAGTTTTCTACCTGGCTCTGCTTCGTATCTAATATCTGACGCCCTTTTCCCTTAAAAATCGATTATTTCCCGGATGCTCTCAAATTTGAATAATTATTAGATTTAAACTTATACTGTAAACTAAACGGAATTAATATTCACACGGAAAGAACGATTTTGCTAAAATATTAAAAAATTTAACTAAATACACAGATCTGAAAATAATTTTGTTGAATCATCAAATATTTATATAGAAATCTCAAGCATGATGAGCAATGCTCTGCAGAAAGTTTTGACATTCTAGTAACCAAGTTGAGTCTCCTACATTTTTACTACATAATTATTTTAATGATCCAACAAAATTATTTTCAGATCTGTATCTAGCTACAATTTTAAATACTTCAGCGAAATCGTCCTTTCAGTCCATCAATGTTGTTAGAACGAGATCTAATTAATTATGACAAGATTAATTATTGAATATCAAAAACAAATTACTAATCTTCGACGTTTCTAAAATAATTATCGCGAACAACAAATTGAATTGATGTTAATTTTTTTCAGCGACGTCCATTCGCGATTCATCCCTCGAGACTCACGGCGATTTCGCGGAAACGCGATTGAATAATGCATTTGCACTCGTTACTTCGCGTCATAACGTATTCATGAGTCACGACGATCCCCCTTCATGCGAAGAGCTCGGCGTTATTGGGATAAATATTTTACTTAGACCGGATAAGGATAAATGTAATTCTCTCTGCAAAAGACAATCGTCTTACACGAACAAAAATCAGAAAGTCATAAAAGAATCATTTTCAAAGTCAAAATGAGATTTTCTCGGAAATAGAAAATGCCGTTTGCCTGCGCAAAATAATTGGATTAAGTAAAAATGCCATCACGAGCTAAATAAACATACGGCCGTTCAAAATGTGTACCTCTTAAAAACCTTTAAACGTTTCTTTGAGTCGATATACATAAAACTGTAATCTTCATTGAATTTCTTCGTTTGGAGTTGATTTTGTATTAAAGCCGCGTTTCGACGAATTGATTTATTTATCGAAATATGCAGTGCACCCGATGAATGAAAAGAAGAATATCAGTGAAAATACTAGGGAGATTACCATTATCGTACTCGAGAGGAGAATGGGCGTCACACTAGAGATACAAGTTATTCTTTATCGTACAGCCGTCAGGTAAACAGTGCGTTGAAATTGTCCTCTCACCGGAAGCGTTTCCTCGCTACGTTTGTTCGGCAATTTTATACCGCCATTCTCCATGCCGAGCGAAAATTTATTTCGCGAAAGCAAACAAATTCCCGCGAACAAAAGCAGCGGTGAAGAAATTGCGTCTGTTTCTCCCTCTTTCTCTTTCTTTTCCTCGTTTCTTTCTTTGGGTTTATTTCTCAAATTTGCGTATGTACGAGTATGTACAAAATGTAATTGAAAAGAGTATCGAATGCAGATGAACAATTAAAAAAGTTGTTAAAATATAGATACAGTAAAATTTTACATACAAGCTTTATATGAGAAAGTCTTAAGCTATACTTATTCTATCTTTTGACTCATCTTTCCCACCGGCTTTTCCGATTGTATCAACAATAACGAACGGACCACCCATCGGTATACGGATGGATATGGGAACCGGCTCGTTCAATCGATCGAAATTGGCTAATTCAACGAGGATAAAACCGTTCTGCATCGGCTTGGCTAATTGCTGATGTTGTGCCGATGCAAAGGCGATCGATGTTTTCAGCCTCGTAAAATTAACCGGTTTATCAGAAAAATCGTTAATTGATGGTCAAAGTGATAAAAGGTGAAATTTTTTGTTAATTAGTTTTTTTTTAAAAGAATTGAGAAATGCAAAATCCCTTATTATCAATTATTTTTCTGTTTAAAAAAAAGACATTAATGATCAAATATTAAAATAAAATAAATCTTATATGAACATTATGTTTTATCACTTATAATCCCCCAAATTAATATTTATACGATTCACTTGATAAAAATAATTACATATTCACAAATTATTAATGTTTAATTATTGATTTCTCTTTTAAATTTAAGATTTAACCATTTTTTATTTTCAAATATGCATATAATATATTACTAATATATAATTGATATATCGTATGGCTCTCAAATAAATATTTAAGCAAATAAAAGAAATTTTAAGAAGAAATTGGTTTAGAAATGACTGCACCTATTTCGATCTGTCACAACTGCACGCGGCATGTCCAACTAATTTCGCAACCACGCGATTCTATTTCTTGTTTCTTTGAATAAGGTATTATCTAGAAGCGTGAATTTTCGGTAAATTATTTCTTTGATCTCCCTCGCAACGAACATTCGGTTCACATTGCCTACAAAATCCCCAAGTGACAACATCGCTCTGTTTTAACAAGCGTACACAATGCATGCGCGCCATTTTGCCGGGCACTTCAAAATTGCAGTTGTCGCCTCGCGCTACCGACAAGTTCAAATTCCACCTGTTCCACGCATCGACACGTGTCATGTACACATTC
The DNA here is from genome assembly GCF_001594055.1 of Mycetomoellerius zeteki. Taxonomy (NCBI): domain Eukaryota; kingdom Metazoa; phylum Arthropoda; class Insecta; order Hymenoptera; family Formicidae; genus Mycetomoellerius; species Mycetomoellerius zeteki. The sequence continues at coordinate 459,194 of NW_017257333.1, forward strand.
AAATACGAACGCGAGAAAAATCAGAGTCCAGCGGTTATATTTTAAAGTGGAAGTCGGGAGGTAGCGCGACGAAAGGAAGTGGGGAAGAAAAAAAAAGGTGAAGAGAGGAGAAATATAGAGAGAGAGAGAAATGTGTGACTTGGTAGAGTACTCACCGAGATCTTCCACAAGGCGCAGCATAACACCGCCGATATGCAGCTCTCCCTTCACGCGTAAACTTCTTTCGACCTGCAGATCCGTCACGTAGACGCGCAGCACCCAGCTGCCGTCCACCTCGTGGCCGTCGGAGTACATGCCGGACGCAATTTCTCTCTTCTCTTTTTTTCCTCTTTTCTCCTTTCTCTCTTCTTCCTCTTCTTCGCCGAACGGCGATGTCAACGCGGCAGACAGGAGGGAACGAGAAATCGGTCGGTCGGCGAAGAGGTCCGGTTTCGCACACGCACACGATACACTAACCGGCGCGTTATCCGATCGCGCGCGGTCGTTCCTCGTAACTTAACGAGAGTCTCGCGCGCGGTTCAACGTCTGGCGAACATGTCACACCGTGAGTATCGTCCGGGCTCGGCGACGACGAGTACGACGACCCGACGACCGCCACACGCAACGCACTACTGCCGCGCGACGACTGGTCTTCCTCGCTGGCCTTCCTGCCCCACCGGATTCGCCGCCGCTGGACGCACGCATACACGAATACACACGCGTGCGTAATCGAGTGGAAACGAAACGGCGGAACCGAGAGGACCAAGGCACTGTGTGCGCGCGAACCCACCACCACCTTCGTTCGCTTGGACCCGAGTGAAGTCGGGCGCAGGAAAGCCGAACGCGGCTACGCGACGGGCAACGTCGCGTCGGTCATCTTCGACGTCACTCGGCCGCGCTCGGCTCCGCGCCGCGTTCGTATGTACGTTCTCTCGAACCAAACGGTTACGTGCTCGCTGTTGTAGCGAGAATATTTGGCCCGATTTGGAGACGGCGACGTGAGAAAGCGGATATTAATGAAACGACCGAATGACGAACACTGCGACCAAAAGCGAGCGACTTCGTGATGCACCTCCCCGTATTCCTGTTTCTACACATTTTCATGAACGTTTAATTATAAGTATATTTAAATTTATTCAGATATTATTCTAGTGTTCAAATAATAATTGGAAAATTCAAAATGATGATATTTCTAAGCCGATCGGATGAGGGAGGATCAGTTTTCGAACAAAGGATAACGCGAACCGATAATTCACTTAAGCAAACTGAAGTGAGCGGTTTTCTTCGTTGCACAAATGTTCCAACGTCGAGAACTTAGCTCACAAAATTCAAATTCGCGGCCTACTTCAGTATAATCTTTTCCAGAAGTCGCTAAATTTCAATTGGATTTGAGTAATTTCTTACCAAAATGCTTTCCCGGTAATTTTTATTTTTTTTCCATGATCTCGTGCATTTTAACTTTCACGTTATTTCTTGTTATTAAGATATATATATATATAGTACGTATTTTTTATATATACACATCTTTGTCTTACGTAGAACTTTTTTTTACAAAAATTGATTCTCTACATTATTTCGCATATAAATTATTAAAGCGAGATTATCGAGAAACGAACAATTTATGATGTCTCATTTATCTTTTTACAATCAAATAATATATTACATATCCAATATATGATATTTCCAAATATTTTTACTTTTCGATATAACCTCATTTTAATATTTAAATTAATAAATTGTTCAAAAATATAAAATTAGTAGGATTTAAACAAAAAACGGGATTGTATGAAATATTTAATTTCTTTACATGAAACTTTTAAAAGAATTCGTAAAAGTAGTTATAGGAAATATGCAGGAGCAATATTAAAATGATAGTGTTGAATTGAAATTAATTTTGGTTTAAATACAATAAAGCGGGTACTACGGAAAATTCTCTCTAAAGGAAAATAGACGACCTTTGTAAAATACCTCAACTGACTTTATTTTCATAATCTACATTCATAGTACTGTAATGAATGAATATACATTCATCCATTTTGTCCAGGGTGAAAAGTGCACGGCACTGAAAAACCGCGTTCGTGTGAGTTCCCCCTTGCGACGAATAATCTCTTCATCCCATTTCGATAGAGAATAAATCGTGGGCAGCGTCATCTAACTAAGTTTCGCTAATCTATTACAAATGCTTTGAATTGTCTAGAATTCATAAAAATATTCACTCTCATGCTAAGCATTTACATTGAGGATAAATAGTCGAGTTTAACGCGCCACGCCCTGTGAAGAACACTTTTCACCTGGGACGCAGAAAAACGATACTTACGCTGTGTTTTGCCGTGCAATAAACGATCGTTTCTACCTAAGAGTACAAGGAAAGAATACTGCGTTTCGTCATGTCACACGCTATACTTCACATCGCGTTTTCTCTTTCTCTCTCGCTCTTTGCGGTAAAAAAAATAGTTGGTATTAGGCGCTGCCTCGTTTAACACCGCCTCTTTTTTCTTTCTTCTTTACATCGCGGATATTACGTGTCGGACTGAAACGTATTTAAGGTCACAGCACACCTGGAGGGAATTGAACTTGCAGTCGCTTTACAGTCCGTAAATTCTTTGGTACTTAACACTTTTCAATGTTGTACTCTTAGATACCGCTAATGCGCTGCACAAGTTACTGAATCACAAAACAGAGGCATGCGCGACCCGATTCATTAATTAAAAAAAAAGAAAGAGTCGATAACTGTTAAAAACAATTATATTATAAACATATGAAGATCAGAGATGTACGATTAGTTAAAAATATTATCGTTCAACTTCTATTGCACTGACTGATTTTGTTATCGGTAACGTCGATAGCTTAGTCTGGTTAACAATTTCTCCATTTCTGTATCACAGCCTTCTATCGCCGTAATAAAGAAAGAAACTTTAACCGACAGTTTAGCAATTAGCGCTAAAATAATATCGATGCAACCGATGGCTATTCCCGTCAGTTTTCGCGTGCGTATGTGATCGACGTTCGAGAACTGTGAGCTCGAATCCGACGATCCGTCTATGTTTTTTTTTGCGCAAGCAAAGACAAGTATCACGGGTGTCAGCGAGTAAGCGGAGTCTTATGAAAAAAAAAAACGAAGATGAGGTAACGTTAGTTCGCATGTCTGCGCTATGACGCCGATCGTACTTTGCCGATCGCATTTCGAGAAACGGTGCTGTAGATCGGACTCATCGAGCATAATTCATCGTCGATAACATTAATAGTCCTCCATGTTAGATAATAATAAACATTCAACATATGTAGCAGCCGACGTCGCCATTGTCATGACATTTTGGGATGTCGTAAAATCTATTTTAACATCGTTCCTTGCGCGCATATTCGTCTCGTGCACAATTGTGCAAGTACAGAATATTGTACTCGCGAAAGTTATTCGCGCAATATCACATCCCCTTCGATGTCTCAAACAGGATGATCTTTTTTTAAACATCTTCGGGATTACGGCTGCTCGCGTGATTCTCACACGTTTAATTGTTTGAAGTAGTATCTGCAGTACACTGACATCATCGTCGGCGGAGCATCAATTTTATGCAATAACTTCTCATCGTTCTCGGAAAATTTCTCCAGCGATAAACTGTATTCCCTGTCGAAGACGCCTGTAAGAATAAGAATCGTTATTAGACAAACTAATATCATAATCAAACTTGATAAATATTTCAATAATTGGATTAATCATTTTAGAAATATTTTGTATAAATTTGTAACAAATTTTGTATAAAGTGAAGATTGTAATATTTTAATCACGTACACATATATAACCTCACCTTGATCAATATTCGTTCTTCCTAATACAGTAAATGCCAGAAACAAAATATCCCTGTATATAGAAAACGGATGATCGCCTGTTTGATGTTTACTTCTTTCTAAGGCCACTCTTAATATAGGTTCCGCTAAGTCGTTGCAACGGACATATGTTATCACTGTCTGCATCAATCTAGAGTAAGAAAAAAATTAGCAACTATAACTATTCATATATCTATTTGTTCAAAGAACAAATAAACCTGATCATTTCCCAATTCAGATAATCGTTAATTCTTTTACAATATCTATTTACACTTGAAATTTAAATATCAATGTGATGATTTGAAAAATTATTTATTGCAACTTACGTCCTGTCTTCTGTGGAATTTGATTTCCATTGGAGATACATAGGTAAACGATCCATATGGAGTCGTTCGTTGTCCCACATGGTTCTAACACCCACCAATCCTACAGTTCTTTGAAGTTTTGAGTTCTTATCGTTATCCAACCAGAGATCAGGTAGATGACTCGTTAAATTAATTCTTTCAAAGTACCATATTAGATTCCAATATATTATTGGATGTTCTTGAATAAACCTGTGCTTAGTGAGACACGCGTCCCCCTCTTGACTCAGCACACTTTCTAATTCTTTTCTCAAAACTAATGGATTTAGGTATGGTGCGGTTATCGGTTTCAACGATTCTTTCGGTTGATCCAATAATTCTACCAGTGCTCCCATTAAAGGATCACTATTCTTCTCACTTACTTCGGATCTACATGAGGCAAATATTAAATAAATCTTAATGATAACTCTTTATCAAGGATGATATTACTTACGTTACGATCGCTTAGTCACCTGTAATCTAATATCGTAGCTGTGAGGAGGGGTACGGTAGCTTTGTCGCAGTATTGACAGACTGTATTTAAGTTGGAATCTTCCGGCTGCCAACCAGCCATTATTTCCTCATCATACAGGATGGCAGCGCAATTATGGCATCTACTGGCACTGGAAAGTACAAGCTCAATAGCAAGACGTTCCTCTAACTCTCTAGTGCCTTTTGGATACAGACACTCCGCGAGTTCGTACAGTGGACACAAATCTAAATTTCCATCACCTAATTGAAAAAAAGAGATTAATATTATTGTGTAACATAAATATATGATATTTATCATTATCATAATTTATATTCTATACCAGATGCCCTTGTTTCGTTTCGATCTTGTATGGAATCAGTGAGAGAATCTAGAGATTCATGCGATACTCCGTAAGCTATTTTTTGTTCACGTTCCTTATTTTTCACTGGCGTACTTGTCGCTGAAATGGCTTCCTTTATTTCGTCAAATTTTTTAACCACAGTCGTTGCAGCGGACTTTAAGCTATTCAAACCACCAAGTATTATTTCGTTTGACTTTTTTCCTGTTAAACTCGACGGGCTAAAATAAGAATTAATAGAAACATAGAATCTGGAATTTGCAGAAGAAATATCTTACATATTAAAAATATGTATTTAGTATTTTGTAATAATGTAGAGGCATACAAAAGCAGAATGCACATGTCTAATGGGCATCTATGCAACTAACATACACATTACGTACCTGATATAGCTGGAGAGACTAAGAGATTCGATAAGTTGATTCGATGATATTAAATCCTTATTTTTAGCAAATGCCAATCCACCCGTGGAGTACCGTCTACATTTAACGGACAAAATAACAAAAACCAACTCAAACGCGCATGCAACAAATAAAAATAAAATTTACATTCCTCTAACAGTGTGATTACAAATTACGTATTTAGTTATCACTTTTGTTATGTATATATATGTAACGTAAATATACATAATAATTTATTTTTCTCATCGATATCGTTTATTTATAAACTTTAACAAAGTCGAAGTATAATCTATATAAAAATTATTATCCTGCATATTTTTTTACGAATACAAAACATAAAGTAATCAAATCTTGCAAATGTATTGTATCACACTTTTGAGGAATTGAAATGTAATCTATTTACGCGAGGTGTTATTTGACTACAGACGATGTGCATGTTACTAATTTAAACATACACACAAATATCTTACCCGAAACTAAGTTTAAGACTAGATCCTAAGCTAGAGAGGCTGGATGTTACACTATCCTTATTTTGAGACCAAAGACTGCTTATTTCCAGTCTCTCCTTTTCTCTCTCCTGTTCCCCTTGTTGCGCCACGGAGTGAGGCATCGTCTCACTCCTCTGCAAATGCCCACCCATCGTCATGCCACTTTCATCTACCGCTTGATGAAACGTCGCACTACGTGGGAGGATGTTGCTGTAAACACATATTTTATATATAGAGTGATTTTCGTATTTAAAATCATATACGCAAATGGAATGTATATCTTTGAAAATCACAAAGCATGAGACACAACTGTCTCTCCACAAAAGAAATATTTTTATTGTGCTCGCGATTACTTTGATTACCAGTAACAGTCTCCCATTAAGTGGTTATGAATTATATTTCATATATTTCTTTTTTCCCTTAAGTTTATCTTTATTTTGAGAAAATATCTGCTCTTATAACTTTTTCAAAAATGATTCTGCGGTATACTACTTCTAGGTTTCATTTTTTTGTTCCCGTTTAAATATTTAATGTTTCACACATGCGAATACAATATGTGGAGTATCTTCGTACCTTCTAAATAAGAGCGGCCCTCCTGGTCTCTCTTCAGTCGTATTATTTAAAACGGTTAAAGTACTTGTTGAGCAATTTGAATCATTCTCCTCGGAAGGCGACACAATCGGTGTTTCGTCATTAATGAGAGCACCCAATGGGTCATTTTCCGTAACTGGTGTGCGTATGGGACTTTTTAAAGGCGATTCGACACTGCGCGTTAGCCTACATGGAAAATATTACATCTACATAAGCCTATACATGCAAAAATTAGCATTGTAAAATTCAATACGGAAAGATTAATTACGTAAGATTTGACAATGACAAAATGGTCTACACAATAAGTACTCGCTTGCATCCGCTACTGTAATACTAGTAAAACAATATAGTCTAAAGAACAAGCGGTTCCAGCGAATGGGGCAAACCTGAGAGCGACACTAACAAGTCCTAACAATAAATATATAACAAAATACCTTGGATTACTCGGTGTTTGTTCCAATTCGTCCGATTGTAAGATACTTAATGTTGTTTGATCTTTCACTATGCTATTCTGTCGAAGGAGCTTAGCTTTTAATTCGAATGCTCCGAATCCGGGTAGATCTGACACAGAACTGCCTTTAGTGGCTACCGGGGAAAAAAAACATTATTTAAAAACTTTAACGTGATTTATCATGTGTAAAAAAAATCAATTTACAATCACTGTGCGCAGCTTCGGTATCCTGAGAATGAGAACTGTCGAGACTAGACCGAGAGAGCGCATGTTCCATGCATTCAGTCTTATCAGTGGTTAAGAAGTCTACATTAGAACTCAATCGTCTTCTAGCGCTCTTTTTCCCAGCTTTTTTAAATAAAGCTGCACCGACGATAACATTTCGTAATTTGTTCCACATTAACTGACTTGAGTTTGTCATATCGGAAGGCCAAGTTGCTTCGAGAACAGCCTGTAAATACGACAAACAATTAAATAAAATTCTTAAGATAATTACAAAAAGTTTTACATAAATGTGTTTTTTTACGGTATTACATTTATTAGTTTAAAAAAGATAAGACAAATTACCTTGTTGTAAAATCCGTACGTTAAAGCATTAGGTTGAACACCACTGCGTTTCATATGGAACAATAATTTTACAGCTAAAACTGGTTGCCCATATACCCCACAAAGTTGCATCATAGCTCTGTAGCATACCTGCAGAAATAACAAATGTTCATTTAAAAAGAACAGATTTATTTTTTTAAGTGTCGAACTTAATATTTATACCTCTTCCATAGGATCAAGACGTAACTTCTGCATTTTGACCAATATTTCATAGGCTTGATGCAAAACTGCAGCAGGTTGGCTGGAGACTTGTAACATGGCTGGTAAATGCAGAAACCAAAGACTGTGACATGTACCAAGCAGGCATCTACCCCACTTGTCGGGCATTGCAGCCTGAAAAACGTAACAAATCACACATGCATTTGCTTGTAAGAATTTACTTTTTCGTACAAAGAATCGTTTTATTTACTTGTTTTCGAGCCATCCTTTGAGCAACTTTGATTTCATGCTTCGTTCTACGAGCCATAGGACTTCCAGGTACCATACCAAAGGCACTTAGAGAGGGATTCTTTAAACAAAAATTCTTCTGAGGCCTCATTAGTTCCGGGTCCAACTTGAACGACTTGTATATTATTGGTGTTTGATTTGTTCCTGCTTCAGGTGGAGGTATAAATACTGTACGTTCACTATGTTGAGATTCATCCAGTTCCAAAAGCGTTACTGAAAATTAAACGAGGAATAAAAAGCCATTACGCAATATCTCGTGCATTAATAACACAGAAAAATGTATTTTAACTTTATTCGTACCATTTTCCTCCTCGACTCGTTCTGTGCATTCATCGAAAAACGCTAACCCTGCCATATCCATATCAGATACGAAACTTCTTTCTTCTATGAACCTATCAATTTACATTTTTGTTAGAATAAAATTATGATTATATGTCATGAATAATATTGTAATAGAATTGATGAGGAAAAATGAATTCACCTTATAAACATTTGCGTTCTGACAAGCATGGTGTAAAATTTAGCATGGGCTTTATCGCGACTTCTCAAAAACGCTTGGATATTAAATAAACTTGTCGGATCTGTTGTTCCTACGGTAGGCGCTTTTGTAATTGGTAACAGATAACTTCGATATCCTTTGAGAATCGTCGCCATGAATCTTAAGAAAGCATCCTGTATTTCAAGTTCTAAAGCTTGCTCCTTTCGTTTTTGTTGAAATTCTCTATCCACGCTAAAGTCTTCATCTTCTCTATCTAATATGAAAATAATATATATAAATTAATATTAATAGATAAAAAAGGGTAGTAAAAAATAAGTAAATAATAATAATAATATACCTTTTTGAGAACAGTTAATTTTTCCCCATGAAATTATTTTGGAGGACAAAAGCTCTAACCAATTTCTGAGCTGTCTAGCTGCCTTTTTAGGTAGTAATTTAACATTTAAATATTTTTTATCGTCACATATTGCAATGTTATTCGTATCCAAATTTACACAGTTGACATCAGAAGGAGGATCATATAAATCAAAGAATCTTGAATCCACGCCGATCAGGAATGGCAATGGCGCATGCAACACCTGCAATTTAAATAATAGTTATTTTTCCACTTTTTGTATATAGTACAAAAAATGCAAACTTAGTATACGTTACCTCTGCTAACCCTAGAGGACACAATGGTATGTAAGGACATTGCCATTTAAAAGGAAACAAAATCATGGCAATGGCCTCGCTAACGGAAGTTAGTACATCCGGACGTAAGGAGTGAACCAATATTTTCTGCTCGGTCAATATTAATAACAGTATTAATAAACAATTGTCAGGTCCCAAGTTTATCAGTAGTTGTCTGAAACTTGCGCCTGATCTAGGCAGAGCTAAATCCTCCGGTTGAGTCAAGATTAATCTATCCTGACTACTGAGCTGTACCAAGATTCGTGGACGTTGCGGACTCGGAAACGGTATGTCGCATAAAAAATATGAGATATATTTCTCGATCGGGACACTCTGCGGCTTATCGTTCACCATGCGGTGCAGGAAAACCAAAAATTTCTCGAACGTGTCAAAAAATGGCCAGTGAGATAGTATACATATGGATTTACTAATATTCAGTGATTGGCTCGCAGGATCTGTGTATTGCAATCTTTCCAGTTCCAAGATACTAAGCTTCTTCAGTATGCCAAATCTTTTAAACATCTTCATTTTCACTTGCGGCTTATCTTTAGTTATCTCCATATTATCTGAAATGAAAAAAGATATTATATAATGAAGTAGGATACACACATCGGAATATTTTTTACTCTGTATTATATATGGATTCGTGATTATCTATAGAAAAGTCAAAGATTATCAAATTAAGATTATAAAATGCATTTGTACCACTGTTTTTATTATTTTCAACTGTGTCCATGATCTCCTGACTATTTTTGCAGTTTGAAGTATCGGGCTCCATTTGAAGCTCCTCGTAAAATGTTATTGCTGAACCATATATTTTTTGAGCAGCATCGGCAACCGTTAAAACAAACGTCGAGAATACCGGCTTAGGTTTACACGCTACTTTAGGCCAACATTCTATAGTCGCACCCATCGGTAGACAAAACATGGCGACAGAATTAGGAAAGACGAAACTGTTGTAATCTACCATGGGATATTTGTAGAGTATCGCTGGTTTAAACGATACTAAATTAGCGCGATTCATAGATTTTTTATAACACAAAAATACGTCGCTGCCCAGCATCCCTTTGTTCAAATTCTTATTAATAACACAAAAAGCGTGTGGAGGGCTCTCTCCTTTATTTGTCAAGATAACACAAATATCCGTAACCACAAGGGAATTGCAAGGCATCTTCCGACTTGCTCGTCTGTATGTTACAAAAATTTTTGACGTAGAATTATTCACATTCGCCACATGGCCTTTAGGGGTCTCTAGTACCATTTCAGCATCTTGCATTATACGTTCTTTTCCATCATATATTACACCTACAAAGTAAAATGATATTTAGATAACACAATTAGTAATAATTTCGACAATATTTAGAATCGATTTGTATATTGTTTCACAATGTTTGTTCTTTAATTCTTATGACAAATTTAGTCACTCGTATTATACTAAATTAATATACATATTAAAAGCTATTTTATAGAAAGTATTTAAATGCAGTGGCATAACATAATCAACTTTGACATACATGCATATGTAATAATGTGACAATATCATTACTGAATATGTAATATTTATATTCTTTTATGTTTAACTTTACTTTTATTCCATATATGGCAGCTTTTAGTATGTACTAATACAGTGTAATGCAAGTGACTGAATTCACTAGATATTAATTTGATGCTCCTCTCTCTTACCAATGTCAACCAAGGGAGGTTTATCCCGCCCTCTTCTATAACACAAGTAACACTCGTTTGTTCGTAAACTCCCATGATTTAAGTCTGCTGGAAAACCGGATACCGTATATTCTAAAAGTGTGTATCCTTCCGGACAATGTTCTCCCAGTGCAGGGAATATTACGGCAAGATCCGTGATAGGAGGCGGCATGTGCATATCTTTGAGATGAGTGCCTTCCTGACACCAAGCCTCCAGCTTATCGTTAGTCTCATTATCTTCGCCAAGCTCGTCATCCTGACCAGGTAGACCAGCAATAACAAAATAATCCGCTACCCTTCTGTCATCCATATTTTCTAAACAGGACAGATTACCAAAACATTCAAAATTCTTTTGGTTCTTTATTTTCCGTATACCTTATAACATGGGTATAACGGCCGTCAATCTTGTTGACTACTGAGGACGTTTCTGTACATGGCACTAGACTGATTGTTCTACAATCTTTCTCACATAAGTAGCACTCGTAAGAACATGTGATCTGTCGTTTCCTAGCACGTTGCGAGAAGTATTCATATACCAACAAGGACAATTAACTTCAACACCTTAGATGTGATACTAATATTCGAAACATTGTAGTAACTGGTCCTGCGCTCCTTCCAATCTTATAAAAATATTTTGTCTCTATCCATCAATACGGGTCTGCTGCAACGGTGGAGTATTTTTCGGCGCTAGCCTGTGTTATTGCTCGGATAAAGCTCGGTCGAGTCGTTAAGGTGCGTCACACAATCTAGAAGACGATCTCCTGGACTTGGAAATCCACCAGGAAGCGACGGATACCTTGATTATCGTTCGAGCTCACTTTACGGAGTGGACGTCCTCGTTCCTCGCGCGTTGTCCCGCATCCTCACCTCGCTCTCGGGAATTTGTAAATAAACCGGATACGGCGTACCTCGCGCGGATGCGTCGGCGTTCACTTGCCGACGTCGACGCCCGGCGGATCCGTCGGCCGTCGTCGCGATCGCATCCCTCCGTGCGAGTCCACGGGGCTCCCCGTTTGTTGCTCTCCCTCTTCAGAACGGAGCCATAGGTTAGACCAGGTTAGACGTCACACACGCACACGCGACGGAACACACAAGCGCGGCCGCGGACGACGTTATCGCGCGTTGTCGTTGGTTGTCGTGCGCGACTGACGCGGAGCTTGGCGGCGCGGCGCCGCGGATACGGGTGGTCGCCGTCGCGCGAGTTCCGCAGCGGTGACGCACCGACAAAACTGCGTTGTTGCGTCGCCGTAACCAGAACGCACCTTCGTCAACCTTTGCAGGGATCGGCGGCGTGCGGTAGTGTTGGATAGTGTCAGATGGCCAAAGAGTCCCCACTGGCCCGACTGGCCGCTGGCAAAATGGCCGATGACCGTGGCGATGGCGCGGCTCCTTCGAAAGCGGTCCCGCGGCGTGGAACCGAGATTGGCGAGCGTGCTCTTCTCTTCGCGTACGATCGCGATAGCGCTATGCTCCGGGACGATGGGTGTGTGATAGGCGCCGCGTCTCGCCTGGTCTCACCTTGCATCCTCCAGGGCTCCAGCCACCTCCGGCTCCGGCTTACTCCGGCTCGGACAGCGCGCGTTATGCCCCTTTTTTTCGTACCTGTGTTTCTCTTTTTTTTCTCTCTCTTGTTTTTTCTCCCTTTTATTAGAAACATCAAGCCCCCGGGGTCATTCGAATCGCTAGGAATAAACAGACGTAAACGAGAGCCGAGGTTTCGAATGCATGACGTTCAAGGATCAATTACGCTAATTATGCGTTGCGAGTTCGTAAACGACCGCGCGAAGATTGCGACAACAGTTGTGCGTGCATCCTCGACGCGCCGATGATAAAGGATAGGAATTTGTGTTATGATTAACAAATCAGCTGCAGCAATTATCTTATAGCGAGATAGTGTTTTCCGTTTCACGCATGATGCGCGTGATGTATCATTTTATCCTTGTTATTCACCGAATATTAAAAAAGGGTAAAAATGATACATCACGCGCATCACGCGTGAAAAGGAATGCATCCCTTAATAGGGAGGAGATGAGATTATAGCAACAGATTTGGCATAATCTCACCTGTTACATTTTTTCTGATGTTCTATTTAATTGTTTCATTTCGCGCGTTCATTGCATATTATTAAATAATACTAATTTAATAAAGGTATTGTTTAATATTTTTAAATGTTTAATATTTTTAATATTTTTAATATTTT
>NW_017257334.1:0-834 GCF_001594055.1 Mycetomoellerius zeteki
GAGACACTACCGTGTCTCCAGATTTACTATTTCTTATTAATGTTAATTTCAATATACCTGCTGAAGCTGCACAGTCATCACATTTAATATGTTCGACTTTTTCATTTTTCTCGTCAACGAGCATCGATACCGAATACAGTTTGCTCTATGCTCGGGACACACTTTCCCTTGAATGTAACAGAAGCAGCCTTCTCGCTTTAATTCTACAAATCCAACTGCAGAATCTCCGTAGTTTTCACCTTCAGCTCTATAAAATGTTTGTATTAACAAAATAGAGTACATAATCAAATTAGAATATAAGGTTAGAATTTCACTGTTTGAAATAAATAGATATATTATTATTTAATGTATATGCCGTTTCATTATATAACCTATGCATATCTATTTGATAAATACATATATGTTGCATATACTTACTTTTTAAATTTTACACCGCGGGTTTCTGCAATGTTGAACACTTCACTTTGGGAAAAAAAATCGGATACCATTAATACAGTTACTTTCGGTAGGTTATCCGACTGTGTTTGAACGAATCCGATTTGATTTTTTCGAGACATAATTTCCGATATTGCAAATATAAATATAATTATTTAAAGAAAATCAATCGGTTATCTCGTAAAATATTTGAAAGTACCGAATTCTGACGTCATGTATGGTCTCAGCCAATCATAGAGCGTTTTCTTCCCACTTCTTTTAAAAGCATTTTTATTAATTTTTAACAACATTATTTATGATTAAAATCTTGTATCCATATTATAAATTTTTTTATTTCAATATGTAGTATATAAAAATAATTTTTAAAGCATATTTTATTTTCCAAAATTGGACCCTATT
>NW_017257334.1:1796-2298 GCF_001594055.1 Mycetomoellerius zeteki
AGAACGTTGAAAAATGTCTTCCATAAAATGAAAATAACAATTAAGTAAGTATTATAAATATATTAAAAATATAAAAATTAATATATTAAAAATATATAAAATTTATAAAAAATATTACAAGATTAAAAAACTTCAATAAAAATTAAATTTAAACACAAATAATACAATTAATGTTTTAAAATTCTTAACAAAAAATACATAGGCAGCAATAGGGGGGACATAGTCAACGCCTTTAATTCCCTCCCGTGGGGCGGGATACTTCGAGCTCTCGAGGAGCACGGTATCCCGCCCTACCTCACCGCGGTGATCGCGGATTACTTCCGCGGCAGGGCACTGGAGTTCCCCGTGAAAGGGGGAGTCTGGTGCAGCGTGGGGGTGTCGAGCGGCGTTCCGCAGAGGTCCGTACTGGGCCCGCTTCTGTGGAACATGGCGTACGACACCGTACTCTGCGGGGCCATGCCCCTCGGCTGCCGCCTGGTGTGTTACGCGGATGACACGCTGG
>NW_017257334.1:2402-3096 GCF_001594055.1 Mycetomoellerius zeteki
TGTTTTTCCACGACGGATCTCGGGGGCCTCCACTTCCGGCCACGGTCAGAGTAGGTCAGGCCAGAGTGGAGGTGGGGCCCGGGTTAAAATACCTGGACCTCAACCTGGACGGCTCCTGGGAGTTCGGCGGTCACTTTGACCAGCTGGCTCCCAGGCTCCACAGGCAGGCGGACGCCCTGGCCGGCTTGATGGCCTCGGCGGCCCCTGGGGGGCGGTGCGCCGTATGTATGCGCACACTGTCCTGGCGGGGCTCCTGTACGGGACCCCCGTCTAGGCGGGGGAGGCGACGCACAGCCGTCGCATCAACCGCGCCATGTACGGCGTGCAGCGGCGGCTGTGCGTGCGCATAGCCCGGGCGTACAGGACGGTGTCGCCCCCCTCCGCCACTGTGTTAGCGGGGGTACCACCCGCCGACCTCCTGGCCTCGGGGAGGGAGGTCTACCGAATGGTGGCCGCCTCCCGCCTCGAGGGGGTGCCAGCCACCAAGAAAATGGTGGCCACCTGGAGGTTTGTCGCCAGAAACCGGGTCCTCGAAGAGTGGTCGCGCCGACTACGCGAGGACCCGGAGATGTCGCCGTCATCGGAGGGGATCTCTCGCTCCCTGGCGTTGTCGGCGCGATGCTGGGGAGCGAGAGGAAGTGGTGCGCGGTCTCCTTCTTCTGCGAGCAGGTGATGCTCGCGAAGGAGGAGGCCG
>NW_017257334.1:3388-15480 GCF_001594055.1 Mycetomoellerius zeteki
GAGCAAGAGCGCGAACAACAGGGCGGCGACCCGGTGGGAGGAGCAGTTGCCCCTCCCACCGGGCAGCAGAGGCTAGGTTCGGTCTCGGCCGAACAGGCCTGGGGGCGTCCCGGAAGAATGCTGCAC
Organism: Mycetomoellerius zeteki; assembly: GCF_001594055.1. Taxonomy (NCBI): domain Eukaryota; kingdom Metazoa; phylum Arthropoda; class Insecta; order Hymenoptera; family Formicidae; genus Mycetomoellerius; species Mycetomoellerius zeteki. The sequence continues at coordinate 3,515 of NW_017257334.1, forward strand.
GCGTACCCGGGGCGCCTCTTCGAAGGTCTGAATTAGGTCGGGAGAGTCCCACATAACCACGGGGATTCGGGAAAACCCCCGTGGTATGCGTAACGCATTTCCCCTGCCTTACCAAAAAAAAAAAAAAGGTAGCAATAAGGAATAAATAAAGTAGTATATTTGAATTTTCATGTTTCTGACCGCACGGTACGTTGCAGACTTCGTGAAGCAAATTTACACATTCGGTTCACACGTAAACGACCTTTTATCAGAGTTATTAATAAGAAAAAACGTTTGCAATTGGCTCAAAAGTACGCAAATATGTCATTAGACTTCTGAAAAAAGGTTCTATGGACAGATGAAAGTAAATTCGAGTTATTTGGGCAAAAGAAGCGAATTAAAGTCCGAAGAAAACATGGAGAAGAGCTTCAAGATCGACATATTCAGAAAACTATAAAACATGGTGGAGGAAATATCATGGTCTGGAGGTGTTTCTCATGGATAGGAGTAAGAAATCTCATCAAAATTGATGAGATTATGACGGCAGATGTTTATATTGACCTAATTAATGAAAATTTAAAAGAGTCTTTGTTGAAGATCGGATTAGAAAATAATTTTATTTTTCAACAAAATAATGACCCGAAACACACAGCAAAGAAAAGTCGAGCTTTTTTTCGTTTCTGTCGTATCAAACAACTCGAATGGCCTCCGCAGTCTCCAGATTTAAACCCTATTGAAAATCTGTGAGCAATTCTGAATAATAGGGTTAACAAATGCGGAATAACTAACAAGAACTCCTATTTTGAAGCATTACAACTGGCATGGGAGAATCTGGATTCACAACATTTGAAAAATTTAATTGAAAGTATACCAAAGAGACTTCAAAAAGTTATTGAGGCTAAAGGAAGTCATATTAATTATTAATTAGAATTATATTCTCGCTCTCGGTCTCGGTGGTCTAAAGGCTTAGGACGCTCGCACGGAATGCAAGAGATCCGGGTTCGACTCCCGGCCGAGGCATTATTTTTCGCAATAAGTTTATTACAGTTTTTAAGTTGGGAAATTTGGGGGGGATTATTAAATTTTCAGATTTGATTGCGTTGAAAGTCCGACAACCATATCGGCACGCAATTATAATTTCTGAAATTAATTCATTTAAATGAATTTACAATAGTTCAATATCTTAACATTCTGACCGTTATGGCGCTTCTTAGTTTAAAGAATTATATTGCTGTTTTCTAAAATTAAAATACTATATTACGTTAACTGGCTTTTTTATTTTGTCACACTTAAATATTATATGTAATCTTTTAGAAATCAACATAGCATTATACATTAAATAAAAAAAATTGATTCTTTTTTTTAATTAAAAATGTTTAATTAATTGAATACATTTTCAATTTTAGTACAAAAAATCTATAATATAAATATTTGTTTATATTTTATGAAGCAAACTAGTTTTATAAATAAGGTGGCTTTTTATTTTTGCCGGTCACTGTGACAGTCTTGTAATTTATAACAGACAGTCTTATAATTCTCAAAAGTATATTATATATTATATTAAAAACTACTACTATTTTGACACAGGAGTATTTTGTCCGTGTTTCTGAATATTAAGTACAAACACTTGTGTGTCAATTTATGTTGATTTGTGTTTGTTGTTGGAAAGCCATATATTAGGTATACAGTATTTTTGTTATTTAATAAAAATAATTGTTTTTGTACTTAAATGCGTAATAAGAAAATATTATTCCTTTAACGCATAATAAAAATAATTATTTCTTTGGTATTTTTTGACACATAACAAAAATGTATTACATATATTCCTTTAACGCATAATAAAAGTAATTATTTCTTTAACACATAAAAAAATTATTTCTTTTATATTATTCCTTCAACGCATAATAGAAATGTATTATTTCTTTTTTTAACGCATAATAAAAATAATTATTCCTTTACTTAAATGCATAATGAAAATGCATCATAATTTTACTTAAATGTATGATGCATGGCCATGGATTTGCTGTCATAATATTTACGATTAGATACTGCTACATTTTTACGTTTTTTAAATTTAAATTTTAGCGTAGCAAATTTTTTATACAATTTTGTACGCATATGGTGACAATTTGGAATGTGATTTGCTGGAATAACATTGAATTTTTCTAACAAAAGGTTTTGTAAATTTACATTAAGCATTATGTGAAAATAAAGGCTGTAATACTCGAGGCGAGACGAAACGCGTCCGCCGTCCGCCTCATCCGAGCGATCTCCAAAATGTCGTTCGTCAGAAACTATGAAGTTTGTAGAGCTACAACTTACAGCACCACTAGAATGAGATAGCATGATTTTTCTCTCGCACAATTTCGACGAATGATGGCGGATTTCACGTGTCCAGACTCTTATTAGAGGGTCTCTAGTTCTGTCTAAAGAAACGTTGGTGCATTGCATTTATTAGTTTTTTCCATTGTTGAAGTGTTTGCTTCATCTACTTCTTCCACTTTTGCCATCGATTCCATATTATAAATAATATTGCATCAGGGGGTCGATTGTGAGTGCTTTTCAATTGCTAAACTCATCTTAACACAAACGTACACAGAAATGCACAAAGTGTAGCGTTGTGTAGCATGACTCAATTGGAACAGCGGTTTCGGATAGAGTAATAGCGTTTTTCACTGGCAGAATTGGTGCGCATTAAATGCACATTAAAGCTGTTGTACACTAATCTAAACTGAATGTAAAAGTGAGATATCTCAATTAATAAAATATCTAATGTATATTTTATCAAATACCACAATAAAATGTATTGAGGATTTTACAGTTTAATTTATTTCTATATTTTTATTAAACATACATCTTTGGGTGCATTCGTTTATGCAGTGGATAGCGCATCTACTGCTTTGTCATCTGCTAGTCACATGACCTAAATTGACCGAACGGATCTCTGCATGAATCTTGGACTACTCGTATCGCATTGGTTCGTATCTACCAATAGAATTTTTTATGCTTATTACGCGTCTTTAAATGATCTTAATAATGAATGACATATTGAATCTGTAAATAATTAATTCTTATTGCGAAAAATATTACCTCGGCTGGGAGTCGAACCCGGATCTCTGACATTCCGTGCGAATATCCTAAGCTTTTAGACTACCGAGGCAATATTTTTTTTCATTATACATGTATCTTACCTTGAATTATTTCTACTTTAGTAGGATCGATTTTAAACATTTATTCTTCACCCTTTTTATTTAAAGATATTTTAACAAAATTCATTTTGCTACAACCTAATACAACTGGCTATTAGCTGGCGGTATCATGGCGACTGCAGCGCAGTTTGTCGTTCGTTTACGCAGTACTGCGAGCAGAGCATCCTGAGCAGGATTTCCAATACAGCTGCGCAAATGATATACGGCCGGAATCAGACTATGCATTGAAGATTGAGATTGAAGATTGAAAAATTCAAATTTGACCAATCGAAATGAAAGGAGCTAAAATTTCTTCGTCCTTATTGGTCAAATTTCAATCTTCAATCTTCAACTTCAATCTTTAATGCGTAGTCTGATTCCGGCCTACAGCCCTGCATAAATGAACGTCAAACTGCGCTGCAGTCGCCTTCGCAGGTAGAATAAACAAACGACATCTGCAGCAGTAACTGCATAAACAAACGCAGCCTTTACGTCGATTTGTGTACAACGGCTTTAAAGTGCACCAGCTCTGCCAGTGAAAAACGCTATAAGGTTAATTTTTTAGTACATGCTCGTACCTTGATATTTTGTAATCCGTGATGATGCATTTCCATGTAGAGCGTGTATTTCAACTAGAAGAACAATTTATGAAAAAAAATTGAAGAACATGTTGCACACGTCAAACTCGTGTCATTACTCTGTAAATAATTAGAAAAAAAATTCATTAACACGTGTATATGTATAATTATGCGCACTGTAATATTATTTTTTTGAATAAAGTTGAACAAGCACACATCTAACCTGTAAATATAAAAAAATAGAATATATATTAGGTTTATTTAGGGTGCTTTCCAATTACAATATCCTTACACTTTCGTGCACACGGTGACACAAGTTGCGTTTCAATTGCCCATTATCGTCGACACAACACTACACATCTGTACTCAGGCCGGAATCAGACTAGACATTGAAGATTGAGATTGAAGATTGAAAGATTGAAAAATTTGACCAATCAAAACAATAGGAGCTAAAATTCCTTTGCCCTCATTGGTCAAATTTCAATCTTCAATCTTCGATCTCAATCTTCAATGCATAGTCTGATTCCGGCCTTAGCCGTGGGCTGTGTAGCCTTGTGTTTTCTAGTGACATTTCAAATCGGAAAATTATAAATGAGATTGGAGGACATGAATTTTCGTTTTTTTTAATGCAGTATACTACAGGTAGAGTCCTAGATTTATCAGAGAGACGCAACCAATGTTACGCATTCTGATTCGCTGTTGCAATCACATGACTTGGCAACCATTTATAATACTAGTGACATTTCTATTTGATTTTATCCAATACATTCTATCTCACTCTATCTCATTCTTACTCTTCTTCTTCTTCTTTTTCGTTTTATTGGCTCCGCAACCAGATCTGGTTGGAACTGAGCCATTGAGTATCCGCCATTATGTTGGTATACTTGAGTTTGCATGAGAGTTGGTTGTGGTAGAGTCTGATAGGGGGAAACAGACCCCCCCTATCCGGACGCCTGCTGCCACCCAGCGGTGGTTGCGCACCCCTCATGGGGGAGGGGGGACTGTCAAAAGTATAGATCAGAGGCCTTCATAAAGGCCATGAGGAGTCTGCAAAGTTTAGGAGGGATGGGATAGGGCTAGGAAAATGTCATCAGAGGATTCATGAAATTTGGATCTGTAGTAGCAACGAAGGTGAGAAGCTTTATGGCTGTATAGGTCGCAGCAAAAAATGACATGATTAGCGTCCTGAAATTCCGCACCACAGGGGCATGCCGGAGAATCCACGATATTTACTCTGTGAAGACTGCTGTTGAGGTTGGATCTAAGATGGTTAACCATGACGATCTCTTCTCTACCTAGAGAGGTTTTATTAAACCAAATCTTATTGGAGTTCATAGAAAAACGTTCATGGTGGAATGTGCCTTTATATGTTGCCGCAAAGTTTAGATATGCCCTAAACCGGGACTCCAAGCACCCTTTGGATTCGATAAACATGTCCTCATATAGAACTCTGAAAGCTGGGATGTGTCCGTCTGTGGAAGCCTGCTTGGTAGTCTCGTCCGCTCTTTTGTTTCCCGAAATTCCTGAATGGGATGGGACCCAGAAAAGTGTGATTTCGATACCTTCCTTTGAAGCGTTTAATATGCTTTGCCTAATATAGTAAATGATAAAATTATTCTGGACAAATCTGTTGTTGTTTATTGCATCAAGAGCACTTTTAGAGTCAGAAAAAATGACAATATTGTGGTTTCTGCAGTCCTTGGCGAGAAGAGTGGCTTAGTATATAGCCCAGAGTTCCGCCGAAAAGATAGAAGTCTCACTGGGAAGTTTGTGCATGATGGTGGTATCCAGATCTGGTGAATAAACGCCTGCTCCTACTGTGCTGCCCGGTTCCTTGGATCCGTCCGTGTAGATGGAGATTGCGCCCCGTCTGAGTTCCGATGACTTGGACAGGAAATCAGCTTCCATGTGATGCGTGTTCTCCTTATAATTGCCTTCTAGCATAGATTTCACATATGTAATAAGTTTTGACATGACCTCGAATTCGTGCCGGGGGGTATGTAGCGCGGTGTATGATTTTCCTGTCTGGATCATGGGAAATGAAGGATTTAAAGAATTTCGAATCTCTAAGAGCAGTAGTTTTACAGTTATGTTGAGAGGCTGTGTATTCTAGTTCCCGCAAGGCTTCGTATGAGGTGCTGAACTTGTGAGCCATTGATTTATATATAAATTTAGAGGCAGCAAAATTGAATCTAAGGAAGCAACGGAGGCTCCCTAGCCTCGCTCAGCATGACATTAATGGGTGTAGAAATGCGGTAACCCATAGCTTTTCTAATAGCCTTATATTGAACTCGCAGGAGTCTGACAAAATTTTCTGAGCCCGTGTTCCAAGTAAAAATTTGCGAACCGTATTCGACCGCGCTTCTGAGAGTCGCTCTATAAACGGTAAGAAGAAGATCAGGGTGTGAACCCCACTTTACCCCGGACAGTGAAGAATTGATGCTTACTATCTTTTTACCTTTTTCAATGAGGGCGTTAAGCTGTAATTTGCCGGATAACTTATCGTCCAAAATAACTCCCAAAAATTTGTGAGAATAGACTCTAGGGACGATGGAGTTATTAATTTTGATAGTGGGAACTTCCTGGTATCTTTTAGATTGAGAGAATATGACACAATTCGATTTATTAGGCGAAAGTTCCAGTCCTCTTTGTCTGAGATAAGAGTAGATGTTATTGATTGATTCTTGAACAAAGGCGATTGCAGTCTCGATGTTGCGTTGTGTAGAATATATCACAACATCATCTGCATATTGCAATATTCGAGATTCCGGATGAAGATTGGAATTGATATCTTTGAGATAGATGTTAAAAAGTATAGGACTGAGAGTAGAACCTTGTGGAGTGCCTTTGTAAGAATCAAACGGGCTAGAGAGTGTGCCATCGATCACAAAGTACAGGTGTCTTTTGCTTATGTAATTTTCGATGAATTTTCTAATGGGCGTCGGAATGCCAATTTCTTTCAGGTCGTCAATTAAAATGTGAAGAATAACGTCGAATGCTCCGGCTATGTCTAAAAAGACAGTAACAGTGGGAGAATTTTGGATGAAGCCAGTTCTGATATTTGTAGTAAGAGTAGCCAAATTATCAATGCAAGATCTAGAGGGTTAGAAACCAGATTGTGTCTGCGGCAAGATATGGGACGCGATTCCAAAAACCATCTAAGTCTGAAGTAAATCATGTATTCCATAATTTTAGCAAAGCAGGATAACAGAGATATAGGACGAACTGACTCGCCACCTGGCTTCGAGATCAGGACGACTAACGAGTCCAACCAAGAATTCAGGAGCACCCCTTGAGATAGAATCTTATTATATAGACTAAGGAGATGAGTACGGTATTCATCCGGAAGGTTGGAGATTATGCTATAGTCAATTTGATCTAAGCCGGGAGCCAAACGCTTTTTGGCCATACTCATGGCCCTAGAGAGTTCGTCAGGCAAGAAGGGTTCGCCCATCCAGAGTTGAACGCCACTCTGGAGAAGGTCCTCCTGTCTCATGTCATCTATCGATCGATCGATCGTAATAACACAAGGGGGGACATAATTTGTCTATCGTACCGAGTGAAACCCTAGAGAAGTTATTCGTATGAAAAGAGGAGGAATCCTTATTACGTCTGAAACATTTAATGAGAGACCATATTTACTGCGTGGAGGTTGCGCTGTTGAAACTTCTGACTAGCTTTCTCCAGCTCAGATGCTTTGCCTTAGATAAGAGGTCTGCACATTCTTTCCTAGATTTTCTATAGGTTTCGAAGCGAATTTTGTCCGGATGCGCGATGAATTCCTTGAGCGAGATTTTCCTCTTTTGGACCGCATTTTCGCAATTTTCATTCCACCAAGGAGGAGGGTCAGGACGGCTCGAGACGACCTTGCTGCGTGGCCATCTTCGGTTAGCCAGTACAAGGCTTCTGGCTGATTCTAAAACATGTTTAGAAAATGCGTCATATTGAGAAAGGACATCTGTCGTTTCATGAGATATCGTGAGTGGTGTTCTTTAGAATGATATAAAGCTTGTTTAATTCTTCCGATTTTAATTTTAGTTTATAACAGAATTTTTTTGAGGAGCGGAGGAGGAGTCTAATCTCCGTGGCTACGGGAAAGTGGTCACTGCCATACGTGTCATCGAGAACAGAGTTGCTACACAGGGGAGCGAGAAGCGGAGAAGCCAGCGCCAGATCGATGACCGATCTGCAAGCCGAGTTGTGTAGAAAAGTAGGGATGCCATTATTAAGAATCACAAAATCATTTTCCTCAATTGCTCTCATTAGTTTCCTGCCAGCGTCCGACTGAGAGACGCAGCCCCAGTTCAAGTGATGGGCGTTAAAATCTCCCACGAACAGTACCTGATTATATTCTGCCAAAGAGTTGAATAAACTTAAATAGAATGCGAGAGGAGTGTCTAATCCTGGATGTCTATAAATATTTACTAGGAAGATGGGATCCTTGCGAGAGAGGAATTTGAAAACTTGGTATTCCATGGAAGCATGTTCAACGTTGGTTAGCTGAACAGTTTCAAAGTTGATATTTTCCCGAATCAAGGTACAGATGCCCCTGTGTCCTATTTGCATAATATCCGATCTGATAACTTTGAAAGATTTGATTTTAAAATGATCACTGGACTTAAGGAGAGACTCCTGAACGCAAATTACATTATAGTCCTTAGAGAGGATTTGCAAGGATGTCGAACTACCTCGGGCACCCCTGCTGTTCCATTGTAAAATTTTGAAATGTTCTAATGCTTTGTTATTTGTTACTTTGTTTGTTATTGTTTTATTATGTTGGATACCTAAGGGGTGGAGAGCTTTCCTCTCATTCCCAAGAGAAGGGAACGAAGATGTGAGAAGAATAAAGTAAGGCGTGTTACCAGAATTAATTCCGAAAACTATTCCCTTGGAAGTCGGAAGACTGAGGGGAGCGGTTATAGTTCCAGGATTCATCTGAGTTTGTTTGATTATAGCGGAAATTGGAGGGAGGGGGGGAAACGTGGATTATTAGGAGAATCATGCATATTGCTGGGAAAACCTAAATTTCTAATAAAAGAGAGGATTATATTCATGATGCTTGTAAAGTCACGATTTTGAAAACAATATACAAGTTCTGAAATCAAGTTCATAAGTTCCGTTATGAAATTCGTATTTAAAGGAGGGTTAGTGTTGTGAAAGTCATGCTGAGGAGGGGGGACACTCGGGTATGCCAAGCCGTTGGCCGAAAAGTAGCCGTTACCTCCTTGATAGCCAAAGAGCGCGTTTTGATGTGCTCTTCTGTCATAACCTGTGTTATTCGGATGTTGATGACCAGTGTTTCTGCGTGGGGGAGTTTTACCAAGCGGGGTTGCTGAGAGAGGCGAGGGCCGGCTCTTGTTGGTCCCACTGCTATGACTTCCAGGATCCAATGGTGAACTTGTTTTAGTAATGTCTGCGTAAGATATGTAGCTTCCTCCGTACTCGTCCGAGTCTAAAATATTAAAAGAGTTAGGACTGTCGAAACTCTGGGATTCTGAAGAATTGAAATTAGATTTCCTCCTTAAATATGGGAAATTCCTAAGGTCCATCCTCGTATTATTTTGAGAGAAAAGCCTCTGTTATTGTTAACAAAGATATTTTCTGTAGCGGCCAAATTAATAATTTGATCCTGCTTCAAGATTATCGGGTAGTCCTTGGAAGTCGCTAGGTGATTACCTTTACAGTTGATGCATTTAATATCCGTCTCCTGACCAGAGTGAGGGCAGGGGTCTTCTGTTTCATGTCTGTTGCCTCCGCAATAAAGGCATCTCGGTTGAACCTTGCACACTTTTGCGATGTGTCCAATTCTGTAGCAAGCAAAGCAAATGCCAGGCTTCGGAATAAAAGGATGCACCTCATGTCTAGTTTTAAACAAAAACACATCCTGTGGCAATATCTGGCCTGCAAACTTGATACGCAGCGTCTTTGAAGGTATGTATTCAACTTTGCCGTCTCTATAAATGTCCTTCTGTTGAGTCTTTGGATATCCAGAATTTTACAGCGAGGAACTTCGATGTGCTTAAAGACATTTTCTAAATCAATTTCAATGGGAACGTCTTGGATGACTCCCACCCTTAGAACTCGGAATGCTGGAATAAAGGCTTTTAAATTGTGTTTAGAAAAGATAAGGTTATCGACTAACCTATTTGCTACCAGAGCAGTTCTTAACTCTATAAGTATTTTTCCTTTGCCAATTTTTTTGATTTCCTGTATATCAGGAATTCCTGCCTTAGCAATAATGTTAGAAATAACTGTAGGATGTGTAGGTTTTTCGCGGTTCATGTCATAGACATAGACCGCGTATGGACCGTTATCCTGTGAGTTGTATTTCATTGATGTACCTTTGTTTTGTTGTGATTGTCCCTGATTATTCGAAGATGTAGTAGAGGCTATGGAAGCCTCTGAAGATTTCTTTGGGAGGGGCAACAGGAGGGGAAGCGTTTTCCGCGTCCCGATCAGGGGAAGGTCGCTTTCTTGTGTTAATAATCTCGTCAACGTCCATGGACGAGCTCTGGGAAGCCTTTGATGCGGAATAATTTTGAGAGTTCAAAGCTGACGCAACTTGGCCGTTTGAGTTACTCGATACATTGTTAGCCATGCCTGCTTCATCGAACAGAGATTTAAGCATCATGTCTGACTCGTTTTTCGGCGATTTGGGATTCATGATGCATGCAGTAGCTTTTACAGGATCTTGCGGATTGTACACGAGAGTAGGAGCGTGAAGGGAAAAGGAAATGCTGCGCGAATTGTAATTTCTTCCCCCATGTGTGTCCGAGGACATGCCTCTACACGGGAGAGTTTTTGCTACGTGTGGCGATTGCATTGCTGTGTACAATGTAAAACAGCGATAAAACACAAACTTGAGACAGCTAGCAGTTCGGCTCTTGAGAAAGGGCCGATAAGAATAATGTCCCGGGTACGCGTGTAGCACGTGAACTCGAACTCGAACAAGCTAAATCAAAACACGAACATGAACAACCTCTCAGTCTGGCGCCTCGTGTGCGACTCATTATTGCTCTTGAACAGTATCCATGTTGACTAAGGCCAATATTCATAGTCAATTCTTATATTCAAACTGTCTTAAGTTTTGTCTTGAGGTGTCGAACCAATCAGAGAGCCGCATTAGCGTCTTAAGACATTACTTAAGACGGTCTTGAAATAAGAACCGACTATGAATACCGGCCTAAATTGTGATTACTGATATTATACAGAAAGCCTGATTACTTGTTCGTTAACAGTAGATATATATACTTCACAATTATCATTTTTTTCAATGTTTCTTGAATGTAAGAACATAATACTGCAATCGTACCTGCAATTATACAATATCTTATCTTCAAACATTTCTGTTTTAATTTACAAACAAGCAATCACAAATGACTTTAAAATTACTTCATTTCAAACAGTTGGAATACTCCATAGATTAAATCATATGAAATTCTTCTACGTATCATACAGAATTATTTATCTGAGTAATGCAATAATATTTTTTTTAATTTCAGGAATAATTTTATCGAGAATCTTTACCATCGAGTAAAGTTTTACTCCGTTAACGGCAGTACAAATTAAGAGATTATGGTGATACGCAAAAGCGATTATAATGACAATTAATCAACTGACTTATTAATACATAAATATTCCCTCTAAAGAATTGATACGATTCATTTAAATATAATTTTATATTACTTTGTCTTATCTTGTTTAACAGTTTAAAGGCAGTTTCATAACATATCAGCCAAGTTTAGTACCCTCCCTAGTACCTTTGTCATGACTTAAGCCGGTTGCGCCTCTCTGATAAATCTAGGACTCTAACTACAGGAGGGAAAATAACGAAATAGATGATGAAAATTATGATATCAGTGAAATAAATAATATTGGAATTATTAAGTTTTTTGTTATATATTTTTTTATCATATTTGATTAATAAAATAAACCTAATATATATTCTATTTTTTTATATTTACAGGTTAGATGTATGTGTGGCGGCAGTAGCGCCAGCAAGTAGACCGCCCGCACACACGGGCGCCACGAAATAAAAACCAGGCGCAGCAAGTTTTCGCGCAAGCACTCCGCGGGCCCCGTTTTCTCGCGAGTGCTTGCGTCGAGCATACCGCGAGTAGCGCAACGCAACCCCCAGGGGGCGAAAGCACGAAGCGCGAGAAATTCACCCCAACGAGGGATAAAAAGCCCGTCACGACAACGGCCCGACGCTCACGGCGCT
>NW_017257334.1:15526-16306 GCF_001594055.1 Mycetomoellerius zeteki
CGCAGCAGCCAAACTGAAGCGAGTACCGAGGCCCGCAGAGGCACTATCCAGGCTGACCGCCGCTTCACCAACGAGACTACCAAGCGCAACGACGGGGAACTGGCAGCTGTACAGACTGTACATATCACCGAGGCGCCTTCGACTGACGTTGCCGCCAGGAGTAACGCTCGACGAGAGGGACAGCCGACGATATCGGCCTACATCGCCAAGCCACCTTTTTGTGCCGGAATTGCTGTCACCCTTGCCGGATACTCCACCAGTCGCAGGCACCGCTCTACCGGCCACGCCACCCACAGCATCGGCAGGAACGCAGACGTCCGAAGGAGAATAGACACCGACGAGGCCACCACAGGGAACATACTCGCCGCATACGCCACCGTGGAGGAAATACCCATGATGTAATAAGACAGGTGAACCAACGCGCATCATGGCGGCCAAGCAATAAGCCAGCCAATCTATCCAAAATGCAGCGCGATTTTCAAAGACAACATTGATAAATGTGTATGATAAAAATGTAAATAAAAACGTTTGTAAATATATAATATGAAAATACTGTTATAAAAGCCTCGTAAAATAATAAAAATACATAATAAAAGTAAAATAATTATAAATAGATACATTGATCAATAAATTAATAAGTAAAATAGTAATATAGAAGATTAAATGATTACGAATAAGAAATAGAAAAACATTATTCATAAGAAATTATTAAACATTATCTTACTAATGCAACATTACTAACATGCTAACATTATCATAACAACATTACTAACATGCTAA
>NW_017257334.1:16420-29723 GCF_001594055.1 Mycetomoellerius zeteki
ATATAGTTTTTTCCTCCCTTTTTTAACAATATTGTTCGGTACAATTTCTTTATTTAGTTTTCTTAGTCGTATATATGTTCTTGTGCGAACAAGACAAGAAATTACTTCTTTAGGAATATTATTATTAATTAATAATAATTAATTCCTTAGCCACTTATACTAATTCACGACGTCGACTACGGCGTAAGAGCTAACCTAATCAGGCCCACGTGACCCACGTCCCGTATCATAGAGGCAGCCATATTGCTTTTTGCACTTTGGACAGATTTCTGATTGGCTGACAAAATTGGTTACTGCGCATTCTTCTACTTAGTTCACCTGTCTTATTACAGCATGGAAATACCTGCGACCCTGGGTCCCGCCTGACTGCATCCTCGCGGACCTGAACAACAATGAGCAGGAGCCTCTGCGGTGGACGACCACACGACCGTATATCAGCTACCGAGAGCAACCCGCATCGTAACTCGCGAAAAACGGCCCTTTTCAGGGCCAACATAAACGTACCACAATCGGCCCTTTCAGGGCCTCCTGTATATATAAACGTGTAAATACATCGTACAAAGATTCGTACATCATTCTGTTATAACTGCAGTATCTCTGCTACTCCTGCTTCGTACCGTGCGCACGGAGAACAGTGAGGCCGATAGCGACGGCCGCTATTCGACGTACTACCACCAAACAACTTATAAGAGACAACGCCGCCAAATATGCTTGTTCAACTTTATTCAAAAATATAATATTACAGTGCGCATAATTATACATATACATGTGTTAATGATTCTTTTCTAATTATTTACAGAGTAATGACACGAGTTTGACGTGTGCAACATGTTCTTCAATCTTTTTTCATAAATTGTTCTTCTAGTTAAAATACATGTTATACATGGAATTGCACCATCACGATTACAAAATATCAAGGTACGGACATGTACTAAAAAATTAACCTTACTCTATCCGAAACCACTGTTCCAATTGAGTCATGCACAACGCTACACTTTGTGCATTCCTGTGTACGTTTGTGTCAAGATGTGTTTAGCAATTGGAAAACACTCTTTATTAATCAAATATAATAAAAATGTATTGATACCAAATAATTCCAATATTACTTACTTCACTGATATCATAATTTTCATCGTCCATTTCGTTATTTTCCCTCCTGTAGTATACTGCATTAAAAAAACGAAAATTCATGTCCTCCAACCTCATTTATAATTTCCCGACTTGAATGTCACTAGAAAACACAAGGCTACACAGCCCTCGACTGAGTACAGGGGGCTTATTACGGTTCCTTGTGACGAAGTGAAAATTACAAAAGTGATTGAATTTATTAAAATATTTATAACTTCATTGGTTAACATGTAGTGAATTTGAACATTTTTGTAATTTTCACTTCGTCACAAAAACCGTAATAAGCTCCCGGATGTATAGTGTTGTGTCGACGATAATGGACAATTGGAACGCAAATTGTGTCACCGTGTACACGAAAGTGTCTAGGGATATTGTAAATGGAAAGCACCCTGGCTGTGTTCCAAAATTAACTGCCAGTACTGAAAATCTATAGTGCACGTGACATAAACTGTAGCATTATCAGTGCTGGCAGTAAATTTGGAACACAGCCCCTATGTATCTCGAAACCTAGTATAAATGATAAAAGTGAGTTTTCACTTGATTGGATAGTTTTTATCATAGTGGAAATGCGACATTTCTACGTGACAATAGGCCTGTTCTTTTTGCCTGAACTTTTGCATCAGTTCATTTTTCTTCCTCTTTTTTTTCCTGAAGAGAAAAGGAAAAGTCGAATTTGCGGAAATTTGCATCGTATTGATTATAGTGTACATCGATTAACCTAAAATTTATGTTAATCGCTATAATCAATACGATGCAAATTTCCGCAAGTTCGACACAATTCGACACAATTGTCATAATAAATGTCATAAATAATGGACTTTATTGTTACATTACAGGGGCTCTGTTCTTGAAAAGAAACATATACGAAAAACTAGGAAAATACTATAGTATACGTAACGTATACTGTAATATTTTCCTAGACTTTCGTATACGTTTCTTTTCAAGAATAGACCCCCTGCTGATGGAAGAAGAAGAGAGAGATAAAAATAGACATCGGAAAAAAAATTTAAATATAATAAGGAGAAGTTTAAGAGATACGCAAGATCCATTTAATATTCTGGATAACACATTTCTCAAATTGTATAGGTAAAAGAAAATTATATTTTGTTTTAGATTACAATTAGGCTATACATATATGTTTGCAATGATACGAATAAAATAAAGAATATAAATTTGTGATATGTATTGATTTGTGATATGATATCTTGTTGTGATATGATTGTGATATGATATCTTATTTGTATTCATTGTGCATTACATTTAACCTCTTTTTTATTTCATTCATATGTAATAATTATTCCTGTTCTTAATAACTTATTTTTTTCATGGTGAGTAGGATCTTATTCAACATATATAATCAGCCTATTATATGTAAAATTTGTTCATAAGAATTTGTTATATAATAATATTATTATTGTGTGTTCTATAAAAAATGTGTTTATTGTACATTATACAACATTTATATGTTTCAGATTATCTAAAGTGGCAACTGTACAATTAATCGAAGAATTAAAACATTTTATGCCAGTTCTGCAAAGAAGAACAGCAATTCCTCAACATTTACAAGTAAATTATTACTTTTTCTTTGAATTTTCTTTTCTCTTCTTTATTTGTGTTTTTAATTTTTATGATTTTATTATAGGTATTTGCAACACTTTATTTCTTAGCATCTGGTTCCTATCAAAGAAAAGTAAAATAGGATTTTCTATCATGCATAAGTCAAACTTCCATCTCAGTTTCTATTCATGCTACTGTAACTGCATTAAATAATATTATGGGACATTGGATTCAATTTCCAACAACAGATAGAAGGAAACAACAAATTAAACAAGAGTAGATACACAGATAATATACGTAAAGTTTGACAAAAATTTCTACAAACTAATTTGATTTTTTTATATCAGATTTTTTGAAAATACTGGATTTCCAGGAGTGATTGGCACTATTGGGATCTGACATTTTTGGTGGCGCCGCCTATTGCCGAAAAGTAGAAATATTCTATGCTTGCATTTAGAGTATTTATTATAAACTTGTACTGTAAAATAACAAAAACAATATTATGGAGGCTGCAATTTTTCTCACGCGTGATAAAAAAAATTTTTGATTACTGTGCAGTGAGAGACTGTAATAGTAAAGTAAATAAAAATTTAGAGCTTCGTTTCCACAAATTTTCAAAACTGAATGAACGCGTCGTTAACATAACAAATTTATTCGGCAAATTGGAACAAGTGGATAAACTAAGAGCATGAAAAATTGCTTTAAAAGTAAATAAAATTTCGTCTAATACAAAAGTGTGCTCACTACATTTTAAGAAATCTGATTATATATTGCCAGATAAGCTAATATTTAATAAAAATTAAACTAACCTATAATCTATAATAATATAATATAATTCATAATGTAAATTTTGTGTTACAGATATTGAATCGAAAAAAAGACGTTTAAAAAACATAGCAGTTCCTTCTTGCAACTTGCCAGGAACAAATAAAAAAAAGATAGAAGCAAACCAAGCAAGATTGGAAAGAAGATTAAAGAGAAGCACAGCAACAGCAGCATCATTATTATTAACATCAACAACAAATGAATCAATAATAGATCAATCACCTGAAATAAATTCAGTGGAAATAAATATAGGCACACATGAAGATAATGAAAATGAAATAAATAATGAATATCAAAACACAGAAAATAACGAAGAAGTAGAAGTAGAATTATT
The DNA here is from genome assembly GCF_001594055.1 of Mycetomoellerius zeteki. NCBI lineage: Eukaryota > Metazoa > Arthropoda > Insecta > Hymenoptera > Formicidae > Mycetomoellerius > Mycetomoellerius zeteki. The sequence goes on from NW_017257334.1 coordinate 20,265, forward strand.
TATTAGAAAAAGTATTCTTGCTCCTTCATTTAAAGATGTTGAAGTGCAAGTGAATGTGACAGATATTCAAAAACCAAAGTTTTGTGATAGTATAACAACTGATAGTGAATTAAGTACTGCAACAGGTATAGAATCTTTTCAAGTTCTTAATACAATTTTAAAAATAGTTGCTTATGTCAAAGGTGATAAAGAAAGAAACATGAAAATGGCTTTAAAAGAGAGATTGATAATGACATTTATAAAATTAAAGCAAAATTTATCTTATAGTTTCTAGCATTAATGTTTAAGTGTTACTCAGCGAAACATTGTCAACGCATATTTTATGACACAGTGAAGATGTTACCTAGTAAACACAATGTTACATGTAACGCACATGTAACATGAAATGTCAGCTCAACAAGAATAAACATTCCTGAATGTTTTGAATCTTTTGAGGATGTTCGAGTAGTTTTAGACTGTACAGAAGTATTCAAAGAATGAAACAGAACTTTATTGTCAGGTCTTAACCTACTCTCATTATAAAAGTGCACAAACATGTAAAATAATGACCGGTGTTTCACCAGCAATATAACATTTGTCAGCAAACCTTATGGAGGACGAGCAACGGATTCAACAATATTTCAGCAAAGTGATCTGATTCACTTGCTAGAACCTGGCGATGCAATAATGGTTGATCGAGGATTCTTAATTAATGAAGTGTGTGAAGTAAATCGCTGGAAATGTGTAAGACCTCCGTTTTTAAAGGATAAAAAACAATTTAGTAAAGAAGAATCTATTTTAACAGCTAAAATAGCTAAAGCTCGAGTCCACATTGAAAGATCCAACCAGCGTATCAAGACTTTTAAAATTCTTGGATCAATAATGCCTATGGCATTGGTGCCTATTATAGAAGATATTTTTATAATTATTTGTGCGACAATTAATGTCTTCACCAATTCTAAGTGATTCAAAATTTATGAAAATATAAAATTATGAAAAAAAATTTATGAAAATATATAATTACATTTAGGATTTATAATCAAAAGAATCGTTTTATAATTTAAAAAATAAAATTTTATTTTGATATAAACTTTCTTTACATTTCATAAAAATAAAAACGTTTCTTTGGAATAATATTTTAGAACTTTATTATTTTCTTATGTTCCTAAGTGATTGACTACCTTCTTTATTACATTCTTTTTTCATGTTTTTCTTTTTTCACAAACAACTTCATTTAACATTAAAAAAATAAAATTTTTTCTTTTAATTTTTAAAAACATTTTTTATCAAAACTAGATATAAACTAACTAGGATAAATATTTTAGTACTTTTAATTATTTTTTAATACCTATTGACTATTTTTATCACATTCTTTTTTCAATAAATAAACTTTATGTAACATTTTACCATAATAAACTTTTTTTAATTTATTTAACATTAAAAAAATAAAATCATCGTTTCTTTCAATTCTTAAAGTATAACATTGTTTATCAAAACTAGAATAAATGACAAAGTATGTAAATTTTAAATTTAATACCGCCATGCCTAACTGTACTTGTCCATAGTACTGATGCTTTCTTTTTAAGACAATATTTTCTTTTTTTCTTTGCAAGCATTTATTTATTTGACTATTCACAGTGTTTTCGATATTTGCAGTTTTTCCAACAAATGGACACTTTATTTCTAATAAAGCAACTGGTTTATCATTTTTAATTATAATTCCATCCGGTGAATAGGTCAACCATGAACTGAGCTTGAGATAACCAGTCCAATTTCAACTACTTCAGCATTTGTACCTTTTGCAAAAGCTCTGCGTGCTTCTGCTTCAATCTTTTTCCCGTATTCAGTAAACTCTGTTTTAAAATTTTTTGGCTTTAAAATATTATCACACTTCTTGTTCCAGTCTGCATTTTTATTATTCGTGTACGTAAATAATTCATAACAAGTAGAACCTGTTATCCTATATCTTCTTTCTTGTATCCAGTAAGCATACCAGTCTTTAGTTTTTACACAAATCTCTTCAACATTTTCACTGAGTTCATTAATCGTATTAATACAACATTCTTGTACTGTATATACTGGTAATTTTTTTATTGCAGTTATCAGTATACTGTCTTGAAATTTAAAAATAATTTGAATAATTTCTTTTTCAATATTATTAGTTTTACTTTTGTTCTTTGTGCTTACTAATGTGTGCCGTCCTGACCTATAAACACACAAATTGTGATGTTTATAAATTAAAATCATGTTTATAGTTAAAAAGACATTTTAAGTTTAATTTTTTAAATTTGTTTTCTACTCACATATGTTTAGTTAAAGCAGAATCAGATAAATCTTTGTATATAATATTTTTAATTCCAGTTTCTTATACCAGAGAAAGTGCAAGGACTTCTTTTTCCCTTTTAGCTTTTGTATGATAGGCATCATGTTTTTTTAATGATTCTTTTATTTTTTCTTCAGTCTCTTCTCTCTCTTTACCTTTTTCTCCTATTAATTTTAGAGCACTCTTAACAATTTTAATTTTTTGTGGAAGTTGTGAAAGAGAGAAACATTCATGTTGCAAAAGAGGAGCAGAATTATAATTTTGCAAAACCTTCTTGTGCTTTTTTTCTCCATTCACATTCCTTATCACATGATAAGACTTCTATTTTATTACTATTCCTGAAAAAATCTTTTCTGGAACTAGCTAGAGTCTAATAATAGTAATATTAATTACTTTATTTTAAATTAGGTTAGGTGTACTTACTGATAGCAGTACAGCAAAACAGCAATAATGTGTTTACATCTTTCTCCTAATCCTGCTTTACAAGAACAGGTACATGATAATATATCTTTCGAATTTACATCTCCTTTAATTTCATGCGGAGTAAGTCTTATATTTGATGTTTGTAAACACAGTGCTGTAAATGAGACCTTCCCATCTGATTCCACATTTTTACCACATTTAATTATATGTCCAGCCTTCAAAACTCTCTCTCCTTCTACAAATTTCCTTTCTGCAGGATTTGTACCTGCCCACTCACAAATTTGACTAACAATATTATAATTAAAAGTTATTTCCCTATAAGTACAATGTAAATGGCAAGCACTTCGTCGCCATATTTGTTAGCTACATATATTGGTCGCGTTCAGCAGACTCAACTGTTGCGAAGCGGATCAATGAGCTCTCGCTGCTATTGGATGATCTAAAAGAATACACCAATAGCAGTGAGCGCTCACGAATCCGCTCCACAACAGTTGAGTCTGCTGAACGCGACCATTGGCTCCGCCCCCATGTCAGATCCTAATAGATGGAACTCACATTGCGATCTTTCCATCACAAACTGAACGAGAACATTTTTTCATTAATAGGAAACAATATCATTCATTGAATGTGATGATTGTAAGTATAAAAATAATCAGTGGTGTAAGAGATACAGTTTTAGTGTATAATTTATACATATAATTTTTTCTATTCTCTTTATAGGTTTGTTTCTATAATAATGAAATATTAGCAGTAAATGCAATGCATGGTTGAAGAACGCGCGACGCCAGAGTCTTTCATTCTTCGCTTTGTTCCATTATTTAGAAAGACAACAAGAAGCAGGCGAAAGAGGATCATGGCTTATAGGTATGGTTAATGATTAGATATGTTGTTCACACTATATTAATATTATGTTTACATTATGTTTTTATTAATTATCAACATTCGTAATTTTAACTTCCGTAATATTTCAAATACTATATAAATGTTTATCTCGTTATTGAAATGATTGATAACAACATAATACAACAATTTCGCAGGCATTTGGCCATTTGAGCCAATTGAGTCTTATATTGTGCGTTTTAATATTCTTTTTAGGAGATTCCGCCTATTTGTTTATGCCTTATCTTTTAAAAAAATAAAAACGTTTCTTTGGAATAATATTTTAGAACTTTATTATTTTCTTATGTTCCTAAGTGATTGACTACCTTCTTTATTACATTCTTTTTTCATGTTTTTCTTTTTTCACAAACAACTTCATTTAACATTAAAAAAATAAAATTTTTTCTTTTAATTTTTAAAAACATTTTTTATCAAAACTAGATATAAACTAACTAGGATAAATATTTTAGTACTTTTAATTATTTTTTAATACCTATTGACTATTTTTATCACATTCTTTTTTCAATAAATAAACTTTATGTAACATTTTACCATAATAAACTTTTTTTAATTTATTTAACATTAAAAAAATAAAATCATCGTTTCTTTCAATTCTTAAAGTATAACATTGTTTATCAAAACTAGAATAAATGACAAAGTATGTAAATTTTAAATTTAATACCGCCATGCCTAACTGTACTTGTCCATAGTACTGATGCTTTCTTTTTAAGACAATATTTTCTTTTTTTCTTTGCAAGCATTTATTTATTTGACTATTCACAGTGTTTTCGATATTTGCAGTTTTTCCAACAAATGGACACTTTATTTCTAATAAAGCAACTGGTTTATCATTTTTAATTATAATTCCATCCGGTGAATAGGTCAACCATGAACTGAGCTTGAGATAACCAGTCCAATTTCAACTACTTCAGCATTTGTACCTTTTGCAAAAGCTCTGCGTGCTTCTGCTTCAATCTTTTTCCCGTATTCAGTAAACTCTGTTTTAAAATTTTTTGGCTTTAAAATATTATCACACTTCTTGTTCCAGTCTGCATTTTTATTATTCGTGTACGTAAATAATTCATAACAAGTAGAACCTGTTATCCTATATCTTCTTTCTTGTATCCAGTAAGCATACCAGTCTTTAGTTTTTACACAAATCTCTTCAACATTTTCACTGAGTTCATTAATCGTATTAATACAACATTCTTGTACTGTATATACTGGTAATTTTTTTATTGCAGTTATCAGTATACTGTCTTGAAATTTAAAAATAATTTGAATAATTTCTTTTTCAATATTATTAGTTTTACTTTTGTTCTTTGTGCTTACTAATGTGTGCCGTCCTGACCTATAAACACACAAATTGTGATGTTTATAAATTAAAATCATGTTTATAGTTAAAAAGACATTTTAAGTTTAATTTTTTAAATTTGTTTTCTACTCACATATGTTTAGTTAAAGCAGAATCAGATAAATCTTTGTATATAATATTTTTAATTCCAGTTTCTTATACCAGAGAAAGTGCAAGGACTTCTTTTTCCCTTTTAGCTTTTGTATGATAGGCATCATGTTTTTTTAATGATTCTTTTATTTTTTCTTCAGTCTCTTCTCTCTCTTTACCTTTTTCTCCTATTAATTTTAGAGCACTCTTAACAATTTTAATTTTTTGTGGAAGTTGTGAAAGAGAGAAACATTCATGTTGCAAAAGAGGAGCAGAATTATAATTTTGCAAAACCTTCTTGTGCTTTTTTTCTCCATTCACATTCCTTATCACATGATAAGACTTCTATTTTATTACTATTCCTGAAAAAATCTTTTCTGGAACTAGCTAGAGTCTAATAATAGTAATATTAATTACTTTATTTTAAATTAGGTTAGGTGTACTTACTGATAGCAGTACAGCAAAACAGCAATAATGTGTTTACATCTTTCTCCTAATCCTGCTTTACAAGAACAGGTACATGATAATATATCTTTCGAATTTACATCTCCTTTAATTTCATGCGGAGTAAGTCTTATATTTGATGTTTGTAAACACAGTGCTGTAAATGAGACCTTCCCATCTGATTCCACATTTTTACCACATTTAATTATATGTCCAGCCTTCAAAACTCTCTCTCCTTCTACAAATTTCCTTTCTGCAGGATTTGTACCTGCCCACTCACAAATTTGACTAACAATATTATAATTAAAAGTTATTTCCCTATAAGTACAATGTAAATGGCAAGCACTTCGTCGCCATATTTGTTAGCTACATATATTGGTCGCGTTCAGCAGACTCAACTGTTGCGAAGCGGATCAATGAGCTCTCGCTGCTATTGGATGATCTAAAAGAATACACCAATAGCAGTGAGCGCTCACGAATCCGCTCCACAACAGTTGAGTCTGCTGAACGCGACCATTGGCTCCGCCCCCATGTCAGATCCTAATAGATGGAACTCACATTGCGATCTTTCCATCACAAACTGAACGAGAACATTTTTTCATTAATAGGAAACAATATCATTCATTGAATGTGATGATTGTAAGTATAAAAATAATCAGTGGTGTAAGAGATACAGTTTTAGTGTATAATTTATACATATAATTTTTTCTATTCTCTTTATAGGTTTGTTTCTATAATAATGAAATATTAGCAGTAAATGCAATGCATGGTTGAAGAACGCGCGACGCCAGAGTCTTTCATTCTTCGCTTTGTTCCATTATTTAGAAAGACAACAAGAAGCAGGCGAAAGAGGATCATGGCTTATAGGTATGGTTAATGATTAGATATGTTGTTCACACTATATTAATATTATGTTTACATTATGTTTTTATTAATTATCAACATTCGTAATTTTAACTTCCGTAATATTTCAAATACTATATAAATGTTTATCTCGTTATTGAAATGATTGATAACAACATAATACAACAATTTCGCAGGCATTTGGCCATTTGAGCCAATTGAGTCTTATATTGTGCGTTTTAATATTCTTTTTAGGAGATTCCGCCTATTTGTTTATGCCTTATCTTTTAAAACCATTCATAAACACACCTATAGGCTCTCCAGAGTTCAGATACACAGAACATTTTACAAAAGCGCGATGTTCTGCAGAAAGAAGTATAGGTATTTTGAAAGCGATGGTGATGCTTGCGAAAACAGAGGGCATTGCATTATCAGCCGGAATTCATAGGTATTAAATATAATTTTTATATGTAAATATAAAAAAATCTTATTAAAAAATGTAATGTTCTTTGTGATGTAATGTATTTATTATAATACTTTTTTCTTTTCTAGCTCATATTGTAAATGCATGTTGTGTCCTACACAATATTGCTATAAAATGAAGAATTCCAGAAAATGAAATTTATTTAGATGAGATAGATGAACAAGCACCAATACAATATGATGACATTGACGTAAATAACGCTGAACAAATACGACGGGATGTTGTTCGATGGTATTTTGAATAGACAAGGTATGTTGCGTTTCCTTTCGTTTTTTAATATTTTCATAACTAGCACATAAAATGTTAAAAGTTCAATTAACTTCTGAAATAAACATTCTTAGGCACAAACGTCAATAATTGATAAATGGCTAGAAATTCGTTTTTAAAGATAATAAAGCTTATTCTACAATGTGCTTTTTGTTTCCTGTTTCTTGCTTTTTACCTCTTGCTTTTTTCCCCTTTGCAACCGTTTTATCGACAATTATATTTCTTGCTACGTATTTGTTTTTTTCGAAGTTTGTTAACTTTTATCTTGGATGACATAAAACAAAAAACTGGATAAGAAGCAAAAAGACAAGATGTAAAAAAATAGCAAAAAGCAAGAAACAGAAAACAAATAGCACATTGTAGAATAGGCTTAAAAATTAACTTGTATATTTTTATCTTAGAATTTACATTTAAAAAATTTTACACTATTATTTTATTTGAATACTAAAAATTAAAAAAAATAAATATTAATTAAACACAAAATATTCAAATATCATAAATATTATGTTAAATTAACATTTCGGTATCTTAAACATTACAAAAATTTTTACGTTCCAGATGCGAAAGTTTCGAGCTACACAATTGTGCAAGATTATATTTCTTTAACGTATTTACAAGAGACTAAATGAAGTATTCGTGCTGAAAAGATTCTCATAAGGAGAATCCTGTGTCTTTACAGGCACACAAAAGAATATTAAGAATCACGGATTGGAAAATTAGAAGAATCTGTCAGAATTAAGTTTAAGCGATAACGATATAAAAATGATAGAGATTATTTTTATTGTTACTGAAGAAATAAATTATAAGGCTTAAATATAATTTTTTTCTTTTTTATTATTATCCAAATTAACAAGTGATACAAGAAACGAGAATGTATAATACATCCCTATTTTCCTTCGTTAAAATGTAAATTTTAATTCTTCATATAATTTTTTTCTCCATTTTATTATGCATTTAGCGATAGCAAGGAATATATAACGACAGTGTAAGCACTCGTGATTTATTTTTATGTATATTAATTATAAGTCGTAATGCTTGATAGGGAAAATATATGTTATGACATTCGAGGTGTATTGCTGCGGCTTGTAATAATTATCGTACAAATGGATAAACATTAACGAATGGATGCGGAAGAATTTATTATCTTTATTTAAAGTCCATTATTAAGACTTGTCCAGCAATTGCGTTATGTTCTCAAACAGCCTATAATTTAAATATCGCAATAGAAGGATTTAAATGGCGCGTGTACATTAGCGAAACGCTCAAATAACGTGTAAATAAGATATAATCGTGTAAAGCGATACATTTTTTAGTAGAACAGTATAACATTACGAAGAGTAATATTAAATTTTGCTAGTGGCATGCCTTAGTGTTGTATGCAAACAAGCAACAATTTACAGAGTTATCACTAATTTAAAGCACGTTAATTTTTTTATTAATCATATGTTTCTTGTGTTCTATAAAATAAAATCATTTTGATGATAGTGTTGTTCACAAAAAGTAAAGTTAAAATTTGTAGTATCATCACAAGTTTAAACATGTGCTACATGAATTACACATACATATGTATATATAGTTTTGGCCAAAATATTAGATACTTAAATATGTTGAGCTAGAACTTTAAATAATAGTTAATAATGGCTAATGTTTTTGACCAAGGCTGTATATAATCATAATATATCAATATGTGACAATCTTGCGTTTCGCGGGTTTTCTCCGTATTTAGATCCATTCTTGGAATGCCAACGTTTCGTGAACCTTGCAGTTCACTTCATCAGGGCGAGGAGCAGCCTCATACTAAGCTGTTTCCCCGGGTCATTCCTTTTATATTACGCTGCTTGTGTGGGGGGGAGGTGGGGGAGGGGGGAGAAGAAAATTGTGAGTCAAGGGGGGGAGAGGAATTCGGCCGGTTTTCAATAGCCGGGAGGATGGTCTTCCATATTTTACTTATATTGTAGCCATTATTTCTATTTAGATTGTTAGGTGTTTTTGTATTTCTATGGCTTCTCTATACTTTCTTGGAAAGTATGATGTAATGTTGGCTATTGTTGTTTTATCGAACTGTATTTGATGTCCTGTTTCGATATTGTGTTCTGATAGTGCCGACTGCGTGGCGTGTTTTAGCCTGACATCGCGTTGGTGTTCTTTTATCCGTAGGTTGACCATTCTCCCGGTTTCTCCGATGTATACTTGCCCGCAGGAGCAAGGTATTTTGTATACTCCTGCGGAGCTGAGTGGAGGTCTTTGATCTTTGGGATTTTTTAAGATTTGTCGTATCTTTTTGGATGGTTTGAAGATAGTTTGGATGTTGTGTTTGTTTAATATCCTGCCGATTCGGTCTGTTGTTCCTTTAACAAATGGAAGGAAGGCTAG
>NW_017257334.1:29805-31050 GCF_001594055.1 Mycetomoellerius zeteki
CCGTTTTTTTGTAAGGTTAGTTTCAGGTGGTTGAGTTCTGTCTGTAGATGTTCTTTGTCAGAGATAGTGAAGGCTCTATGCACTAGTGAGTTGATTGCTGACTGTTTTTGTGCCGGGTGGTGGTGCGATTCAGCATGTAGGTACCTGTCTGTGTGTGTTGGTTTTCTGTACACTTGATGATACCCTAAGGTACCGTCAGCTTTCTTGGAGACAAGAACATCTAGGAAGGGGAGTTTTCCGTTTTCCTCTATATCCATGGTGAAGTGGCTATTTGGATGTTGTTTGTTGAGGAAAATAAGGAATTTACGGAGATCTGCTCTGCCGTGTCTCCATATTACGAATGTGTCGTCTACATAGCGGAACCAAACTTCTGGCTTTTTCGGTGTTTTTCCGAGGGCCTCTTTCTCGAAGTGCTCCATGAAGATGTTGGCGATTACAGGAGAGATAGGGGAGCCCATTGCCGCTCCTGAAGTTTGTTCATAAAATTGGTTGTTGTAGGAGAAGTAGGTGGTTGTTAAGCAGTGCTCTATTAGCGGGATGAGGTCAAAGGGGACTTTGTGTGATGCCTTTATTATGTTTAGTGTGTCTTTTATTGGTACTTGTGTGAAAAGGGATTCTACATCGAAACTTATGAGCAGGTCTGTGGGATGTAGTCGGATCTTTTTTATAAAGTCCGTCGAGTTAGTGATGCATGATTCAGTTTTTCCAGTGAGGGGTTGTAGTGTTTGTGCTAGGAAGCGGGATAGGCTGTGCGTCGGGGAGTATATGGCGCTGACAATCGGTCTGAAGGGAATGTTTGGTTTGTGTACTTTTGGTAGTCCGTACAGTCTTGGTGGGAGAGGATTTGCAGGTTTTAATGTCGATTTGGTTTTACTGGGAACGTTGCTTTCCTCCACTAGGGTCTTGGTTTTTTGTGCGATTGTATTAGTCGGATCTTTATCAAGCTTTTTGTATGCTTTGTCCGAGAGAAAGTTCTTCATCTTTTTCTTGTAGTCTGATGTATTTATAACTACTGTCGTGTTGCCTTTGTTGGCTGGGAGCACGATGATGTCTGTGTCCCTGTTCAGGTCTTGGAGGGCCAATCGCTCTTGTCTAGTGATGTTTGGTGGAGGGGGTTTGGCTTTGGAGAGGATTAAATACATTTTCTTTATTTCGAGAATTTCAAAATTTCTTTCCCCCCTTTTTCTTTTTCACTGCATTCTTATCTGGATTTAATTCTGGTATTTATACTCTCGAGGTGAGGAA
>NW_017257334.1:31153-33782 GCF_001594055.1 Mycetomoellerius zeteki
TAAAAGAAAGAAGTTTCACGCTACGATAGCCGTGTTATTTGCGCAACATCTCCCGCGCTTGACTCCTACTGCCCTTGTTCTTTCATTGTTTTTTTATTTATAAGGAGTCTTAGTTAAGTTGATTTATTATACGTTAATACATTTTATTAAAAAAGCTTTGTATACCTTTTGAATAATTTGCTATATAATCCTCTATATCATCTAAAGATAATGCACATATTGTTTTATTTTGTTCTTCCTGTAAATTCTTGGTCTTCCTGTAAATAGTAAAGTAAAATACAATAAAGTTAAATCTATATTAATCTATATTTATAAAAAGTAATACATTATAATGCATGCCTAAATAAATCTTATATGCATACCCAATTTTCTTTATTCTTAATTTAATATACACTCATATTGTGTGATGAAACAATTGTTTCACATTTATTTCCTTTAGTATTTTGTTGAATAGAGCGCTTTTTCTGTTTTAAAGAATTATTTATTTTATTATCTTGTTATGAATGTATTTTATTTATTGAAACTTATTAATTAAAAAGAAATAATAAATTTATTAATTCATATTTTTAAACTAATTAACAAAATGATGATAATTAAATAAAATTTATAAGACATACATCATTTTTATTATGTTCAATTGGATGTATGTTACTATTTAATGGCATATACATAATTGCATAGTCTGCTATTTTGTTGAACAGGAGAATGCATTTCATGTGATGCCATCATTGTATCGTTCCAAACATCAAGTGAAAATACTTCATCTTCTTTTTCTTCAATATTACATAAAGCAAATGAATTCGAAGTTTTATCATAACTTGGAGTCATCTGTAAATCCAGCTTCCAGAATATCTCTTAAACCACTAGCATCTGGAGTTAAAAAATTCAAGGCATTCTTTGTTCCAGATAACTGCAAATCTTTTGGTGATCCGCCATTTATTCCCATCATGTAAATCTTGTGCTTTACAGCTTTTTTTAAGATATTAGCCTTCTAGTCTTTCCATGTCTGCAAAAAATATGATAAGCAATAAATAATAATTTCATACAATTACACAGTTTAAAGGTCAACTCAAAAGTAGAGATGTACAAACTGTTCGAATTTGTATTCGAATAATTTGCACATCTTTATTTTTGCAGATTTACACATCATTTTATAAAATCTAAATTACGAAATTTTTTAATTTTTCGAACTTTTTGCATTCTATCGCATATTCTATATTTTATTTACAACTCTTTATTTAAGTCAAAGTTGGCATTAGAGATATGCGAACTATTCTAATATGAATTGAATTATTCGTATTTGAGTAGTTCGCACATCTCTACTCAAAAGTTCCACTAAAAAATTTACATGATGATACACTGATAAAACATATATATATAACAAAATAAAATTACCTTAGCCCATTCCTAGTATATTGTATATATATAGTGGTGTGCAAAAGTTTCCAGCCAGTGACATTTTATACTCTAATTTATAGGAAAAAAGCCTGATAAAATTTTAATCATTATTAGGTTTTGGTACAAGATGTTGATAACGAAATAATGTAAAGAAAGAATATTGTTTATGTTTATGAACATTTTTATTATTATAATTGTCATGTTTACATGTGCAAAAGTTTCCGGCCACTATGTACTACGAGAAAAAACGACCACGACCAAAGTCAGGGTGCTTCCATAAATTGTATCAATATTTCCATGATGTAAGGATACCAGGGCTGCGTTCCACTTAACGCTCGCAACGCTCGTGGAATTATTTCATCCTTGTCGTTTATCAAATGTTAAAGGATAAACGATGCTCGCGAGCATGGAACGCAGCCCAGGTGTTCCATTGCGCATAATGGCGACTGAATATAGAAAGAGCCAATAAGAATTTTGCCTTAAAATTAACGCGGAATTCAAATCAGCACATGATATCATGCTAACATTCAATATTCATACTAAATGTACTGTGATTATACCGAATAAACCAGAAACGTTAATGTGACGTCTCAGAAAAATATTATTTCTTGTATATTGTCAAGATATATCAAATATAATAACTAAACTTTGATTCTGATGCTGAATATACTGCTATCATATTGATTATACCCAAGACGTCTCTAAATTATTCTTGCGGTATATCTCGTGTACATCTGTCATATATTTTCAGAACAAACTCACAACATAAAATGCAGAACCAACGCTGCCTGCTGCATTTAATTTCTATAATATATATTGCACTATATTGCAATATATATTATTCTGTAGCATATATTGCACTTATAACCCAGAAAATATCTTCCATTTTTTCTTGGTTATCTTTTCTATAGTAATAGTTTATTATTATAGAAATTATTTTTTGAAATTATTTTTTACATTTGTATTTGTGGCGCTAAAATATGTAAATACAAGTGCCGGAACACGCGGCGGTAATAACACCATCAGGGGTGCGTTCCAAAACTGAACAATATCAACTCCGAGTATCTTTTATCCTTGTCCAACATTCAGTGAACACAAGGATAAAATGGCTGCGTTCAACAGAGAAAGCAGCTTTGCAACTGTTGTAAAATTCTTCAATATGATTGGTTTATACATTTAGATCTGTCAGGAACCAAAAGCAAGAACCAATCGTATTGAAGAATTTTACAAC
>NW_017257334.1:33832-35171 GCF_001594055.1 Mycetomoellerius zeteki
GCGCTCACTGCTATTGGTGTATTCTTTTAGATCATCCAATAGCAGCGAGAGCTCATTGATCCGCTCCGCAACAGTTGAGTCTGCTGAACGCGACCATTGATACTTGAGTTGACAAAAGTCGAGTTTTGGAACGCACCCCAGTAGGTGATCCTTCTTTTCCCGCCTTTTCGGCCACATAGGCGCATACATGTGCAATGGTGAGTTCTGATGAACCACTTGCTCGTGGCGGAGCGTCTCGACTCGGGTGTTAGCTATTGTATATTTTTGAAAGTGTTGCCGACTTTGACCGAGCATTGAAACATACATAATCATCCCGCGGTCTTGGACGACCCGTTCGGTCGTCCTGACGCGCGTCCTTGCAGCGTGACGACGCCGTAGACGCAGGCGCCCGGTGTTCGAACGGGCTTAGCCATTTTCGCAGGTGTTGCATCATTTTTTTTTAACACACGGAAAACAGTCATAAACATACGGTTATTACTATTGTGACGAGATCTGGCCGTATCGACCTCCTTTTACATTGTTTGGAGGCGGGAGCCATTAATTAAAGAAGAAGAAGAAGAAGTGTGCAATGGTGTCATGTGAGCCATGAGATTGAGCACGAGCATGGTGAATCCAAGGTAATCCTCTATTTTTCCTCTCTTATATTAGAAAAAAATATAAAATAAAGAATGCAACATTAATTTTGTATTTATTTAGAATGATATTTTTTCGAATATTGGCTAATTAATCGTACAATAATTACTTTTAAGATTAGAGGTTACGTTCGTGAAGTCGCACCTAATATCTTTATTATTCAAAAGATGAATATTGGCATAAGAATAAAAACATAAAGTTTTTGTATAATTGTTGCATTTCACAATGTAATTAATATTTTTAACTCGCCGACACGCGTAAATACAGTTTGATCTCCTTAACTTGTTAGAATATATACGTTGCATACATAATGCCCATGGTGTATCATTTCATTCAATTGTTATTTATCTTTTAATAATTAATCTTTTTTTTCAGTTGTCTAATCAAGCTGAGCCATTTGTGAAATAGCGTAATGTCGTTGCGTTTGGATTAGCGCCGAGCCACTACCGTGTCTCCCAATAATCTATAACTGGAATCTAACTTTTTGGAAAGGATCCTTTTTTCGTATTGCAAGGTAAGACAAATTTTCTTTTTATTTATAAAAAATAAGTTTTTTTAAGCTAATTTATGTGAATTTTATTAAAAATAATAAAATATTTATTTTTAAATAATGAAATAAATGTTATTTTTGCAGGTGCAATCAGAAATTCACATGCGAATGCAACAGAAGAGGATATTTCTGCTCCATTAAAAATATGGTTAGCCC
>NW_017257334.1:36324-41272 GCF_001594055.1 Mycetomoellerius zeteki
TACACTCCCCCGCAATCACTTTTGCCATACCTAAGCCGAAATTTATTAAACTTCAAAGTTTAATATCTTTGCGGAAAATTATCGTAGCTTAAAAAATCGAACGGCATTTCAAAGGTTATTGCAACAGCTTTCATTTAAGCAGAGGAAAAATTGAAAAGACGCATAATTCTATTTTTTATGGATAAAAAACGAACAAGAAAAAATACGATATTTTTTATCTTTAGTTAATTGCTTGCCAATTTGAAATGAATAATAGTAGGATAATGAAACTAACGGGGTTTGAAAGGTATGCCTTTTACCTTTAAAATGATCGCCCGCCCATTTTTGTGCGACGTTTCTTACCGGAGTTATGAGTATTTTTATAAAAAAACATGATTTTGTTTATTTTCTTATTATCTCGAAAACTAAGAGCGATAGAAAAAAATGTTAAATACAAAAAATACTCGTTTTTAGGTAGAAAATACAAAAATAAAGTCAAAATTAAAAAATCGAAAAAATTTTTTTCTTCATCTTTTTAGGTAGAAAAAATTTTTTTAATTTCTCATTTTATGTGATATAGTTGTTAATTATTCAAAGTTATACATACGAACAAAGTGTAGCGTTACTTTTAAAAATATACACATTAATATTTTAATGATAATGAAAATTTTTTTCTCCATTATTAGGCACTACGAATTATTTTATAAAATTATTATATATTTGATTTATGTATTAAATAACAAATTCTTTTAATAAACAACAAAAATCTTTATTTCTTAATTCTAGAACATTTATTTTATAACGTACACAGTACATAATATGTCATGTTACAATAAATTACTCAAAATTATAATAGTGACACAATGTAATAACATCAATTAATTTTAACTCTAAATTACACTTTGAATAATTAACAACTATATCACATAAAATGAGAAATTAAAAAAATTTTTTCTACCTAAAAAGATGAAGAAAAAAATTTTTTCGATTTTTTAATTTTGACTTTATTTTTGTATTTTCTACCTAAAAACGAGTATTTTTTGTATTTAACATTTTTTTCTATCGCTCTTAGTTTTCGAGATAATAAGAAAATAAACAAAATCATGTTTTTTTATAAAAATACTCATAACTCCGGTAAGAAACGTCGCACAAAAATGGGCGGGCGATCATTTTAAAGGTAAAAGGCATACCTTTCAAACCCCGTTAGTTTCATTATCCTACTATTATTCATTTCAAATTGGCAAGCAATTAACTAAAGATAAAAAATATCGTATTTTTTCTTGTTCGTTTTTTATCCATAAAAAATAGAATTATGCGTCTTTTCAATTTTTCCTCTGCTTAAATGAAAGCTGTTGCAATAACCTTTGAAATGCCGTTCGATTTTTTAAGCTACGATAATTTTCCGCGAAGATATTAAACTTTGAAGTTTAATAAATTTCGGCTTAGGTATGGCAAAAGTGATTGCGGGGGAGTGTAGGTAAGTACAGATATAAATGAAGAAACATGTAGGTAGGTAAGTACAGGTAAGTAGATATAGGTAAGTATGTGTAGA
Organism: Mycetomoellerius zeteki; assembly: GCF_001594055.1. Lineage (NCBI taxonomy): Eukaryota > Metazoa > Arthropoda > Insecta > Hymenoptera > Formicidae > Mycetomoellerius > Mycetomoellerius zeteki. Next base: position 37,856 of record NW_017257334.1, read on the forward strand.
TACAGATAATGTATAGATAAAGGTTGTCACAGAAAATGAATTTTAATATTTCTTGACTTTTCCAGGTTTTTCAGATGAAAATGAAAATTTTCTATGACTACAATATATAAAATATGTAAATTTTAATATTTTTAAAAGCAAGGATTGTAAAAGAGCTAGCCTATGTTATTAAAAACAATGCAAAATAAGATTAGTAGCATAATAAAATTTTAGATGCGTTTACTTCCTTAACTTTATTAAGTGAAAATCGCGACTAAACACATGAATAAAAAATATTAAATTATATATTTATTGATAATTATCCCCTTTACACGAGATTAAGGAAGTTTATCTAATCGTAATTATATACTGTACTTCCTCATCAAACAAAAATTTCGCCATGCAAACCATGAAAGAAATAAATTTACAACATACATATTTGTTACATATAACAGACTTCATCATAAACGAAAGAATGGCAATTATGTATCCTTAAGATTCTTTTTAAAGATAGTATAGTATTTCTATTACACTCATTTTTGTTTTCTTTAATAAAAAAATTGATTTATCATTTTTGTAACTTTAAAAAGATATTCGTAATCTTCAACAAGAATGCATTCCATTTCATGCATGATGCATCATTTATAATTGTTGTTTAAGTGAATGTTAAATATGGACAAATGCCTGAAATGGCATGCTAGTTAAGGGATGTCCTGGTTTAACAAAATTATCTGTACAATATGACTGGCTGTCACAAGTAAGTATTATTCAGAAACCAATTTCTTAAATTGATAATTGCTTGCAAATTAATGTTACGTACATAATTAATACCAGGTGTACAAGTATGAAATGCGGATTTTTTTTCCAAAAAAAAACGTTAAATCCGGAAGAATGATAAAAAGTGGTTTATTCAAAGTATGCTCCATTGCTAGTTACACATTTTTTTCATCTTTCGGATAATTTGTAGATACCACGCCAGTAAAAATCTTCCCCTTTTGCCGCGAACCATTCATCGAGCCATTTTTTCACATCTTCGTACGAACCAAAGCGCTGCTCAGCAAGTGCGTGATCCCATTGATGCAAACAAGTGATAATCAGAAGGAGCCAAGTCTGGTGGGTAAACCGCATGGGCTAGCACTTCCCAGCTGAGTGCTTCCAACGTGTCGCAAACCGGTTTTGCCGTATGTGATGGAGCATTGTCATGGAGGAAAATAATCTTGTGTTGCCTTTTTTCGATATTCTGGTCATTTTTCGAGTGGCGAACGGTTGAAATCGATCAATTGTTGTTGGTAGCGTTTGGTATTAACCGTTTCATCAGGTTTTAACAGCTCATAATAAACCACAACCTTCTGGTCCCACCAAACACAGAGCATCGTCTTCCTGCCAAAGCGATTTGGTCTTGCGGTCGATGTGGATGGTGCGCCTGGGTCTACCCATGATTTTTTGCGCTTGGGATTCTCAAAAAATATCCATTTTCATCCCCAGTAACGATACGATGCAAAAACGACTTTCTTTTGTATCGTTCGAGCAAAATTTCACATATGTTTTTGCGCCTCTTCATCTGTCTCTCGTTCAACTCATGTGGTCATCTATCTGCCGACCTTCTGAATCTTTCCCATCTCTCGTAGGCGATTGGAAACAGCTTGTTGACTAAACGCTCAATTGTTCTGCGAGTTGTTTTTGTGTTTGTGAATCGTCTTCGTCCAACAATGCTTGCAATTCTACATCTTCGTACCTTTTTGGCGGTTTTCCGTGTTCCTTGTCTGCAACATCGAAATCACCACTTTTGAAACGCCGAAACCATCGTTCATACGTATCTTGCGATGGAGCATGTTCACCATAAACTTCTCGAAGTAATCGGTATGATTCAGCAGCAGTTTTCTTCAAATGAAAACAAAAAATTAATGCTGTCCGCGAATCCTTTTTACTTGGCACAAATTTCGACATATTGAACACAGCAAAACAATACTATGCAAACACTTTTTCAATTTATCACTTATGCGCGTTTGACACTTGTTGATGGCACAACAAAATGGCATATACGTCAAATCTTTATACTACACACTGCATTGGTGCATCATCTGTTATCTCAAATCCGCACTTCATACTTGTACACCTGATAATTGATTTAAATATTATTAAATATTTGTCGATACATGTTGATATATTCATAAAGCAAATTTTAATTCATTATATTAGTCACTATTAAAATTTGCTTTAGGAAATTAATGAGGTGGTATTCTATATAAATAATGAGAAACATATCTTTTACTTAAAAAACTATTTCCTTATATTTTTATCGTGATAACAATGTCTTCTACAATCTTACTATCTACAGGAAATGGTCTCGTGGAAAATCTTATCAGAACAGGTAAATATTATGTATTGAGATTCTGTTGACTACAAAATTCATTTTAATTGTATCTTTTTTTATATTGGTCATAATTTTTTCCATCAGTAGTGGCACTGATTTGGCACGAAAATGGCGGATAGGAATACTCCCATTTATAGTGCCTTACTAGTAGCTCACACGGGTGCGTCGTTGTAGGGCAATCGGGTGGCTTCGTGGTCTCCGACCAATGAGACAGTGAGAACATATCATGGCGCCACTCCACGCAAAAGCGCGAAATACAAATACTAGGCGCTGCTTTACAATTGTATATTTTTATGTTCAAAGTTTATTACTCCGAAATCCGAATACTCCAATGTTGGACTGCGGTCTTAACTTCACTCGGATGGTACAATAAATGTAGAAAGCCTTAAGCCATAAGAAATTGACCAATCACAATTGAAAGTGAAAAAAATTAGTCGAATATAATTAAGTTTATGATTAAGTTGATTTCTTATTACACATAATTTCTTACTACACATAATTAGATCCGGGCTTAATTGATTAATTTTTGACGATTTTAGGTTTACTACATTGTACTACACCTACTACACCCATACTACACCCGGGCTTTGTTTGTTTTCGTAATATATAAATCTATTGAATTACCAAATAGTGACTTTTCCCAAATAAAAATAATAATGAAGACGTCTTCCCCAAATAATTTCTAATTGATGCCATTCATAAAACACATTAAATAAAATCGCTGTCTGCTAACTTGACGCATGATAAAATTTGTTAATTACAAGAAAAATACTATTTCCCAAATGTTTAAATGCTTTTCCCAAATTTTTCCAAACAATTCCCAAATTATATAGACATAAATAAATCAGAAATATTCAATTTGTCTAGTATCTTGTCAGTGGTGTTCACAGCTTGCAAACGCTAAAAGGGTCTGAGCACAAGAATTGTCGTAATACTTACTTAGACTTAAGTTGTAGACGTAAGTAACGTACAAACTTTCACGTATGACGTACAACTTATTGCCGTGTCTCCAAGAGAGTGTCTCTTACGAGTGTTTCATACGTGAAAGCTTGTGCGTTACTTAC
>NW_017257335.1:0-3465 GCF_001594055.1 Mycetomoellerius zeteki
ATTGCGTTGCGTGTTTACATGCTCCTTGTATCCTATGGAGTCACAAAATACGGACGTGTAAATGTAATATTTTTTATTTAAGAAGTTATACTGTTCATTTTTATTTTATCTTATAGGAAAATTACAGAATATATTTTGATTATAACAAAAGTTTTAATTAAATCGTCAAATTTAATCAAATAGATAAAATTAGGAAAAGCATTACTGGTAATAACTAGTAATTTTTACGGAAATTTCATGGGATTACGGTTCCATAGGACATAAGGAGGTAAAACACATGTAACGTTACGGACGCAATACCTAGTAACTTTTGCAGACATCCGGTGCAGATTACAGATTACGGGCTGTATATGACGCCACCCGTACATACGCAATCCCTAAATGCTTTTGCGGACATCCGGTGCGGATTACGGATTGCGGACTGTATGTGACAGCACCCTAAAATTTAAAAAACGTAAAAATTTAGTTGTGTCCAATCATAAATGTCACGATAGTAAATCTATGGCCATGCATCATGCATTTAAGTAAAAGCATAATGTATTTTTATTATGCATTTAAATGGAATGGATAAAAAATGTCGGACCAATCACAAATCGAGGAAAAGGTGGCCAGACTCTGATTAGAGGGTCTCTAGTGCATCCCAGCCGAAATAGCTATTTATTGTACAACGGTCATGCACTGTAGGTGCACATTAGTGCATCCCCTATTGCAAACTTACAAGAAAAATTCTTGTGAGATCTTCCAAAAAAAATTTCACATACGAATTTCGGACAGGAACATACAAGACCATACAATGAGAAAAAAATTAATTAAATTTTAATAAATATTTCTTTGAATAGTCCTAGCGGAATATTTTGTACTTACGATAAATAAATATTTAGATTAATGAAAAAAATGATAGTTAAATCAAACTAATAGTTCTTGTATTTAATAAATATGTGTTTACATTTAGTAAATATTCCACTAAGATTATTCAAAAAAATATTTATTAAAAATTAGTAAATTTTTTTCTCAGTATATAAGAATATATCGCATATGATACCCATAAATCAAGAATCTTATATAAATCTTACACCATGTTACATGAATCTTATAAGCATGTTACATGACTTTTACACGCATGTTACATGAATCTTGCGCGCAGGTTACGTGAATCTTGCGCGTATGTAACGTGAATCTTGCAAGAATATATCTGGAGTGTCATTATGAAATTATTACAAGAATACTATTAGAATTTTGTGTGATTTATTACTCGTACCAGTAAATAAAATAGACAAGCAAGGAATTTAATGGGATTTAAAAGAATTCGTTTTAGCTAAAAATTAATTCTTTTTATATAAACTGAATAATGGCTTTTCGATGAAATCAAACTTAATTTTTGAAAGGAGCATAAAAAGCCTATGCCAGTTATAATATTATAGCGAAATTATAATTTATCAATTCATTAAGACAGTGATAATATAATATATTCAGTCATCTTCAGTATTTTAACAAATTTTTTAATTTTTCTTCATTCTTTTTCATTTCATATATTCAATTCAATTTCTGTTTATTTAATAATTTCATTTCGTTTACCGGTATAATCGATACCTTTATTACTTTGAAGCAATCACGTAAAGAAATAATTTCTTAAAAGTATCTTATTAGGCTAAAATAATTAATATCTTTTCATTGTGATATAAATCGTCGTACGATTCATGCCAGATTCCTGCACCAACTCGAAAGATAAATTATTTCATAACTATATGTTTTTTAAGACTGACACATGATCTTTCATGTAACACTTAGGAATCATACATAATTAATACCATATTCTTGGATGACCCTGTAGAGAAATTATTTTTTAAGAGTTTCTTATAAGGTTAAGGCAATATCTTTTCATTGCAATATAAATCATCATGTACGATTCATGCCAGATTCTTGTATCAACTTGGAAAATAAATTATTCCGTAAATATGTCTTTTAATACTGATAAATAATCTTTCATGAAACACTTCAGAATCATATATTATTAATATCATATTCTTATATAAGCTTGTAAAGAAACTACTTTTTAAAAGTTTCTTATAAGGTTAAGGCAAGATCTTTTCATTGCGATATAAATTATTGTGTACGATTCATTTCAGATTCCTAAGTCATTAAAGATTACTGGTGAAATTCATATACAAATTATATAAGATTCTTATATGATCAAGTATTTTCATTTAATAATCTTGATTGATCACATACAACTCTTTTAAGATCTGGTATAAAAAACTTACAAGAATTTTCAACAGAGTCCCCATATTCAATTGCTCGATGAGCAGGCTGGCTGTTTTATCGACTTAAATACTGCTATTATAAAGGATTCTATTTTGAATAAAAAAGTTAAAAATATCTTTTTAACATTTTTTAAATATAAAATTTGCCTCAAAATTTCAGAATTGCATTGTGCATAAATGTTTCTATAAATAAGTCTATTGATTTTTCCCATAGAGTACAGAAGTTTGCAGTAACATTGCAGAAACGTTGCAAATTGCGCTGTAATATCGCTACAATACTGTAGATATTGTAATATATAATATAATATTACAGCGCAAGATTTTACAAATCTTACAGCATTGTTACAGAGATATTAAAAACATGTTGCCTCTTTTGAGTAATGAATTGCTGTCACATATGGAAACATCAATTAGAAACATCAATTAGATGTTATATGATTATTAATTATTTCCATTAATTTAGGAATTATAATATTCGTTAAAATATTTGTTTCTCCGCCGCGCGACAAGATTTTTTAAACTTTATAATCAACTCTGATAATTTTCTTGAATATTTGAATTTAAAAAATTCGTTGAATATTATAGAAAAAATGAAATAGAATGCGTGGAGTTTCTTATTATTTCCATTTCATCAATTAAGAATATGTATCAAATAGGCGTACCTGCATAAAGTGTAAAATATATATTTGCGAAAAAGTGTAAAATATATGTCTATATACGTAAGTATTTTAAAATATATATATACAGGGTGTTTCCAAATTAAATCGCAAAACTTCGGGAGCGTGTAGAGGAGTAAAAAACTAAGAAAAAAAGTCCTATAGACATATGCTCGTTTTTGCTCCGTTTCAGAGAAATCGAAAAAAAATGTTTACATTTCTTGCCATATCTAGCACCGACATATTTGATTACATTTTCCACTTTCTGTTATGAATTTGTCAGTCGCTCTTTGAAAGCCTTTAACAGTAGATGAATTTTGTCTTTTGCAATATGCCGCGTACGTATTCTAATAGTGAATATGCTGATATGGTTTTTGTATACGGTTTCTGCAACGGTAATGCTTTAAAGGCGGTGCGAGAATATGCACGACGATTTCCAAACAGAAGAGTGCCAAACCGAAGAGTGTTTATGTTGACATTTAATAGATTGCGAGAGACTGGAACATTTTCAATTCGACAAGAAAACAACCGATTTCAAGCAGCGTTAC
>NW_017257335.1:3659-10403 GCF_001594055.1 Mycetomoellerius zeteki
TTTGCAATTAAGTATAAAATATAATAATTATATAAAATTACATATAAAATACAAAATTCTATATAAAATTATATAAAACTGCATATATACAATTATATATAAAATTATATTAATATAATATAAAATATATATTAATTAATTCTTTTTCTACATTTTTTTTATTTATATCGCAAATTGTATTTCAAATTATATTCAGTAATAGTAAAAGAACTATTTTTAATAATAGTTACAAATACATTACGCTGCAACATTGCTATGACATTACAGTGCAATCTTGCTAAAGGCGGACATTTTTATGATGCTATGGCATTGCAACAATGTTGCAAATACATTGCGCAATCTATTTGCAATATTGCAACATTGCAATGAGATATATTTGTATTCACAATCTTTCTGTGCTGTACCTATGGGCTAAATCCTTAATTAATGGTATAATATTTAATCTTTAATTTTTTTTTCTTAGACTCTTGTTTCGCATAAAAAAATTATTTCAAGAATATAATCATACAAACCTCGAACTTAGTTCTTATAGAATTTAATTTCACAATATTTTACAGTGCGTACTTTGCACTACGATCGAAGCGTCGCTGAATATCCATTTCATGATCGTTCCGGGGTACGCAGATGTCTTGCAACAGCATATCAGTGAGACCGATGATCTCATCCCGACGTAGCGTCAGGTTCATCACTTTGCAGCTAACGCCGAGTACCGACAGAAATAGCGAGAATTTCTCGATGAACGTCTCAAGATCCTTCGTTATGAAGCAGTCGACTAAACCGCAAAATGTGAAGGAATAAAGTAGAAAATTCATTACGATAGAATAAATGATGTACGCCCAATACTTGATAAATTTCAAGTTAATTGGTCGCCAGTATCCGGTATATGTTAATAGCGCGAACGATAACGGAAGAGTGTGCATGATTATTAACTCTTAAAAGTATAAGGAAAGGTCTCAAAGATCTTAGGTAAGTCTTGATAAAAAAATATTTCTTGCAAGACAATTAGTTCTGAGGATGCTATTATATTGCAGTTTCCTGCATTTCCTCGCGTTAGCGTTTCATGCCTCGTACCGCTTTCTTTATTCTCTTTTACTTAAGAATTACTTTGACTTGCGACTGGATAATTCATGCATAAATAAGTTTTGTTAATCGTTTCATGAAACACTACTTGCAATTCTACAAAGACTATCCGTACGCTATAAAGACACAATTATTAAGTTCCGTCTTATTTAAAAATGAATGTTGGTATGTATTTGCTACCTATGTCATCGTCGTGATCGATAAGAGAGTCTTAGATCTTATCTCTAACATAAAATATGCTTCTTTTAATTTATATGCTTTAATTACTTCTAGAACTTTCAATTATCTGTCAGCTTTGCATTTTTAACAAATTTAAACTTGAATTACAAGAATACATTCAAGTGATGTGACAATTGCCAATTGGTCATTAAATTAGTGGTGATATTATTGTGTGCGATGGAAGATAAAAGACTTCTAGACGGAATAATATAGCGACGATAGCTCCGTTATTGCGAGTACAGTAAGTCGCGTTCGATTATCCATTAATATATAATAAATGTAGCGAGAGGTAAAGTATGCACATTGGAGAGGCCGATATACATCTGTCTAGCTGGCTTTTCTTTTATACTAAGCAAGAATTCGCTCTTCTTTTTTTCTAGAAATTTTGCGGAATCATAAGTTCTGTTCTTTTCATCTTAACTTCTTACTACACCGCGCGTTTACATTTTCTCTTATTGTTTTCTTCAATACAGAGAGAAAAAGGGACTCATAATGTTCATCTGAAAAAAAAAACAGATCTCTTTTTCTCTCTATCGCCATTTTCAACGTAGCAATCAATTCGTCGAAATGAGTCCTTCGAGTTAAAAGAACTTTGATTGTACATCACAAGAGATAAGACAGTTTTGGTCTATAAAAAAGAAAGTAAATATTTTTATAGAAACACACATATCAGAGAATTTATATACAATGATACTAATATATATTATATATACGTATGTGTATATAATATTACGTATAGAAAGGGCTCCTATCAGATACCGAGTTCATTTTGAGTAAATACTAGAAGTTTATAGGCAGAATTTTAAAAAATTATAGGTCATTTTGAAGGGAATTTAATAAACTTTAAAATAATGTTATGTAAAATTTAATTCAAATTCTATTTTCTTTTAAATTAAAGAAATGTATAAAGTGAGCAAATCGCAGAGTCAAAAAATTGTTCTTCTAATATGAGATGCCCCAAGAAGTCTCGATAATAAAACGCAAAGTACATTGGTATTGCAATTAAAAAACTTTATGTAATGTTTCTAAAATACAAACAGACACAGCCAGTGTACGCACAAAATTAGCATGCGATGCATTGTACCCAGGACTCATCCTCAGGTAGTTGGAAGCAAGCATCGCAGAAACAGGCATTCGATGTTCATTCCGGTTGTCCTTTTTATTATTGTACAATATTAAATTTCCCATTTAAGGCTATGTTCCAAAATATTTATACTTTAGCAACGATTTTCACTATGACATAGGAGCAAAGGTTACTTCATATTAGAAATATCCTGGATATCTCATATTACGGTTTCCACGCCTTACGGTTTCACGATCATCAAATCTAACTTCTAAATTAATAATCGTAATTAAGGGGGGCACCTCATGTATCGTGCTGAAAATAATATAATCTTTCGGAATTTTTTAATAGGAGACTATACGACAAATTCTTTTGAAATTTTTAGGATATGTTATTGTAATATTGAATTACTAAAAAAATTTTTTTTTGATAGAAAAACAATGTGAATTTTATATTTATAATAATTTAATTTTGGTGCGTCGGCGTTGAAGTCGCTTGTCGTCATGCAATGTAACGCTGCTTGTAGGTATTTATCCGAAACAAAAAAAACAAAAACGATTTCTTTTTTGTAGGATTTACGTTATTAATTGAACTTATTTTTATATAAAGAGAACAATATCAAATTATAAAAACGGCGACACATAGAAGAAAAAAATATCGATTTCTATGAAAAATTTTCGTGTTAATTATGTAATAAAAGTAATTTATTTAAACAATACAATTATAAATAAAGGTTCAATTTATATATATGTATATATATGAGGAAAGTTATATATAGTTTACCTAGATGTGTGCACAGGGAGGGCTCAATCGGATAAATAGTTTTTGAGTTATCTTGCACGCCAATTTTAAAAAAGTAGTTTTGATAAAAACGCGTTTAAAGTTTTAAGTATACGTAACCAACAATTTTTGAGTATTAATAGCTAATCTGCTATATCGGGCCCATAAAGTAAATTTGAATGTACACATTGTAGAGTATAATGTATAGGATACACAAAATAAATATTCCAGTTATGTTCAAAGCCTAATGGTCGACAGAGGAGATGCACCGCGTGCTCGGCGCTTTACTTACTTAACGGTCCGCAATAAAATCATCTATAATTACGTCAATTCTTCGAATTTCGTTCGAAAACTCAAGGGATATATTTTTGATGGATTAAATTATGTAAAAAAAATTTTTTTATTGTTTTTTATCCATTACCTGAGGTGCCCCTCTTAAGTAATTCAATATATCCCGTGTTTTTTTTACTTTTACTCACCACATGAAGAATTTATTGCCAAATATGTATTTACTTATTAAATATTAGGTATATAATTAACAATAAGTTTCCGCCGTTATTTATCAAAATTCTTTTATTAATGCAAAAAAAAGCAATACAATTCTTTTAATCAAAATATTTTCCGTTTGCATCTACCACCTTTTGCTATCTTTCAGGCAACATACGAATGCCTCGTCTTTTGACGCGATGAAGTCGATCTACCTTTTAATATCTGCTTCATATTGAAAGTGTGTGTTGGAAAGGCTGCATCAACCGGAATAAGTGATAATCAGACGGTGCGATATCTGGAGAGTACGCTGAGTGAGCAAGAATTTCCCATTTAAGGCTATGTTCCAAAACGTTCCCTCCAAGAAAGATTTTACTCTACTGCTATAGTATACGTTACGTGTACTATATATTTTGAGTAAAATTTTTCTCGAAGAGGAAGTTTTGTAAAAACGAAAGAACGTAGCCTAATGGCGTTTTCGACCCGACCGGATTTACTCCAACCTGGGTTAAATTAATGACGTTTCGTGCTCTTCTATTGGTACAGCATATAACGTCATCCAATAGCAAAGCATTTTTCAACCCAGGTTAGTGCAAACCCGGTCGGGCTGAAAACGCTATAAGATTATAAAGCGTTTATTTGGCTTTTTGAGCAACATGGGGTCTTGCATTGTCGTGGAGCAAATTACTTTGCATCGTTTTGAGGCCCATGCCGGTCATTTTTCTTGGATTGCTTGGTTTAATTAACGCACGTAACGTTCTACTGTGATCGTTTGACTCAGTGGAAGCAGCTCGTAATACAATATTCCATGTTCATCCCACCAAATACACAGGAGTAACTTCTTTCCGTGTACGTTATTCTTTGATGTCGAAGTTGTTGGTTGCCCAGGATCCACCCACGATTTCTTGCGCTTAGAGTTATCATAATAAACCATTTTTCATCACTTGTCACGATTTGCCACAGAAAAACTCTTTTTTCGTTGTCTCATCAACAATGCAAGATAAATGTCAAAACGCAGTATGCAATTCTCCTCGGTTAACCGATGCAGTATCCACTTTTTTTCCTTTTAAATTTTTCCCATCGCACGTAACCGTTTGAAAATGGCGGCTTGAGTCACTTTAGAAGTCCTCAAGTAAGAGATGCGCGAACTTTGAGCATTTGCAAGAACATGGCGATCTCCATTATGTGTCACATGTTTGTAGAGGTCGCCATGTTCTTACAAATGCTCAAAGTTCGCGCATCTCTTACTTGAGGATCTCTAAGTTACTCCAAGTTGTTCTGCAAGCTCTACTTGAGTTTGTGCTGAGTTTTGATCCAGAAGTGCGTGCAGTTCCTCGTCTTCGATCGTCTCCAGAGCGCAGTCGATCATTCAGATTGAAGTCTCCACTTTTAAATTTTGCAAACCAAATTCGGCACGTTCTTTCTGTCACAGCATTGTCGCTATATGCTTCACAAATAATTCTAGTTGCTTCAATAGCGGTTTTATCGGGGTGAAAATAATGAAGCATACAATGGCGAATATGTACGTTCATTTTTAATTGAAATCCAGAGACACGGTAGTATCTCGGCGCTAAGAAAAACGCGTAGCGTTTTAACACGAGACAGTAGCGGGTATCTTCACGCGGAGCGGTGAGTTTCCGAGATTTTGATTATAATATCTCAATAATGGCTGTGCCAATCAAATTCTATGTATGGTCAATCGGTAGCTTGTATCCGAATTGTATAATGAAAGTGCACTTATTTTTTTTCTATTTTCCCTATGAGCGGAGATATTGCAATAAGTTGCAAATTTTATTCAAAATTTCAAATTTAAAAAACGTGGTCGTCGTCGTCATCGTCTGCCTAGCCCATGGATTACGTCTCGAACTTCAGTCGACAGTCTCCCGCTCCTCTGTTCATCGTGTTTGTTCGGCCATCTTTAAACTCCCTACACCACTTTGTCACTGGCTACGTTTACACCGTACGTTTAGTCCGCGGCCTATACCCCAAATTCGACCTAATTTAGGTCACATTATTTAGGCCGCTCTGTAAACACTATTATACCTGACCCGACCTGTTGTAGATCAGGCCGGACTTTTTAGCGCCCTCACCTAAAATAGGTCATCTATTTTCTTGGTGTAAACGCGCGACTGACCCGACCTAAAAGCTTCGCAGTCATTTGCTCGGTAGGACACTGCTGTTTTGTTGAATAGTTAGGTTAAACCGGTTTGTTATTTACTTCTAGACTGTGAAAAGACTAATTGATTTGTGCAAAGAACATTAATAAATATTAAATATTAGATATTTAATATTAGATATTTGAAACAACCTAACTCCCGTTGCGCGGATGTAGCTCGTCGGTTTATTCGGTCGGAAACGCGAGAGGTTCGTATCGGAGAAGAAGGCACTTACAAAAGATAGTACGCTGATGAATTCTCACTGACACTGAATTCGTGCTGCACTAAACTGTACGAGTGCAACACTAGGCCGCGCCAGTAGACCAGTACATTAACCTTTTTCGGTGTAATACTAGTGCGACATTAGTGGACACTAGTGTGGTCCAAATTTGTACTGTAACCGTGCAGGCAGAATCCTACTATAGTGGCAAGTTTATAACAACAGCTAAACAACACCAATAGCTGACAAACACAATTTTAACAATGAGTTTAATTGTTAAAAAAATCGTATTAGATGAACACCAGCGTATAATAGAGAATGGGACTCAGGTTTTATGCGAAGTGGTGAATGAAGCAGGTAAGGTACTTTATATTTAATAACTTTACTTATATAACCTTAATTGTCTCTAGCACTTGCTGTATTTGTCCGGTTATTTTGCAGTAAAATATCACGACTTCATGTATGTTGCATAAATGATTCCTTTGGTCAACTTGATTAGAAAATTTTTTCAAGAATAATTACATTTTATTTCTTTAATCCTTAACTGATTGTGAATCCATTAGTCCCATATTAAATTTTATAAATCTATATTACTCTTTTATTAAAAATAGATAAATGATGAATCCAAACGTCAAAAAGATATAATAAAAAATGTGCAACTTAAATCCTAGCTCTGATATAGATAGACTGGTTTATATCTGGAGACACGGTAGTGTCTCGGCGCTAAGCCAAGCGCAGCG
>NW_017257335.1:14591-19754 GCF_001594055.1 Mycetomoellerius zeteki
TGTCAACTCCTGATGACATCTCGATCATAACGCATATAATATTCTAAATAATGTCTTCAATATAAAATATATATCTATATTTTATAAATATTTTTGTGGTTATTATGAAGTGTAAGAATATAAACACAGCCTGCCAATCACGTGACCTGTGACGCGGTGATCACATAACTTGATAAAGATAGTTCCACTTGGATTTTACTTTTTAATTTGATAAAATTTATCTTGGCGCCTGTTGTTAATATCAAATCTTTTATACAAAAACCTTCTTGACATTCAGAGAGTGGCAAAGATGTCATCAAATAGGAAGCACCCACTTATCATTTAGGTGTTATGATATTAGGTATCGATATAGTATAACCTAGACACCCATTTCCTCGACGACGAACACCTAGATACCCACTTCCTCGACAGCGAACATGTAGACAACACCTAGACACCTAATTCCTCGACAGCGAACACCTAGACACCCAAAATATATACATAAAATATATATATATTTATTATTGTTACAGGAGAGTCAAACGTAATTATGCTGAATAAAGAAAGTTTGCTACAGGTGGGATATACATTTCCAGATAATTCTAATTTGGAAATGAGTGGAACATCTTTCTCTTCAAATTGCGAAAACATCGAGTTGGATGCAACGAAAAGTAACATCAACGAGTGGTCAGATGAAAGTACCAGATTGTTATTAGATAAATATGCCGAGTACTTGGAATTAGTTGGTCCTATGAAGCAATTCAAAAATAAAAAGTTAATGTGGCTAGAAATCTCAAAAGATTTAGAAAAAAATTTAACATTACAAAAAACGCCTATCCAATGCGAAAATCGTTTTAAAACTATTATTAGAAGAAAACGTATTTGCGAAAAAAGTAATTCAACATCCGGTTCAAAGCGAGTTAAAGTAAATTTTGAAAATGAAATTAAGAAAATTGCTGCTAAAGACGATAGTGTAGAACCAGAGGTACTACAAAATTCAAGTAATATTATACTTAATGTTAAAAATTCCAATTTGTCAAAAGAATTTAATTCAAAAAAAGAGAAAAGAACTAAACGTGGCATACTTGAAACTTTAGTTGAGATTCATAAAGAACAAGAAATTAAGAAGCAAGAACGACATGAAGAAAAAATGAAATTATTAAAAAATTTTCTTGAAAAAGAGAACATTAATAAGGATTCTTAAAACATGTGTCGTAATATGACAAAAAAAAACTTTTCTTTCACATTCATTTTCTGTGTTATTTCTAAATATATAGTAGTACAGTAATATATAAAAAGAATATGTTTATTTTTCAAAGAAAAATATATGATAAGACCAAGTCATTTTTTTTAGTTAACATGAAATACAAATATTGTAATTCCTTGATATAAAGTTAAATTTGTTTATGTTTTGTATAAAAAAAGTAGAGGATTACAATACAATGCGTACATGTATTTTATGTATGTCGCATGCATGAGTGATATCGTAATACGCGTCATATAATTATATACTTCAATATTTTTTACCAAATATTCTTTGATATATATTTTAATATTTGCATGATATAATGTTGTGATAATGTTACTTTTCTTTACTTGTTTTCTAAGAATATATTGTGCAATGGAAATGTAGCTATAAATGTTAAACAGTTACAACGTTTATATTATTTTAATATTCATATGTGCAGTATTATTACATAATATATTTTAAGTTTCACAAATATTATTATTATACTTTATTGATATTTGTATAGTATTACGAAAATAAATAAAATTACACAATGTTAAATATTTATACAGTTAATGAAATCATAAGTATAATGCAATCATATTATTATGTTCTCGTAATGCAATATTTATGTTATAAAGCTATATTCACAAAAAATAGTTTTTAATTTTACATGTATTCACAAATACATGTAAAATTAAAAGCTATTTTTTATGTGTGTAAATTAACTTAATGTTTCACATAAAAAGTTTCTTTTTTGTTCAGCTGCAGCTCTATCATTATCTTCATAATTTATTTCTAAATTGATTTCATTGTTTTGAAATTGTTCTACTTCCTCTAATAAATCTACTTCCTCTAACAAATCATCTAACTCATCTTCATGAAGAATACATAAATTATGTAATGCACAACAAGCTATAATAAATTTACAGCAACGTTGAACGGTATGAAATTCTAACTTCATTAATTGTCTGAATCGTGCTTTTAACAAACCATAGGCATTTTCGATTTTTACACGACAAACAGAAAATTTATAATTGAAATTTCGTTGCTCTTGTGTCAAATTTTCATAGTCTCGATAAGGAGTAATAAGGTATTTTTTTAAAGGATAGGCAGCGTCGCCTAATATACATATGCCATTCATTCCCACATATATCTGGCAACATATTACTTATGAAAGATAATTTGAAAACACGTGCATCATGAATTTTACTAGGTGGCCCTGTGAAAACATCAAGAAACCTTCTCTTTGCATCACATATTGCTTGCAGTGTCAAAGAAGTCATATCGTGTCGATTTACGTATGTTGATCTGATTTTATGAGCAGGTGTTCGTATCGGGATGTAAGTACCATCTATACACCCAAGAATGCCAGGAAAACCATTGATCTGTAAAATTATACACTTTTATATTACTTTTAATTATTTTATTATTACTTTAGACAAAAAGTAGTTAAGAAAGCGTTATTAATTCTTTACAATTCTATTTAAATATTTTTTAATCAAACATTGTATTTGTACTAGTTATGTGATGAATAATTATAAAATAGGAAAATATCTTTTTGAAACATATGACAAAATAAATTAATAGTTAATACTGAGTATTGATGTGAATTTAATTTATTAATAAAAATTATAATGACATTACATATGTTTTGATGCCTAATTCGGATCACCTCCAGTGTATATAATTATTTCAGCATTCATATAACGCATAATCAAAACTGTCACTCTTACATAATTCGTCTCGAAGAATTATTACATTTAATAATTAATTTGTACTTACTTTCAACGAAATTAACGTTGACAATAAAATTATTACGGACAATTTTGACTATGCGTTATACATGAATAATTGCTAAAATGATTATATACACTGAAGAAAATCCAAACTAGAAAGCGAAACGTATGTAATATCATTATAATATAATTTTTGTTAATAAATTAAACGGGATGTCAGGAACTCCTGACCGGAGACGGAGAACACTCTCCACCCCCGTTGGTCCGGCCGGACACGACTAGAGTTGGTACTGGAGAGGAAACTATCGGTGTACGTCCGGGAACACCCGGAAAGAGGCTGAGAACTTCTCTCGACCCCCGTATCGTTTAGACAGCAGTTCAGAAGCCCAGCGGTCACTGTCGGAGAACTCTCCGGGAGAGGCTAAGAACACTTGACCCCTCGTATTTTCAGTGCGGCTGGTCAGGAGCTGGATAAGTCGAATTGTGAGAAACGATCGGAAAGATCTGTCTCTTTGGCATAAAAATGCCAGCTTTTATACCCCGATGTTGTTCCCACTCGTATTGTTCCGTGGGCCTTCGGAGCTTCCCGCTGGTTTAGGCAATACGAGTGGGAGACACGCGTCACGCGCGGGGATCAACGCCGCGAGTTCGGCGGATCTCGGTCCGCTTCGTCGATACCCGCCGATCGCTGCTTCGGTACGTATGTCGGCGTAACGATCGGCGGGGTTCGGTCGCTTACGCGAGTCGACGGCTAGTACCTATGGATTATGTTTGTAATTTAAAAATGGTTCGGGCGCACCGCGCCCTCATCACTGCGATGCAGCGGCATCCGACGGCTGTTCGGTCGGGAACGATGCTGTTTTTCGGGGTTGCATCGTTACATATTTAATATTAGATATTAACATAAATATTAAATATTAGAGCCACACGGTATTCTGCACAACTTGCTAATTTATATAAAGCGACAGCGATTTGTGTTTCGATTAAAGATTCTCTTGATTTTAACAGAAGAGGCTTAGGTTCCAAAGCAGGTCGTATAAAATGCACAAATCATTGAAAGTTTCTTTAAACATTCGGAAACTCTCTATCCAGTCTGAATCTGTATATGTACATAGCACTATTTCTTCCCAAAAATGATTGCTTCTCGATTTCATCCATATGCTTTTTTCAACGTGTATCATATTAAAATACATTTCCAAAATGATAGGCATAGGAAACATCCTCACATATTCCATTAACATTACTTTCTGCCTCCTACGCAATTGTCGAATCCAAGTTTTTCGCATAATTTTCAAAGAAAAAATATTTTTTCTTTTTTTATATGCAATAAATTTTTGAAAAAATACAATGTATTGACGTGTAATGAAATGTGACATTTCGAATAAAAAAATATGAGCAATCGAATGTTTTAGAATCGGAATGCGATGCAACTCCTATGCGATAACCTTCTCAACTGATGCACTCGCGAGTACAATGCTGTATATGGAAATAATTTGTACAAAATACGATAGATGGCTCTAATTCGAACCAGCGTGGACTAAATATGACCCAATCAATTTTTAAGTCCCTTTCGGTGTAACCGGTTGGTCACTACTTTGGGTCACGATATAGGTTAGGTCGCTATCAGTCGTATGGTGTAAACGTAGCCACTTTATCACGAGACATCACATCGCCGTAAACAGAAACAATTTCACGGTGGATGTTGGCGGGCTTTTCATTTTTAGCGATAGCGAGATAATGGATGATGGCTCGCACTTCACTCTTGGCGGGAATTGCCGGGTTCATATTATGACACTATTCTGACGCAACTAGTCAAGCTACTGACCACAGAACATACACAGGAGAAGCGCAAGTACTGTGTTAAAAGATGGCAACAAGAAACGATCGCCACGCTCCTAGTGGCCTGGCCGACATACTACCATGGTGGAAGGGGTATCCCTTCCACCATGCATATTACGTTAACTATATACATATAATCGATATTATACATTCATATCATATGTATATATATACACACACACACACACGCACACACACATATACAGGGTGTCCCATTTTAAAACTTCCACGCGATTATCTCAGAAAGAAGGCGTTTATCGAAAAAATGTTTCAGACAAAAGTTGCAGGGATCAAGAGGGATCAACCAATGGTGACCTTGTTCTTGACCTTGGGGTCAAGTTTAAAGGTTATTTCAAGGTCAAATCGAGATTTTTAAAT
>NW_017257336.1:0-978 GCF_001594055.1 Mycetomoellerius zeteki
TGCTGTATCCGTGGATCAGAACCCGCCTACTATTACTTACGAAGATTAATCTGCCAATTCAGGACCATACAGGAGACCTTCCTCATGCTCAAAGAAGTCCTGCTCAGCTGATTTCTCCTCCCTAGTAGTAATTCTGGCTTTCTTTGCAGCATCTGTCGATCGTTTCTCCGAACGGTCAATTCGGCTTTCATCTCGGGAATTTGCGTATATCTGTGCCTGTTGCCCAACAGTCACTCCCATTACAGACAGAGTTTTCAAAATAGAAAGAAATCCTTCGTTAAAAATGATGACTGCTAAAAAATTGGCGATTTCGACGGTTTTTGGTCCTGAGTGGATGTGTTTTGGAGCAAAAGTCCAAATCAATGAATTTAGTGATTCATTACTGTTTTGTGTTGCTGCTCCTAAACATCTTTCTAATAAATCATCAGATGATAAAGTTTCGTAAATAGGTTTAATTACTTTTAAAACTGTATCATTAAGAGATGCTTGATCATGACTGAAGTTTTGAAGTGTGTTATTGGCTTCGGCTTTACGCCACTTACACCAACTGTCTGAACCAGAAGGACAGTACATATGTTGCGGCTTTTCATCCGTCGAGCTTTTATGATAATATGTAGCCCATATTGCCTTCTTCATTTCAGCAACAGAGTGAGGGTGTCTACGAATGGCTAAACCATAGTATTTCGTAAGCTCGCCGATAACTTTGTCAGTTAATTTTCCAGCGCCCTTTCCGCCAATACCTTTGTTCGCTTTTTTTACGTTCCGAAGTCTTGTGCCCATCCTTTTTTCAACATGACCGACGCACTCTTTTTTTCTGACGATAAGTTCTTCACCATATGGATTAGCATCTAAAATACCTTTGAAGGTTTTACTATCCCCATCTCCAATATACGTGGCATATTTAACACCGTGCTTCTCCGTAGACCTTAAAAACATTTCCGTAACAGCGTCGATCTCCATTTTACCTTTTTTTTTTTT
>NW_017257336.1:2005-4401 GCF_001594055.1 Mycetomoellerius zeteki
CACTGCGTCGTCGGCGCCTTCCCTATTCGACACAGGTACTCACCGAAGCAGCCGTGGCCGGTGAGCACCTGCGTCAGGTGGAACGACAGTCCGCCCCATCCCCTATCTCCTAATCTCCATTTTACCTGCACTACCGATGTGATTTATGGTGCAGTTTTCTTCATGACTTTTGTACCATTCATCAAATTCATGAATTGCATCATTCTTTTTGTTCTTCCACATATTACAAGCTTGGCAAAAACTAGATTTTACAACAGTATCAAGCATTTTCTTGCTATATTTTCCTATAAGCGTAGTGACACCGAACAAAGAAGAAAATCCTCTTTTCTTCCACGTTCCATCTCCTGAAACGGTTAAATTGTTTTCAGGATTTCCGGCTTCGGCATTTTTTGTTTTTTCCTCTTCAACTGCACTTTTTATTATGGAATCGTAAATTGACGAAACCGCAAGATGTATATTTTCAAGACAGGCATAGTACGTTTTGAGAGCCAGCCCCTGACTAAAGTCCATCAAACCACAAAATAAATTTATTTCTTCTCTGCCAATTCCCAAGAGTCGCATAATAAATACAATTCGACGATTGATTTCGAACGCCTTGTCAATAAGTGGACATGAATTAATTAATTGTTCACCGCACTTGCACTGCATTACAATTTTGAATCCTAAGCTACGATTAGCGGTCTGATAAAACTTTATATTTTTTTTGCAAATTTTGCAAATTACACTGGAAGCAATTGCAGAGAAAACTGAGAAGAAATTCAAAATGCAGTAGCCAAATTCTTTCGAAATAGCAACGTCCATATCTCTTCTATTTTGGAGTTTCTCAGCCGACGTAGAAGTAAAACTCGTATCCTGCTCAACGGTGTATCTATTTCCTTTAAACTGTCGTTTTGTGTGACGCTCCGCATGAACACGTTTTATTCTGCTTCCTTTTTTATCCATTTTCGCATTAATAGGCCTATTCTGTAATTTTTAACGACAACTATTGTAAAGAGTTAGAGAATAGTAACAAATAATTCTAACCTCACACTAAATATTTTTGTTGCGTCCTTGTGTCCGCTCTACTCAAGGATCAAAGCTATACTAAACTCTCTGAATATTGATCCGAGAGAGCAGATGTTTTCTCAGAAAGGTCAGGAAGAAACCGTCAGGCCCCTCTTTCAAACTAAAATCCTACGAGACCTGTCGAGACAAAGCTATTGCTCGTCTCCCGCTGCGCTCGGCACTGCGCGCTGTAAGCCGCTCCCTTTAAACCGCTACAACTTCGTCAATTTTATGAATTTAAGCAAATCCCTTTACAGACATATTTTTCATAACATATACTTTGAGAAAAAAAAAAATTTTTTTTCGATTTTTTGAAATGTTTAGAGTAGAGTACCCCCTTAATTGACATCGTTCTAAAACCATAACGATAATAAGTAAGAAGATATTTATTCACATCAGTGCATTAATATCTATCAAAATATAGCTTTAAACACAATATAAATATCTAGGTTTTACCTTAAAATGAGGAATTAAAATTTAAAAGCCTTTTAATCACTACAAGTGATATCGCTGGTGTCACCATCTTTCGAAAACATGACGAGGTAATCTGGAATGTTCTTCATGTTAACGATCAACATTATAGGAGAGCGGGAAATTGCAAATATTCAAAATGTCACTACTAACCCCCCGTCACTATGTGCACCCCTCTCCCCTACACTGGGACGATCCCAACGAGCTGGTCGATCGTCTACAATTGCTCGACGCTTCATACCAAGCGGGCAAAACGCTCACGACGAGATGCTGTCGATCATTGAGGAACTTCGCGAAGCAGGTCTTATTATAAATTAAATTGCGTATCAACGAAACGAGTCAGTCGAGTGACGTCAGCGAGAAAAAATACATTTTTTTTTCTTGTATCCTGTGTATTACGCATCGAATCATGAAAAAGAGATCCGACGGAAAGAAAAAAGTAGCTAAGCAAGGCGGGTTCTAACTCGGGTACTCTGAGGGGAGCGCGGGATGCGGGGGATACTCGGTGGCGAGGGGAAACGGATCGCGGGGATTCTTCGGAGGTGGGGGTATGATGTCATGCGGAGTGGTAGTAAGGTATCAGATTTTGGGGACTGCAGTCACGTACAAGACAACAAAAAACATAACAAAAAAAGGAAATATTGCCATGAACAAAAAACGATACAAAAACAAATAGTTATAGAACGAAAAGTGTTACAAAGGGTATATGCTTCAACCGTTTTTCGACCGAGATATAGCGTAATGTAATTTTTCTAGAAACAACATTTATTAATTATTTTAAATACAACCAAGTTTCACAATTAATCGATTAAGAGTAGCTAAGCAAGGCGAGTTCTAACCCATGGGGATAGTGGGCCGCGGAAGGTATTCGTAGGCGCGGG
>NW_017257336.1:7964-17097 GCF_001594055.1 Mycetomoellerius zeteki
CCGCGCTTGACTCTTACTGCCCTTGTTCTTTCATTGTTTTTTGATTTATAAGGAGTCTTAGTTAGGTTGATTTATTATACGTTAAAGTACATATTATACATATAGTGATGCGAACGAATTTATTTTTGTTCACATTACACAGATTTTCTCATTTTATTATATTTTTTTTCGCGATCAGTAACGTTCAAATGTGATCGGCTTGGACATCGCTAGCAGCGGTTTTTGGAAAGAAAAAGAGAACAAAGAACTTTTTGATCACTTCGCTTTTTCAGCTTTTTCAAAATAAAATGCATTAGCACTAGTCATCCTAAACGCGATATCTTATGGCTTATATTTTGATGACATTGATGATGAGGAACACGTTGGCGACTTTGATGCTTTTTCGCCAGGACATTCCCAATATGTCACTTTTTCCCTCGATGGTGGTGAACTTGGTGGTCCTGGTAACAAGGGACGGTACCCCTTACGCTCGATCGATTTTCGACATATATATTCTTTTACTCGATCCATGTCACTCGTAATCGATGTTTACGATTGAATGAAAAAAGCTTTGTACACTGTTTATACACACCGTCGGATCTGTGATATGTCGCGACGCGTTTAAGAGAAGCGTCGATGTTTCGGCTGCTAAACAAAGACATAACTCTTCTGCAGTAAATGTGGAAGGCAGGATGTGCAGGGATCCGCACAAAGGTGAGTTCTCCGAGTCGAACGCATCCCCTTTTATGTATCGATTTCTCTTTTATTACTTGAACATGCGTTCTCTTGTCTAGACAGTATTGACTTAAATTTTACAATCAACAATCTAAAAAAATTAAAAACTACGCTTTGTGATCCCACATTTAATTTATCAGCTTTCTGTTGTTGACGAGAAAACAACCTTCAACTTGCTTTTACGCGTTTGGAAATATGAGTTTTTATCTACACAGGATCCCTGATCCACATTTAGATTTTGTATTTATTGAACCGATCGTGTTTAAATAGGATTCTCTCTACATAGTTTGTAACCTTTGTTGTAAATTTTATTGCCATGGATCATGCTCAGGCGATTCTGAGGATCTATGTTTTTGCTTATGTTTCCAATATCGTTGGGAAGGTCTCTAATGATACGTTTCTTGAATATTGTCACGCTTGTCCTAACGACTATTTTTACTGAAATTTTCACGAAACGGAGAAATCGCGGGATCCACTGGACGTAACGAAATATATTGTTATGCCCGTACTGCATATGTTATGCCCGTATCGCATCGTCGCCCGTTATACGTCGGAGTTCGCCATCATCAAAGGAAGAAACGTGTTGCCTGGCAACAAGCCGTCGATGTTTAAACAGATTTGGAGAGAAGCCGTCGAAACGATCGGACGTGTCTTCTTATCCACAAACTTATACCTCGTTCTTTGTGTTCCAATACGGAGTATTTCTGTGTTCTCTTGTGCAATAAACGTTTCTTGTTTCTAACGACATACTCGTGTACTTTATTCCGGCGGCTCGGGAGTGCGCGTTCGCGACGCGAACGGATTCCGCGAGACGGTCGTGCGGACGTACTGACCGACGGACATAACAATATAATAGGTCAAAAGTGCTCGACACCTCAGTTGGTGTCTTGGGAGACTGTCGAATCGATCTCAATAAGAGCAGCGTGAAAAGTGTGGCTAACCATCATTGAGAACACAGTCGAGATAGTCGAGAATATTAGGAACGCACACCCGCAACAACTCGAGAATATTATAAACGAAGTATTTATAATAGAAATGGAAGTAAACTTTGAGGAGATATTGGACGAAAATTCTGACGAAGAAGTGCTATCCGACGATAATGGTTGTGCTAGCGATGATGAGCGAGTGCGATACGGATCGTGTAGAAAAATTTGTGTCATCTCCGAAAATCCGTGCATTGAACAGCCGTACTAAACATTGCATGATCCAGTATTACTATACAGCGGGTGGTCCTTTAACTGTATGTGCAGCATGCATGGTCCTTTTGGCTGATACTGACGTTGTGGGACTGTATCTCGTCAGGAAGCATGACAGCAATTATATTGATGCGCTAGGCGGTCGGTTTTGCACGAATTGCAGAGTGCCGATATATACTGTATTTCCGTGCAATAAGTCTGCCTAATCTGCACACATTGAAAAACTATTAAGTGCATCATGTGTGATTTAAAGACTGTAAAAAAAGACATGGAAAATCACGAGCGAGTGGAACGCGAACTGTTGGAGCAGTGCGGTCAGGTCACTACTCTGGTGGAGTGTTTCGCGTGGGTGCAACGATGCGACGAATGCATCGAAGAACTTTGTCGTACCAAGCGTTCGCGGCTCGCCGTCGGACACAGACAATCCGTGGTGGCAAGGATCGCGTGACTCGCGGGTGCAAAGGTACAATTAGAGCGACGTTTCGTGCACGTTGGTGGCAGGTACGCGAGTGGCGAGTACGCGAATGGCGACGAAAGATCTCTCGTCTGGCGAGAGATCGACGCCGCGTTTGAAAGCCGTATATTGACGGGCGCTGTGATAAATTCTAATTATTACACATCGAGCAGCGGCGGTTTTTGGAAGACGCGAGAGAAATAGTGCTCGAGCAAGTTCGAGACGCTATGGAAAGACACGATAGTGTGAAGGTGAACACTGCGTTCAACGGTGAGTTTGTGGCGAACGATAAACGTGCCACTAAGAGCATAAAACACTAAGAACTGAAATGTACCGATACACCTATTTGCGCGAGTGGTACGAGCGGCACGTTATCGAGTCCACATTGGCGTCGCTCGAAGAATTCCAAGAACGCGACAGCGGATGGGCATTGTCACGTATACTAAATTTGACTATCAACGTGAATAAACTAAATCCCATGTGCGCGGGATGTCATGTCGAAGTGCCGCAGGAAATAGCAACGAAACGAGCGGTGATCAGTGTGTGTACGATGGACAATGCGTGCTTCGCGTGGTCGGTGGTCGCCGCTCTACATCCGGCTGAAAGAAATGCTGATCGGGAATCGTCGTATCCGCATTATACAACAGTGCTAAATCTTGCGGGCATCGAGTTTCCGATGAATTTAAAAGACATTCAAAAATTCGAACGATTGAACGCGGTGTCGATCAACGTATATGGCATCGAAAATAAACAGATCCTTCCTCTACGGCTCACCAGCGATAAAAAGGAGAAACACGTCAACGTGCTGTATCTACAAGATCCACGCGACGACAGTCTCGGCCACTTTGCGTGGATAAAAAAATCTATCTCGTCTCGTGAGCTCGCAACTCAACAGAAAAAAGAACAAGAAATTTTTTTGCGATCGGTAACCCAGCAAACACAGATATGTAACAGTTAGATCGCCGTAATAAAACGGATTATAACTGTTAATATAACGTGTATATTGCATGTAACGTATAGGTTAGTTGTAATTTCCTACTCATAGGAAATTACGGTTATATAATAAAAATATAACATGAAACTAAAATGTATTGTATTTATTATATAACACTATTACATTCATACTATATACATATGTATACCCAAGGAGAGCAAGATAATCAAAATAATGTCAAATTGACGTCATATTGACTGAATTTAGTCATTCTTTGATTATGATAAAATCTCGATCTCAGATGACTTAAAAATGACTTTATATTGTTATAACAGTAAAAAATAAAGTCATTTTTAAGTCATCTGAGGTTGAGATTTATTATTGACTTTTTTTACTGTTATAACAATATAAAAGTCATTTTTAAGTCGTCTGAGATCGAGATTTTATCATGATCAAAAAATGATTAAATTCGGTCAATAAATGACGTCAAATTGACATTATTTTGATTATCTTGTTCTTCTTGGATAGTAAAATCTTAATCGATATTAAAGGCATAATTCCTTCAGGAATAATAAGTTCCCTGAATTAATTTTAAATAAAACTAAACAAGATTGTACTGGTAAAAACACTTCGTTTAGCTTTATTTAAAATTTATTCAAAAACCTAATATTCCTAGAAATTGTATTATAAAAGAAACGTGAAAGAAATAAAGAAAAATTAATAATAACAGTCGAAATACATTATGCATTATACAGGGTGTTAAATAAGTCCCGGGACGGCTGAATATTTTCTCAAGTAAGGTATTTTTGAAAAAGGTCAAGGTCATTTCTGAAGTAACTTTCAAGGAGGAATTCAACGATGACCTTCGATTTGACCTTGAGCTTGACCTTCAAGGTCATTTCAAGGTTAACTTTGGTTTTTTAAATAGAAACCCCCTTTTTTGACACCGGCAATCGAAAGAGCGGGAAATTTTACGTTCAGATATGTACTTAAGTCATAGGTAGTGTTTGACCTTGAGGGTCACTCATTTAAACTCGAGCAAGGTCTGGATATCTTTTGGAATAGAAGCTTTTCAATTTTTTTTTGTAACGACCAAAACTAATAACTTTAACAAGACGTATTCATTTAGTAGTGACCTAGAGCATGACATTGAAGATGACCTTCAAGGTCATTTCAAGGTCAACTTTTTTTATTTACTTTTAGCATTAATAACCAGGAATCATGGTATAAGGACAAGGGTATGCTCGTCCGGTGGTAGACCACTGCGCAGAAATATAGAGTAGTGGGGATGATCACCAAACGTACGTCATATTCGGAGGGCCTCGACTGTTTCCGGAACGGTTCGGCTCCGTGAAATCTCAATATGGCCGCTACGGCATGTATTATACTATAGGTACTCTATATTATACGTACGTTATTTTAAGCGAGACTTTGTATATATGTGTCCTTATTTATTTAGAAAAAGAATAAAGATAGATACATATTTAAGTCTCGCTTAAAATTAAAATAACGTTGGTGCAAGAAGAACCTTGTGTTGTGTTTTTGTGTGACGTATATATGTGTGTGTTTGTGTTTACTCCAGACAAATTAAACCTTGTGACTGTTGTGTTGAAACTGTGACTGTCAAAATGAACTGTGCAGTGAAGGAATGCACAAACTATTATAGAAAAACACAAAAGATGCCGGGGAAAAAAATCCAATATTTTTCATTCCCAAAGGACAACGCAATAGCTCTGAAGTGGCTCAAAGTCTGTAAGAAGCAAGATATCTCGGTTACCAAAGGTAAAATGACATAGTACCAAAGGTACTATGAAAGTAATTTCTGACATTACTGATACAAATAATATTAAAATTTACAATTTATTGCTTTTTGTTTATTTATGAATGTATAATATACTCGTCTTTGCTGATGAACAAGAATGTAATTTGTATGTTTTAGGGAGAATATGTTTGGTTCATTTTGAACCGTTATGCTTCAGGAAATCATTGCAACAGGAAATGCTACAATATTTTCCTGTCAAAGTGCACAAACTGCGGAACGATGCAATTCCTACGTTGCATTTGTTTCGCGAGAAAGTAGCAAATACACCATTGCTTGATCCTGAAGAAGGGATGAATGCATTATTGCACGTCGATGAAGCCCATGCTATTACGAATGTACAAATGTCCACCGTCGATAACCAATCGTTTGAACAACGGATAAAACTATCGACAATTCAAGATACATCTAAAAACACTTCGTTTCTTGAAATAAATTCATCCGCTGCGATGGACTTCCCCAATAATGCAGATAACATTGGCTCCATGTAAGTATAGTACAGTACTACGAAAGATAGAATGCTGTGCTTTCTTTTTAAAGAAAACGAACTTAGCAAACGATAAATTATTCATATAAGTATTCGAAAAGAATTCTTTTTAGTGTTTGTACTCTTTCCTCGTTTGATTCGGAAGTACAAACAAATTCTTATATAAGTATATGATAATAGATTGTTTACGTTTACATTTAATTTCATGCTTTCAGGCAAAAACTGCAACAGGAATTGACAGCTTTGAAAGAGAAGTTCAAGGTTTATAAG
Source organism: Mycetomoellerius zeteki (assembly GCF_001594055.1). Classification (NCBI taxonomy): domain Eukaryota; kingdom Metazoa; phylum Arthropoda; class Insecta; order Hymenoptera; family Formicidae; genus Mycetomoellerius; species Mycetomoellerius zeteki. Next base: position 13,839 of record NW_017257336.1, read on the forward strand.
GAGAAAGAAAAATTGAATAGGTCAGTAATATTGTTTTTTTTAGAATGAACACAGAAATTTTGGTATTTACTAATATAAATCTATAAAAGTACTGATATTATTTCTAACTTCAACTTTATAATTACAAAAGTAGTTTATTGAAGCTGTTTTAACTGCGAAGTAAATTGTAATTGATATGTAGTTTTATTACAAAAGTTATCGTCTTTAGGGAAAATCTTACAATGCAACTCGCTGCAATGAAAAAGAGGGTGCAGCAGTGCGAGCAAAATCAGTCTCGAGACGACAACAACTACGAGACAAAGATGTATGATATTTTGAAAACAGTGTTTACTCCAGGACAAATTCGACTTCTATTGAATCCCTCTCAGAAACGCACAGTTTGGTCTTCGGAAGATATAGCCAGCGCTATGTCTTTGAGAAGCGTCAGTCCGAAGGCATATAGATATTTGAGCAATGTAATGAAAATACCTCTACCTTCTCTACAAACGCTTCGAAGGCGGGCCACAGACATTGTGATGTAGACCCTGGTATTTTAAATCCAATACTTAATTGTATGCGGTATAAGGGGAAAAGCATGTTACAGCATGAAAAATTAATTGCACTAACGTTTGACGAAGTCTACTTGTCTAACAAAGTAGCTATCGACCGAAAAAAGCAGCAAGTGGTAGGTCCGCACAAAACGTGCCAATGCGTCATGGCCCGAAGTTTGTTTGGAAACTGGAAACAACCTGTATATTACAATTACGACACCTCTATGACAAAAGAGATCATTCTGGCCATTATTTCACGATTGTACGATATAGGTTATACAGTAGTTTCTATGACATGCGACATGGGATCGACAAACATGGCACTATGGGCGGAACTAGATATAAGAATACCAAAGAACTGTTATTTTCAGCATCCTGTGAACAACCAGTTTAAGATTTTTGTGTTTGCAGATATGCCACATCTGTTGAAATTGGCACGGAATCATTATATTGATAATGGATTCAATATTGGAGGATATCGCGTGGACAAAAAATGTATCGAGCGGATTCTATCAATTAATGCGAGAGATATGAAAGTCACTCATAACATATCTCAATATCACCTCGATGTTCAGGGATCTGAACGGCAAAAAGTACTTCCTGCCGCACAATTACTTTCCGAAAGGACGGCTTCTGCTATTAAATGGTACGGACAGAAAGGATATCTCGACAATGTAGACTGGGCGGAAACGGCACGAGTAATTAAATTATTTAACGATTGGTTTGATATTTTTAACGCGAGCTCAAAATACGGAAAACATGAGGGTAAAAATGCATACGGTGTCAATTTACAAAAACAAAATGATGTTCTGTGTGAAATAAATAAACTTATGACTGAAATGAAAATTGGAAACCATAAAACGTTAATTTCCTTTCAGAAAGGAATCATAATTAGTAACAATGCTCTGCAGGAAATGTTACCGTATCTCACCGAAATTTGTTCCAATTTTAATTTCAATTTTGAATACATATTATATTTGTCAACGGTGCTACGAAAACAATTCCTCTTTGCCGCAGCACCATCAAAGCCGTATAACTCGACATTATTTACACAGCCTGTAAATTATGCCGATGTCTCGTCCGGATGGACACTATGTAGTCACGTTTTCGTGCTCGTCTTACCAACAGAGTTCATAGAACCCAAAGCGAAAAGGTGGCGCTCTTCCTACCGACGGCGCTCTCCTTGCCGGTGCCGCCGATCGCGCCCTGCTTCCGCCATTATGTTTTCTGTTCTCGTCGAGAACAGCAGAGTTCATGTTCAGTTAGTGATATTTCTTCGACCTCCTTTAGTGCTAACATGCTCAGATACAAGGAAAGTCGGTCTCCGAGCCCCGCGAGGGAGCCAAGGAGACACAAACGTCGCAAAAGCTCGCACGGCAAGAGATCCCGTTTCCAGATCCAGCCGTTCGGAAAGTCTAAACAAGAGATCAAAAAGATCTCAGAGATACCGTTCATCGTCTCAGGAGAATTTGCTGCTTATTCTCACCGAATTTTTTGACTTTCTGAAGAAGCGTGAAGCCCCTCCAGTGGAAAGCACGGACCAGCTCGAGTCGCCAACGGGGCTCATTCCTTCCGAGAGCTCCCCGTCCCCGGCAGGGGCACCTGCCGAGGAATCTTATTCAAATCAGCAGGAGAACAGACGATCCAACAGGATCGGGGCAGCGTACCAGGTGTGTTCCCTTGTCGACCCGCTAAATTTTTACGCGGCAAAGAGGGAACATATCCGACTGTTTCTCTCTGACAATGATTTCTTTCTACAGAATCTCCTACGCTGACGAGGTGAGTAACCTTACTCTTACCGAGCAGAAAACGAGCGAAATTCTAGAATGTCCTTCCGTTAGCGGCGAAACGCCGCAGACAGATGACTTCATTAGAGGTTATGTGGGACTCAATCGCAGTCGCTTATGACTTCCTCGTGGCTCCCGGTTGTTTTGGAGGCAATCAAGTCGGTCGTTCGTACAGGCCTGAGCGGTGACCACAAGAAGGCCTTCTCGCAAAGTACGAACTCGGGAACGAGATCACTTTCCTCGCCCCGCCGAAAATAAACAAGGAGGTTCTACCTAACCTCAGTGCGACAGTGGTCACGCGAGACAAGCATTAAAGCCAATCTCAGCTGGAAGTAGGAGCCTCGATTAACGCTTTAGCATCGGGTTTTTCGGAGCTCGCGAGCCTCGAGTTTCTCCAAACATCGCCGGAAGGAGGAGCAGCCATATCCAAGATCGCGGAAGGTATTCACTTACTGGCCGACCATCATTTTGGTTTATCTAAAACCAGAGTAAATATACTCTCTTCTATGGTTTTTCAACATAGATAAAAGAAGGTATCGTTTAGATATTTAAATGATATTGTGTGTTTAGCGTGCGTTTATCGTTCCTTCTCTGAACTTTCTGGGGAAGGCAGCATCCGACTCGGCGCCAGTGGATGAGTTGTTATTTGGAAATAACTTCACAGAGGAAGTAAATGCCGCTCAGACGATCGAAAAGGTAGCCAATAGAATGGCAAAGAAAAAGCAGCAATCAACCCAGAAGATACCTTCATTAAATCAACAACAAAAACAACAGAAAAACCAGCCTTTTCGCATTGCACAGTCGGCTGCAAAAAACGCGAAAGCCCCTCCTCGCCGGACCTCGTCGTATAACCGACCGAGGAGGGGCATTTCGCAGGCGAGACACAGGAGATCGCGATCCAGATCTCGAACCCGCCGTTAATACATGTAAGCTCGGCTGGCC
>NW_017257336.1:19365-20346 GCF_001594055.1 Mycetomoellerius zeteki
GGCTCGACGAATGGTTTGCCGCAAAAGACAAGCAGTTTTTCTGGCATGGTATTCATAAATTACCTGAAAGATGGGCGAAATGTGTAGAAGCCGATGGCCAATATTTTGAATAAAAAAAAATTAATTTCCCTTGAAAATTACGTGTTTTTTTTTTACCAAAGAACCGGAAAAAACTTATGCATACACGTAAATAAATTTGGTTTGGTACAGCACCCTCTTTTATCAAATGTTGCAAGGGACATCTGGAGATGGTGCGAGGAACGAAACATATACCTTTTCGCGTCTTACATCGCATCAGTTGACAATGTAATCGCAGATAGCGAATCGCGTATCTCAAATACCGACACGGAATGGTCTTTATCCATTCGGGCATTTAATAGAATTAACAATACATTCGGCCTTTGACATAGATCTCTTGCATCACTAATTAACACCAAAGTGAGGACCTATATCTCCTGGGTTCCGGACTCCTGGGTCCTAGGCAATCGACGCCTTTACCTTAGACTGGCGTTCTTAGTATTTCTATGCTTTCCCGCCAATCATTTTACTTCCTAGAGTTTTGCGCAAATTATATGACGATGAGGCCACAGGAGTCCTGGTGGTCCCCTGGTGGCCATCGCAGCCTTGGTTTCCCATGTTTCATCGTCTTCTGATTTCAGATCTTGTGTGGTTCGCACCTTCTCAATCTCTCTTATCTTCTCCTTGCAGGCCTTACCATCCAGAGTGGAAAAACCTTTCCCTGGTAGCAGGGAAGTTATCAGGCAAGCGTTCTTGCTGCAATCCGTCCCAGCTTCAGCGGTAGAGATCATGATCGCCTCGCTAGCTCCGGCCACGATCAAGCAATATACTCGCCCGCTCAAATCCTGGTGGATTTTTTGCCAAAAACAGCAGACGGCGCCCTTCTCTCCAGAAGTGAGCAGGGTTCTTGAGTTTTTATCTCAAGAAGCGAAGAACATTAGTTCGTATTCATCATTTAATACT
>NW_017257336.1:20369-20698 GCF_001594055.1 Mycetomoellerius zeteki
CTCTCATTTCGAACAACGCAATCGGCAATCATCCTTTAGTTAGGCGCCTGTGTAAGGGAGTTATTATACCACAAAAGTATCATTAAACCACAAAAACTACGTTACGAGTATATCTGGGACCCAGCCCCAGTTATCTCTAAGCTGGCGATACTCTTTCCTTATGAATCATTATCATTGGAGATTATCACAAAAAAAAAAAAAATTGGTCCTTCTATTAGCTCTAGATTCGGATCAGCGTGCGCAAACACTTGCAGCTATAAAAATCTCTCAAATTTTCAAGGAAAACGAAAACAAGGTGATTATTAAGATCCCGGATCATTTGAAAACAT
>NW_017257336.1:20790-24671 GCF_001594055.1 Mycetomoellerius zeteki
CAGTACCCGTCACGCTTCCACTTCTCTCGCGGCTAACAAAGGGGTCTCACTCGACCTCATTAAAAGAGCAGTTGGCTGGTCTGGGGATTCCCAGGTATTCGCTAGATTTTATAACCGTACAATTGTTAATCCAGACGCGTTCTATAATTCCGTTCTTTTAGCGCAAAAGACATAGTAGTCTGTCTGCTAAGAGAGAGGTTTAAAAAAAAAAAAAATCAGAATGAATTTCTTACCTTTTTTATGTTTAAGACGTATTACAAACTATCGAATAGTTATTGAGTGCATTAGCATATAACACGTTATTTTGTACACGATTATGTGATTCTTTAGTTAAAAGACTTTGTTCGCAAATCAAGCTCTAAACAACTACATAGTGTCCATCCGGACGAGACATCGGCATAATTTAAAGATTAAACAAACTTGAAAAGTGAAGTTCGATCTTAATTATGCTATGTCTCGTCCGGATGGACCTCCCACCCCTAGCGATTGAACGCTCCTTCTCTCCCAAGGAATGATTTGCTCCAGCCCTTTGAAATAATGGCGGAAGCAGGGCGCGATCGGCGGCACCGGCGAGGAGAGCGCCGTCGGTAGGAAGAGCGCCACCTTTTCGCTTTGGGGTGTTCTATGAACTCTGTTGGTAAGACGAGCACGAAGACGTGACTACATAGTGTCCATCCGGACGAGACATAGCATAATTAAGATCGAACTTCACTTTTCAAGTTCGTTTAATCTTTAAATTATCGTAGCATTAGTTGTAATTCCATTTTGCCAACAACTAGATTCCCTCACGCGTGCCCTGCATGCCTGTCTATATTGAGACAATACGAACAATTCCCGCATCTCATTTTCGCGGATATCAGAGATTCAACTGTAATTCCAGTAAACGAAATCCAGCATTTATAATATCCTTAATTATTCATGTGTCTACCAAGCACACGGCCTTACGAGATTCCTAGCAATACGAACAGAATTCTCCCATTCCAATCCTGGGTTGATACTGCATCTGGTTGTCTTGCAAAATACTATAAGCATAGAATAAATAACGCCGTCGTTTGCTCCGAATGCTACGAAGATAAATCCACATATGATCGTAGCCTTTACGATAAAATCACTCGACATTACCTTCAGTACGGACGCTCGCGTACTTAATCGAATGTGATATTTGCAGCGTTATCACGATAGATTTTCACACTGTTTCATCTTGCATTTTATGCCTTACTGCGCATAGAGATTTCCTAGAATATCTTTTATTATCTGGTGACAGGCCCTACGACGCCCTTTGTTACGTCCCTAAAATTTTAATGCTTAGACATAAGGAAAATGCACACGTATTCTAGAATTTTAACACTTACTTACTCTAAATATTACATATAAGGACATCACATATATACACGTAATTAATAATAATGTATTCAAACCTATTATAAACCTGAATATTATAAATTTACACTTATTTCTCTATGATAATACATTCACTTTATCGACCGTAGTAAGTTACCATAAGATTTACCGATCGTAGTAAGTTATCATAAGATTTACCGACCGTAGTAAGTTACCATAAGATTTACCAACCACAGTAAGTTACCATAAGATTTACCGACCGCAGCAAATTATCATACAAACTCATTATCCACGCGGGTAACATATTAAAATAACTATATATATATATATACACGTAGCAAATAAGAATAATTATATAACATATACGTAGCGAATAAGAATAATCATATAACACTCATATGTCAAACTACCTCTCTTTCTAACCTATCACACTCTTCATACTTCCTTCCATATAAAATATAATCTTAACAATAAATAATGTTATCATTCTAACTAAAGATCACCCTAACAAAGAACATTTCATAACCATCTGGCATACCTCTTAAATTCCCTTGTCTATAGATATTGACGTTCTGTACTTCCTTTCAGATAAACATTAGTAAAAAACAATATTATCTTTCTAACTAAAAATCATCACTCCAACAACAAAACCTTTCATAACAGGTAACTATAATCTAAATCTCTCAAGTCTTTCAATGACCTTCGCTCTCTGCCTCAAATCCTAAATAAACAATACCTCCTACGTAGAGGAAACGAGTCGCCTAAAACCTAAGATAAGATAAACTGTAACTGACAGGAAACCATTTATCATTATAACGACGTAGCTATTAAGAAACATCCATCATTTGAGATAAAACCAAAGCGCAAGCCTGATATGTGTCGCCTACGATAAAACTAATTTCGAGAGAATTGTAACGAAACACTATGAGATAACTCTGGAAAATTTTGGTAAGATTGACGCACCGATTGATTTATCGCAAATCATGTCGCGATTGAAAGAAGACCAGAAAAGAATTTTCGATAGAGTAGGTATGCCAAGTTTTACAAAATAAAAATTAGATTCTGCGACTGTACGTAAGTAGCGAGAGTGATACAGGGAAAAGTTTTCTTATTGAAACGATTAAACATTGGGTCAGAATACATTTGAAAAAAGCAACTGCCATATCTGCTTCCACGGGTATCGCGGCATTCAATATCGATGGCTTGACGATCCATAGAATGTTTCAGGTACCCGTGACCCATGAATCTACGGCAAAGTATACGCACTTGTCAGACATGGTCTTGAAAACTTTGAGAGACAAATTAAAGACTGTCGAATTATTTATAATCGATGAAGTATCCATGATTTCGAATGTGACACTTATGTTTATCAATCTAAGATTATATGAAATCTTTGATATGACAGATACAGATGATGGTTTCTTTGGCAGAAAACACATTCTTCTGTTTGGAGACTTGTTGCAGCTTCCCCCTGTTATTAGTTACATATTGAAGAATTTTTTACACCAGATGTAGTTTGTACCAGATATAGTACGTTTTAGTTTACTGAAAAATATGGTATATATGTATGTTGTCGAAACATGATTTTTTTCTAAAGTGAAATATAATTTGTCAAAAAAATCTATTCATTATATATTACTATGAATAATAAAAATTTATTATCGAATAACTTTATGATATTTCAAAGAGTATCATCAAGAAAAAAATCTCTATGTCAAAGATCGTGTTAAAATCGGAGAGACGAAGAAAATATGGTTATGTTTTCACGAGAATGGTCGATGTAGGGGCCCATTCTTTATTTTCAGTATATTCATAGAATATTATAAATTCATTCTGTTGCAATTGAAATAAATATGTAATATATGGTTAATGTTGTGAGTATTGCGAAGGGAAAGTGGTACCGGAAACCAGGTCCGCTGGTGATGTCGGAATTATACGCGAACAATCACGAGGAGTCAGGTGTCGAAAAGAATAGAGAATTAGAGCGATGTACAATGAGATGTGCTGCTGAGCTTTATTCGAAGTCAACTGAACTTGATCGTTAAGCGATAGGTACACACACGTATCGAGAGATATCCTTTGCTTCGCGAGAACAAAGGAAAGGTTGCGAATGTATACATTGTGTGACACGAAATAAACAGCTGATCGGTAGAACACTATCATGAATTCTGACAGTGTCGGTACCAGTAACAAGCGCGGTTTGAACAGAATAACTGTTGACGGAAATAATCGTTGAAAGTAAATCGATAACGAGCACACATGTTTGATAATATGAGTTATGTGAGTCTAAATATAATATGCCGATGTAAAATAATTCGTATAATGAACATTTACTGAGTTTAGTCTAAACAGTAAATATTTATTAAAATTATATAAACAATTACATATATACTATTAAATAAAATGTATATGTACATAATATATATTTATAATATATACATATATTTATCATATATTTATAAATGTAATTATATATTTATATATGTACATTCTGTCAAGAAAGTACCGGGAATTTTCAATTAAAACAACATTTTCACATA
>NW_017257336.1:25908-26119 GCF_001594055.1 Mycetomoellerius zeteki
CAGGGAGCTACGTCCGGCGGCGGGGTCGGCGGTCGTCGCGGCGGGCTCGGAGGTCGTTGCGGCGGTGAAGGGGCCACCCCTCCGGTGGGAGACTCCCCTGGGCTCCCCCAGTGATGCTCGGGGTTGAACCTCCCCTCCCTTAGTAGGGCCTTCTGGAGGTTTCGAAGGTGGACCCTCCAACCTCCCCTCTTTCCGCGCGGCCTTTTAGGTT
>NW_017257336.1:27005-33447 GCF_001594055.1 Mycetomoellerius zeteki
AAAAAATCATAAAAATGAAAAGTCAGGCCATGTTCAAAAAAAGATCCTCAAAAATTTAAACCTTTAAAAATTCAAATGATTATCTAAAATAATATATTACCATGAAAAGTAACTGATATATTATTAATAAACGTGCCAGTTCAAAGTGAACATACATAAAGTGTATATTATCTAAATTTAATAATATATTACCATGAAAAGTAATTCGTATGTTATTCAAGGTGCAAATTCAAAACAAACATACATATAAGTAAAACAAATTACAATTTGATTCTAGAAAATAAGTCGATATGTATGTTATTATTCTTAGTGCATAAAATATATAAAAGTCGTTTATTGAGATTTGATTTGAAATTTATACTAGCCCGTACGATGAAAAATAATTGCTTGTAATTCCAGAGTACCAATTTGTTAATGACAAATGACTCGGAAAAAGAACATGGCGGCCTGCTTTCGAGGGATGAAAATAAATAATTGAAATAAAAGAATTATGAAAATTGTTTAGATTAAAAGCCTCCCATCTTCCTTTAGTAAAACTTCGAATTTTTGTATCAACTTCGGATTTTGAGTTTGTTATGCCGTATTTTCAGCGAGTAGTTTATTGATAAAAAAAACGTTGCCTTATTACCTGAAACGAGTAAATACTAATTAAACCCAAAATTCATAAATAAGAAGTTCTCAGGTCAAGTACAAAGAAACTGTACAGTTCAAGAGTTTACTGATTATATGACGTAATATATATATATTTATGTCGTTATAGAATTTTTGAAAATACGGTTCAAATGTAATACTTTTTGTACTTCAAGTGTTGTAACAATTACTCTGTAAAAGCTTTGATATTATTTCTAAATGGACAACGAAAAGCTCATCAAAGTTTTTTGAGAGCAGGCCGCCATGTTCTTTTTCCGAGTCATTAACAAATTGGTACTTTGGAATTACAAGCAATTATTTTTCATCGTACGGGCTAGTATAAATTTTAAATTTGGAACTCTGACGGACAGGCAACGCAACAATAATTTGTGATTCGTAAGCTATAAACTGTTACATCTGAAATAATGAAAGTTATTTGCCAGAGATTTATTGTCTACCGAGTAGGCGATAAATTTCTGGTTAGTCCAAAAATTCGAAATTAAATACTGAAAACCGAAAAGCTACCATGCTTTACAAATGATATATCTTTAATAAATCTCAGAGCGGTTATCTGTACATGAAAATATGAAATTATGTTAGGCTGTCTACCTCTCTGTGCCCCGTTTTTACAATATATGCTTATCTAAAGATGAACGAGTACTAATGATGAATTCGATCATTCGCATTATACTGGATCAGTGCATATTAAAAACTGCTTTATATAACATATCTCAATGTAGTGATATAATATAATCAACTTTGACAATGAAATGGTACATATATATTTTGTTAAATAATATAACAATATTATTAGTAGATAGTTAATCGTTTAAAATATTTATACATTTCTTACATTTAACTTTGCTAATTCATATAAAGCAGCTTTTAGTATGCACTAATCTAGTGTAATTCAAATGAATGCGAATTCACTATAAGAAATTCATAAATGAATTTCGTTGATAAGTGTCTTGGTAACCTTCAATATTTGTCACATGTTACGAAAACAGGGCATAAACAGAGAGACAGTCTAATAGGTCCAAAACTTTGCTCGTGTGAGTCGAAAACGCTTCTAGCTCTCCGTCATCTCGATAGAGCGAGACGGAGCGAAAATAAAGGATAGGAGCAAGGTTCCGCCTGAATTCAGGTCTGTCCGAGAGTCATAGAATGAAGGAGCCGAGGGAGAACCCATTTCTCAAAATACAATTATAGTAGCTGTTTTTTATTTTGTTTATTATGGTCGCCAGTGACACCCAAAAATTACAATAAAATTTAATCAAACGTTTCCACCTTTAATCTGGTCATCATCAGTGATTTTGACAATAACTTATTGACCAGATTAAGGTCGAAATTTTTTATTAGATTTTATTGTAATTTTTATTGTGTACACGTACCGGCAGGAATGGGTTCCCCCGGCGTTCGGCGCGCGGCGCTACACACTCGTACCGAAGCACACACATCTGTGTTACTGGAAGCGCGAGAGAGATGATGAGCGCAAAGGGAGAAAGTAGTGGGGGGGCGCTCCGATATTCTGTTCTTAGCGCAAGGCGCACGATTGAGAGAGAAAGCGTAATTGGACGTGATGCCGGCTCGCGGTGTCCTTTCGCTGTCTCACACATTTGTTACTAGTACGAGTGAGATACACCGATGTGTCTAGCTCGCCGATATTCATAATAATATTTTTATTATGCACAAAATGTTGTAATTATGCATAAAAATTTTTAATACTTTAAAAAATTTTTGTGCATAATTACAACATTACGTGTAATTTTGAGACTCATTATAATAGTTTTGTATGCATTATAAATTTGCAGTGTGCAAATGAAATTAATATTTTGTATCGTAGGATTACAAAATTAAATTTACAGTTAAATATAAGAACATATTATGAAATAAATTTAAAAAATATGATATAATGTATGCGAAATAACGTACAGAAATAGTACTTTTCATAATTACACATATTTTTATAAATTCAAATTTTTAATTCACATAATATTTATTTTCAGAGTATTTAATTTTCTCACAATATTTACTACACTGGAAAAATTTATTAAATTGTAATAAGCATTTGTTTGTATATTTGCAAAAGAATATATTAAGTAAATATATTGAGAAAATTAACACTCTGGAAATAAATATTATGTAAATTAAAAATTTGAATTTATAAAAATATGTATAATTATGAAAAGTATTATTTCTATACGTTATTTCGCATTACATTATATCATTTTTTTAAAATTATTTTATTATATGTTCTTATATTTAACTGTAAATTTAATTTTGCAATCCTGCGATACAAAATATTAATTTCATTTGCACAAATTTATAAATGCATGCAAAGCTATTACAATAAGTCTCAAAATTACACGTAATGTTGTAATTATGCACAAAAATTTTTGCAGTATTAGTAGGGTACCTATAGGCGGGTTCTAATTCGAGAACTCTGAGGGAGGGCGAGGCGCAGGGGGGATCCCTGCGGCGCAGGGGGTCCGCGGAGAGGGAAGGGGGTGACGTCACTAGGCGAGGGGGCTGACGTCACAGTGGGTGACGTCACTGGGTGAGGGGGCTAACGTCACGGAGGGTATGACGTCACAGTGGGTAACGCCACTAAGCGACGGGGTTGACGTCGCGGGGAAGCGGAGGGAGTTGACGTCACGGGGTGCGAAAAGTTCCATTGCGCGTCGCGGTCCGCCGTCACGCTGGGCCTCCGGCCGCCTCTGGGCGCAATTCTTCCGGCCGCCTCCGAGCACGGTCCGTAGCCGCCATCGCGCCTGGGCCGCCGTCGCCGCCGCTGCCGGGCGCGGTCCCCGCTATACTTATCATGTATACTTACCGTATATACTCACCATCTCTCTCGCTCTTATGCGGGATCTTTTTATGCAATAGTATTTTTCTTCTCGAACGCAAAGATATTTTATTTTATATTTATTTTATTTTTTATTTTATTCTATTTTATTGTTTTATTTTTTTATTTTATTTATTACATTTATTTTATTTTATTTTTTATTTTCATAACTTTACATTTTATGTTTGTACGTATCTATTATTTAGTAAGCGATGTGGCCATACCGTCACGCTCGACGATGTGCGCGTAATACGATACGGTGAAGAAAGAAGGAAAGAAGGAACGATAAAATGTGAAGACGGAGATATGTTTACTTAAGCAATTATATTTATCATACTTACTGGTTTTCCCCTATGTAGCTTCTTATTCCTCTCTCTGGACGCTTTCCGCAACTACTCGCTCGCAAAGATCTTAAATCTATCGTACAGTCGAACTTATAATTATAAGAGCATGATAACGCTATCGCACGATGCTGTCGAGTGTCGCCGCGCGTAATACGATACGGTAGGAAGGATGGAAGGAAGGGAGCAAGGAAAGTAAGGTATATGAAAAAAAGTAACAAAGATTTAAAATATATTTTTCTATAATACTATTTATTACTATATCTATACTATATATATATAACTATGCTACTCCTCCCACTGCGCTCTCTCTCTCCCCCTCCCTCCCTCCCCCCTCTCTCTCTGTTTGTGTAATCAATCCGGTGCGGAGGGCGGTGGCGAAGGAGCGGCGGAGATGGAAGTACTCCTAATTCACAAACATATCCGGGATACATCCCGGCGCAGACGGCACCAGAATACATCCCGGCGCCGACGACACCAGGATACATCCCGGCACCGACGACATCAGGATACATTCCGACGTCGACGACACCAAAATATATCCCGTTGGCGGGATACGTTGTGACCGGAACATCTATTGAACTCGGTCGTTATCGTGTAATACGATGTATTAATCCACTTACAACTTAACCGGTCGCCACTCTGTTTATCCTTCGTAACAGAGAAGGTTGGATCAGTTGCCAGTCGATCGTTATTATTCGTGGGCCTTCTCTCCTTCAAAAAGAATTTGTATATTGGCCATCTTCGTTTCCCCAGATCAGCTGTCCTTGAATGGTATGCGTCGTGGTCCCTGGAATGTCGCTAACACTCGGCGCTTGGTGGGAGAGGTGCGAGGATACACAACACAAGTTCACTTTTCAGTAACATATATATATTCAACAGTAATTTACAAACTTAATGTCTCCCCGCATTCACACTCTCATTCACACGTTCTCGCGCACTGCTCGTAATCGCGTGGTTTGCGATCTCTCTATAATCGCCGTTGAACTCGCAAAGCTAACGTCGCGGGCGTCTTACGCAATATTGCGTTGCAGTATGAAAATCTTAAAACGCGGTATTAATTCCTTCGCGTTACTCGGTCGCTATTTATTCGCGTTGCCGATGTTTATTAATCTTCATCTTACGATTTAGCGGACTTTATCTTCGCGGTATTCCCGAAAATGCGTTACGTGATCTTGGTAATGACGCAACGGTACTTCTTCGCGATATCTTCGCTTGATTCTACGCGGTATTAGACGTCTTAAAGTACGTATATCGCGTCATTAATTATATGGATTTGGTTTATTTGGCGCTACGTATATACGTATTTCGCGCATTCGAAAGTCAGAGCGGTTGTTAACACGTCCGTCCCATACAATGGGTGCCGTTCAACTTTTTTCATGATGGTCGTCTTCCAACATGGCCAGGGTTGGACATGCACAATGCCCTTCTTCATCAACCCCACTCATTTTTTCATGCATACGTACTTTTAATTATTACAAACAAATAAATGCTTATAAACTATGATTACAATTAAAAATCTGTATTAAATATAATTATGAAAAGAAAATTAATATATGCGCCTTCCGAGCGATTCGGTAACTTGATCGGTACGTGACCTGTCACATTCTACTTTAACATCGCATAATTTGCAATAAAAATAACCTTATTTATTTACAAACGCATCTAATCATGCTTATTATAACTGAATCTATCACGAAATAAGGCCTTGTATATTATTATGGAATTACTCAAAAATCTTTCCGCCTTATGCTCTCTCTCTTTCTATTTTTATTTGTCTATCTCTTTCTAACTACAGCAATGATGGAAGATTTGGCTCCGGCCGTTATATATCTTTACTTGAAATTAGGTTATATCATTTACTTATTTTTAATTTGGCCGTTAAATATAAAATCGAATAAATGAACTTATCTTTAGCTTGACTTTTTATAAAAATAATTATATATCATGTTACTCAGGACGATGTCCCAAGATCTGTAACATACTTTTAAAGAATATAGGTCATCTACTTTTTTTAATATAATTATCAATTAAATGTTTTAATTGGCCGTTTTTAAAATTATTATTATTTTTATTCAAAGCAAAACTGTCTTTATTGGCCGTTTCAAAATCTAACTTTTTAATATTTTTAAGGTGAGTATAGTTTAACTATATATATGTGTATATGTGTAATAATCTTTTTCTTTTCTTTTTCAGGTATTCCTTCATATCAGCAACGATACAGGTATATCTTTTTTTTTGTCGAAACGGAAATCTTCTAAAGACACCCGGGGGAGCGACCCACCGGGTAGTGTCGGATTCGCCTGTTGGAGGAGGGCTAGCCCACAACTCCGCTAGGCGCCTACCGACTAAAACTACTCCGCGGATCACCGCTGCCTACAACGTTCACTGAGGGGGAACCGCGCCTCTGCAATACTTCCCTTCAGTGAGCATCGGCAACAGGTCGGGTCTCCGGCCTTCTTCCCTCGTTGCTGGGGGTTGCGAGCCCCCAGTTTCTACCGCCAGCGCGGGAGACGCGCCGTCTACAGGACCTACAAATAAAAGGATGGACGAGGGGGTTATAGGTCCTCGTCCACGACCTCCATGATGCAGGCCCCGCCTCCTCTGCCTCTGGCAACGGAGCTCC
>NW_017257336.1:33862-34127 GCF_001594055.1 Mycetomoellerius zeteki
CGCCAGCCCAATCTCTTTACATAATGGGCAATTCGCCCCAGCCCGGCACCCAGAAGACGAGTGTCCGGGCTGCCTACAGTTGAAGCAGCAGAGGCGCCATCGTTGGCGGGGACCTCTGCTGCCCCAGGCACCTGAAGCACTTGAGGGGGGGGGCCGTCAACAGCTCGACATTGGCTTTCGACCACCCAAGGTTGAGCCCCTCTCTAACGACCGCTAGGGCCGACTCGGCGGGGCACTGAACCCAGACGGATCCCATTCCCCGCTG
>NW_017257336.1:34440-34726 GCF_001594055.1 Mycetomoellerius zeteki
AAAGGTGACCATCACCGCCGAGGTCTTCGGCCTCCTCTTGTTTATGACGCGGGCCATCTCGACATTACGGCCGCACGCGCTCCCAATCGGGGCGGCGCTCCTGCCATCACCCGCGCCAAGCCTAGTCCCCTTTACGAAGAGGACTGCTTAGCAGTGGCAGCCCTCCTCACCCTCCTACCTAGGACTTCGGTCCATGGGGCAGCATCCCCCCGCGCGAGGGACCTGAAATCGCCTCAGGGGCAGAAGGGTCCTCCCCGCCAGGTCCAGAGGGCTCCCTAGGGGCAGG
>NW_017257336.1:35039-37503 GCF_001594055.1 Mycetomoellerius zeteki
GGCCCTGCCCCTCGCTGATCCGGCGCGGCTGGTGACCGAAACTCCACGCCCAGCACCGAACAATCCGCGAACAGGCTCTTGAGGCTGCCCCTCTAGCCTCGCGAGCCTAGAATCCAGTCCGGTGAGAGCCGCACTTATCTCGGCCAAGAGACCGAAAACGTGCGGGTCACCGGACTGGCCGACGGGAGAGACCGGACGTCGAGAGACGTCCCCGGTCGACCCCGCAGCCCCAGACATACCGGGGGAGGGCCCGGTCCGCCGCTCCGCAGGGGATAAACCCCTCGCCGACGCGGAGACACCGGGTACCTCCCTCGTCCTCCTCAGGTACCTGGACGCAGCAGAAGTTTTGTCCAGTTCCCCTTGGAGACAATCCACCTCGCCTCTGAGCATCGCGTTCTGCTGGCCTAATACGGCGATTCGGTCCACGTCGGTCGCTGTCGACACGGACGTCTCCACCACCCTACAGGCCAGCAGAAGCGCGGCCTCCCTGGAAAGATGCAGAGCCATCTTCAATTTGCCACTCAAGCTGCCCTGCAGCGATCCCGACCGGGAACGCGCCGACTCCGCTTCAGCCAACCAATTGTCGGCCATGCCGGCGACATCTATGGTCGAGCTTTCGTGGAGCAGCGCAATGCACCGGTCCACCTCTCTACTCTGGACCGGGGTGAAGAATGAGGAGGAGGGGATGTGGATCCTGCGCAAAGGCGCGTCCACCATCCCCGCATCCTCGTTCCCGGACACAGTTGATTGGGTGAGGCGGGCAGCCCGAAAGCCCTCCATCATCCTTCCCCTCATTCGCGTCCCGATGAATGCATCGGAGTCGATCGAGGGAGACCGAAACGAGCCCGAGCCGTCCTTCCTCGGTCTCCCCCGACTCCTCTTTCTCTTCTCCGATCGCCCCCGAGATCCGTCCCATTGTGGGAAGACCCTAAAGGAGCGACTCGCCACGGGTTCCTCCATCGCCCTCCTCTCTACCTCCGAGCAGCTAGCCAAAGTGGCGGACGACCTTCTACGGGAGGCTCCAGCAGCTCGTGACCCCGCTGGACCATGCGATTCCTGACTTGATCCAGCAGAATCCTCCCCACGTACCCTCAGAGGGGTCGACACCGAAGGCCACTCTTTGGCCAACATGTCGCTCACGTCGATGGATGACCTCTTGAGCATCCAATCGATGCTCGACCCGCTCGTATCGAAAAACGGGCGGACGGATCTCACGTCCGATAACCGGGATATCGAGAACTTCACTAGATGACCCGCTGGACCCATTACCCAAAAGAAGGGCTCCTTCAGCGGGTCAAATCCTTCGATGTTCCCCCGGTATTCCTCCGTGCGACTGCACCTACCAAGGGGGCGATCCCTCCTCTCCTCGATGATACCATCGAACGATTGGTGACGCAACACGACCACCTCCCCCTCTTCCAGAGGGGGGATTGGTAGATCTTACTGGTTGACGCCACCAACCACCCATTTGGGTTCCGGTCGAAGAACCTAACGAGTCTCAGACCCACGAGACTGTACGGACGGCACGCCACCCTCCTGAGAGGGAGGGGAACCCCCCGCACTAGCCCCGCAGGAGGCCACCTTCCCGCCGATTACGGCTGCCCCGCACGCGCAGGCGAAGCCCCCGCCCCAGAGGGTGGCGCGACACGACCCGCACCCGAAGGCGCCGGAACCGAACCGTCCTGAGAGGACGATCCTCTGCCTAAGCCCTTCCCTTTAAAAATACGTCAGTAATCCGTAACCTAGCTATCCCACTACCCGTAGCGGCTCCTCCGTCCGGGCACGCCCCACTTCCCCATAGACATGACATAGGGAGGTCCCCGTGAACTCACGGGGAGACGGGATATGGCTCGGGCCACCGGGAATGTTACATCCGGGGCGTAAACCTCCTTGCCTCTTACACGCCCTGACGCGGGGTTAATCCACGCCAGGGTTTTCGGGGGTCCCTCTCCTCTGACCAAGAGGGCACCGCTACGAGTGGCGCCACCCGGTGGACCCCAGGGACGGTTGAAGCAACGGACGCGGCCCCCTCCGCACCCTACCGCCCTGGCGACCAGCACGACCCCCGTGCAGACGTAAAGTCCACACGGAGGACCACCCACGCCTGACACTCAGCTTTAAAAGGGATACCGTCGCATAAGTACCTAGGTTACCACGTCCACCCCCGGCCCCGCCTCAGAATACGTCCGAGCGGCCCGGGGGCAGGGAAGGGGTGCCCCGCCTCGGAATAAGTCCGAGCGGCCACCCCAACCCTTCTCCAGGGGTATCGGTACCCAATCCGGAAGCCCGGACGGTTCTCGACCCCCTCTACGGCCGCAACCGCATCTCCCGTTTACGGGTAGGGGACACCCTGTCTCGGATTAAGTCCGAGCGATCACCCCCAGACCGGCCACATCACCCCGGTTTAGGTGGAGTCGCGCGCAATGCGAGACAGAACTCCCATTGCACGCGCCTCCCCACCCAT
>NW_017257336.1:37794-39892 GCF_001594055.1 Mycetomoellerius zeteki
CCGTACCCAGTGTGCAGACTCCCCCCACTAGTGAGAGGAATCCGCACGGGATGGCTCTTAGACCCCCCCGAGCCGACCCCTTGCGGGGTAGGGCCCAGGAGGGAGCCTCCTCACCACGACAAGGTGGCATCCCACGAGGGGGACACAGGTATATCTCATTTAACTCTTGTTTTACTAATGTTTTAATCTCTAAACTTTTATTTTATTCTAATAATTATTTTCTTTTTTCATGGGTGTGTCGCCGTCTTTATTTCGGAATCTTTCGTCGGTTCGTAGGAAGGTTAAGATAATAATTTCATATCATATTCTTTTTCTTTCGTTTAATTCTTAACCTTAATATAATCAGTTTCTCCCTTTTTCTTATAAGCATATTAGAACTTTTGGAATGTAACAACTCATAATTTAAAATGTTTTTTCTAATGTAACTTTTATAATATAAAATATAACTCTTTGTTAATATGATGCTAAGTAAACCTGTAAAGCTGCTTATATGTAACATTGTATCTTAAGTGTATATAAAATATATAAAATCAAACTTATTAATAAAATGGTAATAAATGTGTTCATGTACAGTGTCAGTCTGGGATGTTTATTTAGATGTCATTTAATTGTAATGAGATCTTCTAGTCGGTCTCTTGCTTGGTCCCTGTCTTCTTCTGCTTGGCTGTTGCCGTCGGGTGGAATATTTTCCTTCTCGGCGTCCTTCGAGGTCATTGGCCTTTTCTGTACTTGCTGTGTTTCCTGTTTAGAATATTTTATTTCATTATTTCTCTTACTTTTATTAAGCCGTTTTAAAAACGTGGTCGGTCTCAACGTTCCGTCGGGGTATATCCCGCTGTCGGGATATTAAAAAGAAATGAAACTTTAAAAAAAATGAAATTTTAAAAAAATAAATGAAAGAAACAAAATTTATTATAAAGTTTTCTGTGGCTGAACTAGTGTATACTTTTGTAACTTAAAATGAGATAGGTACATATACGAGATGTTTGATATTTGAAAACGAGAAAAAGAGTTGTAGTGTAGTCTAGTGCAGGGATAGGAAACTGACCAAAAGTATTTGTTCTTTGTCTTTTTCCTTTCTCTCATTCCTATTCTCCCTTCCCCAGCCACATCTCTCTCTCTCTCTCTCTCTCTCTCTGTCTTTGTTGCTATCCAACAATATTACGCACAATATGAATACTCTTTGTAATATATACGGAGAGTATTCATATATATGTATATATACACTCAGCGCCATAGTTCCATTCAAAATTTACCTACTGTCTATACATTATCTTTTGAGTTTCTAATTGTTATCGATTGGAACAGTTAGGTTATATGTTTCTTCAATGCCAATTCAATTTTGAATGTTTTTTGACTGATTATTGTCTTTGTTTTGATTGTTATGGCGTATCATACTGCAAATATAAGTGAAGTTTCCATAGATCCAGCTTTCTTTTTTCTCATTTTTGACTTAGTAAGTACTGTGTACAACTATGTACAACTTAGAAAAGTATTGGATTTATTATATTTTTATAAAATTAAAAGTATTTTTAGGTTATTTTGATTTATTGACGATGCCAAGAGGTAAATTGTTAAATAAAGAAGAAAAAACTATGATAATAGCATACAAAAATGCAGGACTTTCTAACAGAGAAATTGCCTTAAAAATAAAAAGATCGCATCATGTGATAAATAATTTTGTTAAATTACGTAATTCGTATGGCAAAAATCACCCGAAAGGTGGAAATAAGAAGCTGACACGGAGACAAAATTCTTTAATTTTGCGTGCTGCTACAAAAGAAAATATAACAGCGCACAATGGGCCAGACGACCCGAAATCTTGGCCAAAATTCAAAATGTTGATGGATTGGCATGAAACTCGGTATCTAAGGGTTTTTAAGGTCACTGATTTCGAATCCGAACTCAAAATTTAGAAATTCAAAATGGCGGATCCAAAATGGCAGCCGATTTTCTGTAATAATCATTTAATTTTTATGAAATTAAATATATAACGGTTTTTTGGTCTTTGTCTTTTGATGGCTAAAGCCATCACACGTACAAAAATTTTAGTCGTAATCGTAAGGCCGTAAGCAAATCGGCCAATCACAATCGAGCG
>NW_017257336.1:40195-43789 GCF_001594055.1 Mycetomoellerius zeteki
AAGTTTGCATGATACGGTCATTTGACTAATGAAGAGTAGTATGATGAAGATTTGTAATTATGTTTGAATAATAATTAATTAATCAATTTTCAAAAATGTTTAACTACATTCAAATTTTTAAATAAAAAAGTTAAAAAATCGATATATACTACTGAATTTCATAAAAATTAGACAATTATTATAGAAAATTGTTCGCTATTTTGGATCCACCATTTTGAATTGTGCAATTCTGACATCAGATTCGAAATCAGTGATCCGAAAAACCGTACATGACCATAATTTTTCATAATTTTATAAAAATTCTGGAGTAAATAGATTTTTGGTCACTTATTCGAGTCTCTTGTCCTACTGTGTAGTGGGAAAATAAATACATATCTTTAGTAACGAGCAAAAGTAGCAAAAAGTGGCAACTTGTTCTCGTCAACCATATTCATATGAATAAAACAATATCAAAAAAAATTAATTCCGAGGCCGCATAGGTCGGCACGATGGATTTGTGTGAAGTCATAATCTATTTAAATCAGAAATATTTGCATAAATAGCTCTACCACAGAAAGTAGTGTTAATATTTAGAGTAAATAAATGTATAATATATAGCATTATTATTTGTCCATTTTTAAAACAAATACGATTTTTAAACATTTAATTTATAGAGTTTATATTTATAGTTTTAATGTTTTTTATTTTAAAGATAGATCTGAAATTATCACCTGTATTTTGTAATCAAGCGGCTATTCCTCGAAACCTGTTACCAAAACCTTATTATACAGTTCATTTATATGTTCTCTGAGATGTTCTTATGACATATGAAATATTGTTTACAGTAAATTTGAAATTCGACTTTTGGCCAGTTTTTCGGGTCGTCTGGCCCACTGTGCAGCGGGTCAAATACGAACAGATTTAAATCTTTCAGTCAGTAAAAGACGTGTACAACAAATATTACGAAATAGCAAACGCTTCAAGTGGTGTAAAAAATATCGAAACCACCCTTAACATGTCGTCATGAACAAGCGAGACTTACGTTTGCTAAGAAACACATGACATGGAATGAAGAATGGAAGAATGTCATTTTTTCCGATAAAAAAAAATTTAATCTAGATGGACCAGATGGGTTTAAGTTTTATTGGCACGATTTAAGCAAAACACAAGACATTGCTATGAGCCGAAATTTTGGTGGCGGAACTGTTATGATTTGGGTTGCGTTTTGCTATACTGCTAAGACACCGATATGTTGGATATCAAATAGGATGAATTCCACAAGCTATACAGAACTTTTGGAAGATGTTTTAATTCCGTTTATGGAGCAGAGAGATACTGCAGACTGAATTTTTCAGCAAGATAACGCGGCCATTCACAATTCAAATTAATCAAAGAATGGTTTCAAATAAAAACTATTGAATTAATGCAGTGGCCCGCCCGTTCACCGGACCTCAATCCCATCGAAAATCTTTGGGGAATACTAGCCCGCAAAGTATACAGAAATGGAAAACAATTTGCAACAATTGAAGAACTTAAAGACAGCATAAGACAAGCGTGGGCTAGTATAGAAATATCAACTCTACAAAACTTAGAAGTATGAACGACAGGATTTTTGAAGTTATTCGTAAAAATGGTGGTAACACGCATTATTAATATGTAAAATATCTTGTCAAGTTATCTAAATAAAGCATTGCATTGAGTGGAACTATAGAAATTTCGTCTATTTTTTAAAATAAAACTTTATATTCCTTGAACAATTGATCGAATAAAGAACAATGATTCGAATAATTGACTTTAAAGTTTTCTGTTGTCTTTATAATCAACTTAATGTTACGTTTATAATCAGAACTTGTTTAGTTTTTATAAATTATTCGATATACCGAAGGAATAGTACATGGAACTATGGAAATTTCGCTGAGTGTATCTGTCGGCATATATATTGGGCACAAAAGTTGGATTTATAAATAATTTTATAATCATCTTATCTCATGCATTTTTTGGAAAATTTTCTGAAAATTCTCTACCGTATCACTTTTCGCGCTTTTACACAACATTTATCGAAATTTTTATTTTATTTCTAAATCTTGCGAATAGCAACGAATATATCAGAAAAATGAATGGAAAACTATGAACTCTCGCAAGCTTGTTGATGCATGTATTCGCAGGATTTAGAACCAGAATAAAAACTAATATAAAAATTGTTTTAACTGTAAAGTATGTACGGTTTATCTCAAAGCTTTTCGCGCTTAATAATTTTTATTGCTTTTTATTTTAATAGTTAAAAGAAGGGCTACGAGCTAGTTATAACATAAAGAATATTTAATAAACTTTCATACATACATATAAACGTTTCGACACCGATCGGGTCATTTTCAATGTAAAACAACAAACATAAATTATCTTCCATCATAAAAATCTTACATAAATGATCGGAAAATTCAGTTAAATTATAATGTCCAGTAAAAAGTTCGGTTGTATTCGTAATATGCGGTCCATATAAAATATCAAAGGAGATCTCATCTCACTTTTCACAATTCTACAATCTTATAAATAAATAATAAATTAACATTGCGTTATAGTTTAAATTATCAATGTACATTTTATAGTAATTAAATTAAAATACAAATTAAATAAAAATATATATCTTAAATTGTCTTAATAATGTAAGTTAGACGCCGAGAGGAAAACGCAATTAACAATGTTATATTTAATAAAAAGTAAGCCATAATACAATTGGATATAACGTTTATACTCGACGATGTCAAGCGACGTTATGACAAAAAGGAAACAAGGAAATAGGAAAGATAATTGGAAGGGGACAAAGGACAATGTTAGGAAGGGGAAAGAGATTGGATAATGTTTAGAAATGATTCTGGCAGAGAATCTGTATCGTTTTGTTTGTTTAGCCCATGCGTTTGTCGTTTTATGTGAACCATCTCCGATATTAATCTCTTGTTATAAGAGGCTTCTCTGTCTAAGATTTCAACATTATCCCAGTCAAAGTTGTGATTCTGGTCAATGCGATGATTTGTAATCACCGTTGGAGATTTTGGCCTCTTATTAATATCGGATACGTGTTCGTGTAATCTTGTCTTTAGCTGTCTTTTCGTCTGACCAACGTAACTAGCATC
Source organism: Mycetomoellerius zeteki (assembly GCF_001594055.1). Taxonomy (NCBI): domain Eukaryota; kingdom Metazoa; phylum Arthropoda; class Insecta; order Hymenoptera; family Formicidae; genus Mycetomoellerius; species Mycetomoellerius zeteki. The sequence goes on from NW_017257336.1 coordinate 43,306, forward strand.
GCAATCGTCACATGAGATTTTATAAACTACATTTTGATTGCATAAGTGAATTGGTCTTTGCCCTTCCCTATAAATTTTTTTAAAGAATTTGGAATCGAGAAAGCCAACTTGCAATGAAACCTGTTGGCAATTGGTGTAAATTTTTCCGATAGCGAATTCACGTAAGGAAAAATTTCTCCTTGATCATTTTCTCGATGGTTCCACTCTTATTAATGTGGAACCTTATTCTTTTATGTATTGCAGAAAAAACAAATTCCAATGGATAACCATTATTTAAAAGGATATTTATTACGTTAATTAAATTATTTTGCTGGAAACGGAGGGTGACAAATCCGTATAATTTTATCGACAAGCCCGTATATTACACCTCTTTTATAACAGAGTGGATGATTTGAATTAAAATTCAAAAATCTGCCAGAAAATGTCGCCTTACAATACATATCAAAAATGAGAGATTGTTCTTCCACAATCACCAAGGTATCTA
>NW_017257336.1:43960-45175 GCF_001594055.1 Mycetomoellerius zeteki
ATATATCAATTATTGCGAAGAATAATGCTAAGGTCTCGGTAGTCTAAAGGCTTAGGACGCTCGCACGGAATGCAAGAGATCCGGGTTCGACTCCCGGCCGAGGCATTATTTTTCGCAATAAGTTTTATTACAGTTTTTAAGTTGGGGAATTTGGGGGGATTATTAATATTTTCAGATTTGATTGCGTTGAAAGTCCGACAATCATATCGGCACGCAATTATCATTTCTGAAATTAATTCATTTAAAATGAATTTACAATAGTTCAACATCTTAACGTTCTGACCGTTATGGCGCTTCTTAATTTAAAATTATTATGTTTAACATTAGCGGTATTTCAATCTTATTATTGTTTATGTAAGATTGTTTGTTGTTTTACATTGAAAATGACCCGATCGGTGTCGAAACGTTTATATGTACGGTATGTATGAAAGTTTATTAAATATTCTTTCTGTTATAATTAGCTCGTAGCCCTTCTTTTAACTATTGCTTTTTATTTTATTTCTAAATGCGAATACATACATCAAGAAACTTGCGAGATTTCATAATTCCATATACTTCTCTCATATATTCGTTGATATTTGCAAGATTTAAAAATGAAATAGAAATTTCGATAAATATATAAAAGCGCGAAAAGTGATAAGGTAGAGAGTTTTTAGAAAATATTTCAAGAGAATAGTTCACGATGCATGATAAGGACAGTAATTGTAAATTATAAGTCAGTGACTTGCGCATAATATCTATAGTGACAGCTAGAAATTATTTGTTACTTTCAGCCGATTTTTATACCGAGTATTTAGATTGCGCGCGAGTTAGTGAATTAAAGTGATCCAAGCTGAAAATCGGTTGGAAGTAAATTCCAGTACTGGCCTACAGCATACACATAGGGTTCGACACGCGTGACATATTTCGGCCGATTTTCGACTCGGCTTCGGCTGTAGCGTCATTCTCTCTCTTACTTCATTGCTCTGCGTACGATCCAAGTCCTTGTGTCGTGATGTGTCACATAACAAGGCTTTTCGAGCCTGTTGATTAGCTACAGAACAAAAAGATTCTCGGGTCTCTCTGTCCTGCAGCCAATCAATGTGCGCCAATCAACTATCTTATTGGTTATTTCGACCGCCATTTTCGACTTACGGCCGGTTGTTCCACCTTTTGGTAAATTTTACCTGTTAGGTAAATCTCACAGAAAAGATATCTATATATATATATATATAT
>NW_017257336.1:45466-49852 GCF_001594055.1 Mycetomoellerius zeteki
GGCTCTGATGGCTATACCGACAATAAAGTTCCAGAAATGTTTCGAGAGCTGGATCAAGCGCTGGCATAAGTGCGTTCCAGTCGATGGGGAGTACTTTGAAAGGGACAATATCACATTTGATGAATATACTTATATTTTGAATTTTCTGAATGAATTCCAGGAACTTTTTGATTAAGATGATCTATATATACCTTGATCAAAAAGTTCCCGGAATTCATTCAGAAAATTCAAGAGGGACCGCATTGAGCTGTCTTCGATTTTTCCATTACCTCCTTTCGGCTGTTAAAACGCGTTCCCCGTTGTGGTTTTTTGATTCGATCGAATAGAAAAAAATCGCAGAGAACCATATCGGGTGAATTCGATGGCTGTTGGATGGTATTCGTTTCGTTCTTGGTCAAAAATTCACGGATAATGATGGCACTGTGCAACGGTGCGTTATCATGGGGCAAAATCCACGAATTGTTCGCCCACAAATCCTTTCTTTTTTGGCGAATTGCTTCACGCAAACGTCTCATAACGCCCAAATAATACTCCTTGTTAACTCGTTGTTGCAAATTCAACTCTATTTTTAAAACTGTAAAAAATCGAAAACACGTGCAGAGGTAGATGTACTCAAGACGGCATAATTTTTACAAATGTCAAGCTATGGCGATAAAATTTGGTGGAAATGTCAATGATAAATGTGGCAACCTAACCAAAAAAACTCAAATCAGCTGACTCATTGTCAGAGTATCACCTGGTGATAATTCCGGGAACTTTTTGATCATGGTGGTTTAATAAGTTATTTTGCTCGAATATATGCATAGCAATGAAGTGAGGAAAACGGTAAATATTCGAGCAATAATGAATGTTAAACATAGACAATGAATATATTTCAATTCAAAATATTTATCGAATTATATTCATTGTTTATGTTTTAACATCCATTATTGCTGGAATATATTGACTATTTTCCTCACTTCATTGCTATCATTATTATATTATATTAATTTTAATATATTGTAGTTATTTATTTAACTTTTTTTCTCTTTTTTATCCCTTTTTAATTAAAAAAAAAATCATTTAATTTCAGAAATGAATACTTATCTGCCTGAAATCAACTATTATTAACACTAAGATTTTATGCTACAGGATCATTTTTAAGCGTGTCAGGAGATTTTATTGGAGTTGCAAAATCTACTGCTTCAAAAACAGTTCGGAATGTTAGTTTAGCGTTAGCGAATCTTCGACGACAATATATTAAAATGCCTGAAACACCAGAGGAAATAAGTGTGAGACAAGACAACAATTTTTTAATATAGCTAGTTTTCCTCGATGCATTGGTGCTATAGATTGCAGTCATATCAGAATTCAATCACCAGGAGGTGACGATGCTGAACTATATAGAAATCGGAAAGGCTATGTATGTCGTTGGCCTGGTTCTTCTCATGACTCGAACATTTTCAGGAATTCACGAATTTGTCAACGTTTTGAAATGGGAGAATTTGCTGATAGTCTATTGGTTAGAGATAGTGGCTATCCCATAAAAAGATATCTAATAACACCGTTGCAAAATATTAATAATGAAGTTGAAAACTTGTTTAATGAATTCGTCACAAATTCGTACAAGGAGTAGAGTAGAATGTAGTTATAGTGTTTGGAAAAGACGCGTCCCTGCTTTAGCTCTTGGTTTGAGATTAAAATTGGATACAACGATGGTTGCAGTAGTAGCTACTGCTGTCTTACACAACATTGCTTGTGATGAAAATGAGAATGTACCACTAGTTAATAGAAGAGAATAAAATGCGATTAACTTAGTCAATCAAGATTTTGGTGTTGTTGCAGAGCAAATAAATAATGTGAATATAAATAATATTACCAGATATAATTTAATCAATCATTATTTTAAAAATTTATAATTTAAAATGTTAACCTATTGTACTTTTTGCCATTGAAAACTTTTATTTGGAACTTTTCATATTAAGATACTTTTTAAAATTGATTACTATTATTATACACAGTTTTGGCCATTGTCAGTTTTTTTTATCAGTTGTCAAGCTTTTTTTTTATCTTCCCAAATTGCATTTTTATCTTTATTTTTCATTATCGATGGAAATTCTACATTTTTCTATATTTTTCTATATTCTTCTATATTTTTTTGACAAGTGTCACTAGAAGAAGTTCTTTATTCTTTGCAAAGTTTACTCATTTATTGCAAAAAAAATGTTGATATTGAGATTACAAATTAAATTATCACAAAATAAAATTGAATTATCTGGAGACACGGTAGTGTCTCGGCGCGAAGCCAAGCGCAGCGACACTGTCTCCTTTACGCGAATCTGTCAAGATTTCCAGACGGCGATTATGGGATTTCAATAACGGCTGTCCTGATTGAGTTCTAAGTGTGCTCAATCGATTGCATCCACTCAGAATATATAATGAAAGTGTTTTTGTTTTTTCTTTACATGCTCTACGAGCGGAGATATTGCGATGCAAAATGATGCAAAATCCGAACCTGAAATTTTAATTTAAGAAACGTCGTCGTCGACAGGACTATGGGGTGGGGGAAATGTCCTTTTGGAATTTTTGACGCAAGAGGCAATGTGCATGGTCACATCACATATGTCTGTTTTCTGTGGCTGATGAATGAACGAATAGTGGCTACGTTTACACCATGAGCTTAGTCCGCAACCTATACGATAGGTGTTTTTGTTTAACCTACAGGATAAACAAGAACATCTATTATATAGGCTGCGGCCTAAATGCACGGTGTAAACGTAGCCAGTGTATACTTTTGGAAATTAAAGTGAGATTGTTTAGGTTAGGAAATCCGTCACATCGATGGCACAGAGGAACACGTGAGTATAAAATAGTATTTTTTGCTTCAATTACACAAATTCTCTACTGTAAAACACATTTTCTGCTTGAAGAATATAAACTATTCTCTATATAATTTTTGTTTTACAGCAGAGAATTTGTCTTGGTTAGGTATTTGTTTATTTTAAAAATACATATATTATCTTCTATAAAACACATATATAGTAGATTATGATAATTGTCAGCAATACGGTTCTGCTTTTGGTTGTTGCGACGCAAAGACGCACGTGTAGGATTACACAGATTATTATGAGAATCTTCGTGGTTATATTACGACTTTATCGAAAGGTAAGATATTTTCATCTTACGCTCACTATACATGTACTCAAATATATTATTTTTCTTTTTCCGTGTGCAAAGATGTTCCTATGGACGAGCAAAGTGTTTACGCACTCGATAAAATGTGTTATACCACACAAGGTTTAGAACCAACTATTATTGACGAAGATTGTAAGGTAATATATGAAATATTATAATAGTCAAGCCGCAAAATCTATAATTGATTATAATAAGAGGTAAATTGTAATAAAATAAAAGAATTATGTTATGTATACGATAGTAATTTTCTATGCTATAATAGATTTTCAGAAATTATGGAAGAAAACATGAAGGAAGTGACAATGAATATTTTAGATATACATCTAGATATACAGCTAAGCTTCTCATAATGTTCTCGGTTAAAACGATCTTGGTAGATTACAGTGTTGAAAGTGATTTTAAAGCTTTAAAGTTATATACGATACTATCGTGGATACCAGCGTCATGTTTCTGCATAGAAATGGATATCCGCAAAAAAGAGTATTGAAAAATTAATTCTATATTTAATTTTTTTATAGATAGCGTAGATACGACTTGGACAGTCTTAGAAAAGAAATTACAATCATCGCCATTCTCATTCACGCTCAGTGGTATGATCATCAAAATACGGATTCAAAGGAAATTGGGGACTATATGCTGCACACTTTACGTGCAGTCGAACAGTCATGTAATCTTAGGACCTACCATATCGACTCCTTTCTGATTTAAAACACGATTGTTGTATGCTAGCTACAACTTACAACTCGTTTTTCGCTTTCATGATATCGAGAAGATACTGTTAAAAACAATTTGAGCAAATTATTCTGGGTTTGTTTATGATATAATATTCGTGCAAAATTAATTTGTTATCTGGTTGATCGAACAGCACAAAGTGCAGTTTAAAATCGAATATTATTACATCATAAATGTGTGTACCACATATCTATGATATATATTTAGAATTATGAAAAATAAATTATTAATCTAATAAGCTAATTATCCTAACATCATCAAAATTTCTACAAATTGGTCTTTAATTGTATCTTATCGCAAACCAGTACTGTTATGCATACTTTACTGCCTACATACTTTTTATATACTTGTAACAACCAGTAGAATAGCTAGGCCGGTTCTAATCCACTATGTGTTAGTGTGTATACGTATATGCGGGGTATGTGTGTGGTGTGAGGGAGTCAGGGAGGGGGAAGTATACACAGACGTTAGGATGACGTC
>NW_017257336.1:52346-52565 GCF_001594055.1 Mycetomoellerius zeteki
GTACGATGATCGGAAGGTAAATGATCTGTGTCGGTCTTTCCGATATCTTATATCCTGGTGACACGCTCGGTGAAAATTCATGTATCGTGTGCACGGATTATCGTTGCTGTATGCGCCCGTGGTCACATTGCATTCAATACGAATGATATTTACGTTCATGATATTTATCGATACGTCTGATTCGTGCCACTGTTGCGGCTCCAGCATGCGATTCGATGA
>NW_017257337.1:0-3775 GCF_001594055.1 Mycetomoellerius zeteki
GTGGGATTAAGCAGAAATGGAGAATAACAGCAACAATAACTACAACAAAAACAGGGAAGGAACAACCGCGGACGAGGAGCGAGAGGACTCCCTCTCCCTTTTGGGGAGAGAGGACTCCTTCCCGTCCCTGGAGTGGGAGCCGGAAGGGGGTGCCGAATACAACGACACCTCCTTCGGTAATTTGCGGGAGGAAGAAGAGCCGGGTTTGGCGCTCACGTCACCCGAGCAATACACCCGGCTCTTCTTCGTGGAAGATGGGGAGGATCGCTCCATCGACTCCACGTCGGAGTCGCTGCGATTGAGAGGGGGGACGGGCGGTGACCAATCACCACCACCACCGCCGCCACCGCCTCCCCTCCCCCGACGAGACGCCGAACATGCTAGCGCCTCGGGGGTCGGGGAGAGTGAAGGGACGCCCTCCTACAGCCAGCGGCCTGGCCCGGCATGCAGCAAATCCGGGTCGAGGCGTGGCTCGGTCGCCTCGGGGGGAGGCCTATCGAGGTCGGCCTCGACGGCCTCGATGGCCTCAGTCAGCGAAAGCCGGAAACGACCGGCAGAGGATGCGATCCTCCTCGGATGAGGACACGACGAAGAGGAGGACGCGTGGTCGACCGGCGAAAAACCCGGACAACGTCGGTAAATTTACGGCCGAGAACCGGGCTAGAGCAGCCAACGAGAAACGGGCCCGCCAGCTGAGGAGGGACTATAAGATCATCTCCGATCCGGAGATTGCACCCTCCTCAGCTTCGGCCAAAAGGGCCAACAAGAAGGCGGAGGAGCTCGTAGAGGAATACGATCTCCAGCCTCTTGAGGCGATAGCGGCGGTCGCCACGAGAGAGCTCTCCACCCTCGCCAAATCGGTGGAGCGCTCGAAGAACATAAGGGGCGATATAGTGAGGGATCTGTGGGGAGTTTTCGCAAAGCTCTCTGCAGCCCTCACTGCGACCTTTAACAGGGCGAGCGAGGCGGTCACGACCGACGAGGAGGATGGCAGCCTCGGCGAGAGGGCTTGGGCGGAGGAGAGGCGTAGGCTACGCAGCGAAATCGCCTCCCTCCGCACTGAAAACGCGCGGCTCACCAGGGAGGTGGGAAGGGAAAAGAGACCCTCCCCCCACCCCCTGGCAACACCAGGGCCGTCGCGATCGTCGAAGAGGCCCTCCGCCGGGGAGCGGAATCCTCGGAGTCGGGGTGAGGCGCGAGACCTCGCGGCAGACGTGATCGCCTCCGAGGAGGGGGGGACGACGGTCCCGGAAATCACGGAGGAGGATCTGAGATCGCCGATCTACAGACCTCCTCTGCAGGGGGTTCAACGTCAACTGAACCCCCTGGCGTCCGAGAAGGAAATTAAAAGGGACGCGGATGTCTTCCGGGTTCCCCCCCCTAGAGACAAGGGGAGGGGGAGGGCCACCGGAGGGGTGGGCGGTGGAGAGGAGGAGGAGAGGATGATGAGGGTCCTCTCGCGATTCCTCCCCCGCCTCCTCCTAGAGATGGGGGTGGTCCCGAACAGGGCCCAGCCCCCGCGGAGAGAGCGGAGTCGGGGCGGAAAGCGGCCCCTCGCCACCACGCAACAACCTGGGGCGAGGGCCGCTCCCAACAAGGGCGCAGGTGCTAAGGAGGACAATGACACCCGGCCCCCCAGCACCCCCAAAAAGGCGCAACCGCCCCGGACCTCCTCCGCTACTGCGGGGAAGCCGACCCGCGGTGCGGGCGAGCCGCAGGAGGCAACCTGGGCACAGGTTGTCTCCAGGAAGGCGAAAAGGGCAGCGGCTAAGGAGCGGGAATCCAAGGCCGCACCGCTGCCCCAATCGACCGCCCGCGGGAAAGGCAAGGCCGCCACCACGTCATCCGGTGGCGGCGCCAAGAGGGGCTCCGGAGTGAGCAAGGGGGGACCGGTCGGAGGACCAAAAGCCTCCGACAAAAAGCCCCCCAAACTCAGGGCGGCCACCTCGGCGGCGGTCACGATCACGTGCGCCGACCAATCAGCCTACGCCGAGGTGGTCAACAAAGCGAGGTCCTCGATCTGTCTCAAGGACTTGGGGATCGAGGACCTCAGACCGAGGAGGGCGCTAACGGGGGCCCTTATATTCGAAGTCAGGGGCCCGGAGAGCAAGGCCAAGGCCGACTGCCTGGCCGAGAAGCTCTCGGCTGCTCTCGCGGAGAGGGACGACGTCCGTGTGTCCCGACCCGCGAAGAGCGCCGAGCTCCGGGCCTCTGGGCTTGATGACTCGGTCACTTCCAAGGAGGTGGCCGAGACACTCGCCAAAATCGGCGAGTGTCCCCCACACTCCATCAAAGTGGGGGACATCAAGAGGGCCCCCAACGGCCTCGGCTTCGCCTGGGTCCGGTGCCCCGTGGAAGCGGCCAAGAGGATGATGGCCACCCCACGAGTAACTGTGGGGTGGTCGACCTGTCGACTGACGCTGCTGCCGGCCAGGGGCCTCCAATCCTTCAGATGCTTGGAGGCCGGCCACGTGCAGCAGCGATGCACGAGCACAGTCGACAGGTCGGGATGTTGCTTCCGGTGCGGGGGCATAGGCCACGCGGCCAATCAGTGCCGCGAGAAGGCCGACTGCCCCGCGTGCCGGACTCTCGGCCGCCCATCGGGGCACCGCATAGGCGGAGGCGGCTGCACCGCAGCAGTGAAAAAGAAGAAGGGGGGGGCCAGAAGCCCAGCGGTCCCCCCTCCGCCAACAAAGTCTCGACGGAGGCGACAACATCGGCGGCGAAACAAACGCCGCCTGTCGCCGAAGTCGAGATGGCGGAGGCGAAGGAGCCTAGAGGGGTTAGCGCGGGCGGGGACAAGCGGGACAAATCATAATGCCCTGCACCCTCGCCCACACTAACCTCAACCACTCGGCGGGGGCGCAGAGCATGTTACTGCAGTGCCTCGCCGAGTGGGGAGGAGGGCTGGCCATCGCCGCAGACCCATATAATATCCCAGAGAACCATCCCAACTGGGCTGGGGATTCTCTGGGATGGGTGGCGATGGTCTGCCAGCACGCGCGCGACACTCCGCCGATGATACCCATATCGGCGGGGCAGGGGTTCCTATTGGTGGAGTGGGGGCCCATCGACGTAGCAGGGTGCTACTTCCCTCCTAGATTAACTAGGGGGGAATACGAGGATGCCCAGGAGTCCCTGGGGGAGCAGATACATCGACGCTCCCCCAGGCCAACGATCGTGGGGGGAGACTTTAACGCTCACGCCGTTGAGTGGGGGTCTCCCTCCACCGACTCCAGGGGCGACAGCACCCTGCAGTGGGCGGCGGGACTCGGCCTTGTCATCTTGAACCAGGGCCGGGTCAGCACCTTCGTGGGACCGCGGGGGGAGTCCATAGTAGATCTTACATGGGCAACCCCCGCGGCGGCTCAGCGAGCCAAAGGCTGGCATGTGGACGCTGGCTCCCTAGGAGAGCTATCGGACCACCGAGTGGTCCGAATGGAGCTAGTGTCCGCACCCGCGGAGGTGCTAATTAGACAACGCCGCCACAAAGAAGAACGTCGATGGGCCCTGAGTAAACTGGACCCCGTCGCCCTCGAGGTCAGTCTCCTCGCCTCCACTTGGCCGGAACGTCGGCCAGACATTACGGTGGAGGAAGAGGCAGGCTGGCTCGGGGACGTGATGTCGCGCGCGTGCGATGCGTCGATGCCCCGCGCCCGCCCAATGAACAGGAGGGCGGCCTACTGGTGGTCGGAGGAGCTGTCTGAGCTCCGTAGGACCACCGTGGCCGCCCGGCGCACGTTCACCCGCGCCAGGCGGCGGGGCATCGACGCCG
>NW_017257337.1:3812-6080 GCF_001594055.1 Mycetomoellerius zeteki
TAGCCATCAGGCGGGCGAAGGCCAATGCCTGGCAGGAATTAGTCTCCTCCCTGGACAGGGATCCGTGGGGGAGGCCCTACAAGATAGCAACAAAGAAGTTGCGACCGTGGGCCCCCCCAATAACGGAGACCCTGGACGTCCGGTTCCTCGAAGAAGTGGTGTCCGCCCTCTTCCCGACAAGGGATCGCGAGATCCCGGAGAGGGCGGGCCCGCCCGAAGGATGGGTTGAGGAGCTGGGCGTCACCGGGGAGGAGATGGCGCGGGCCTTCGCCCGCCTGAAGGGTAGGCCCCGCGCACCGGGGCCCGACGGCGTACCTGGCAAAGTGTGGGCAGCCGCGGCCCCGGTGGTGGGGGCAAGCGTGAGGCAGCTCTTTACGAGCTGCCTCACAGAAGGGAAGTTCCCCAGGTTGTGGAAAAGGGCCAGGCTTGTCCTCCTACGCAAGGAGGGCAAGCCAGCGGAGGATCCCTCCGCATACAGGCCAATTTGCCTGCTGGACGATGTGGGAAAATTGTTCGAGCGAGTCATCGCTGCCCGCATCGTCCAGTGTCTGTCCCGGGATGGTATAAACTTGTCCGGCGGTCAGTATGGCTTCCGAGAGGGCCGATCGACGATAGACGCGATCCAGCAGGTGCGTGCCCTCTCGGAGCAGCTGACCGCGGACGGGAAGGTGGCGTTGGCGGTGTCACTTGACATCGCCAACGCCTTTAATAGCCTGCCGTGGGGCCAGGTGGTGGCGGCGTTGAGGGACCATTTCCTCTTGCCTCCCTACCTGGTCGCCGCGGCGGAAGACTATTTCCGGGATAGACAGCTGGAGTACCGGGACAAATCCGGACTCCAGCAGCGGAGGGAGGTGTCGTGCGGCGTTCCTCAGGGGTCGGTGCTTGGCCCCCTATTATGGAACGTCGCATACGACGCCGTACTCCGCGAGGCCCTACCCCCCGGCTGCCACGTTGTCTGCTACGCAGACGACACGCTGGTGGTGGCCGGGGGCACAACCTGGGGAAGAGCAAAATGCAGCGCGAACGTTGCGGTGGCGTGCGTCGTCGGCGCGATTAAAAGACTGGGGCTGAGGGTGGCCCCCGCCAAGTCGGAAGCAATTTTCTTCCACGACGGAACTGGCGGGGCGCCCCCTAGGGCCTCAGTCAAGGTGGACGAAGTCCGCGTCCCGGTGGGACCCAATTTGAAATATCTGGGTCTCACATTGGATGGTCGCTGGGGTTTTGTCGATCACTTCGACAAAATAACCACGCGATTGGGCAAACGGGCCGATGCCTTACTCGGCCTGATGCCCAACCTCTGTGGTCCAAATACCGGTGTCAGGAGGGCGTATTCGTACGCGGTCCTATCAGGGGCCCTTTACGGGGCCCCAGTATGGAGTAGGGAGGCCCTGGCCAGCCGCCGCATCCGAGAAAGGATGCAGAGTGTGAACAGGCGGCTGGCCCTGCGAATAGCAAGGGCCTATAGGACCGTGTCGAATGACGCCCTCGCGGTCCTCGTGGGTGTCCCCCCGGTAGAGCGGGTGGCCGACGCCCTGGCGGAGTCGTACGCCAGGGTCAAGGCCATCAGGCTCCGGGGGGGTGTAGTAACCCCGGGGACCGTCGACGCTATTAAGCAGGACGCCCGTCGGCGGGTGTCCCGCGAGTGGCAAGATAGCCTGAGGGACAACCCGCCGACGAAAGGGAAGAGGACCACGGAGGCCATCCTCCCCTGCCTGGATGAGTGGATAAGCAGGGGATGGGGCGGACTTTCGTACCGCCTGACGCAGGTGCTCACCGGACATGGGTGCTTTGGTGAGTACCTGTGTCGAATCGGGAGGGAGCCGACGACGCACTGCCACCATTGTGATGGGGCTCGGGACGACGCGCAGCACACGCTGGAACATTGCCCAGCGTGGGCAGATGAGCGCGTCGTCCTGAGCCAGGAGATAGGGAGGGACCTCTCCCTGCCGGCCGTGGTGAAAGCCATGGTCGACAGGGAGAGGGCATGGACAGCCGTCTCCTCCTTCTGCGAGCGAGTCATGCTGCAGAAGGAGGAGGCGGAGAGAGAGAGGGAGAGGGCCCCCGGAGGAAGGGGCCCTCCCCCACCGCCCTCGGGTGGTGGGGGTCAGAATGGAGGAGGAGGGGGTGGTGGGAGACAAGGGGGTCGTCGGGGAGAACGTGGGCACCGGCCTCAGCCGGACCGCTCGCGCCCCGGGCCCCCTCCCGCCCCCCCCCGCCGCGGCCGCGACAGACCTTCGGGTCGGAAGCGGCGGCGCCCCCTCACCCCCG
>NW_017257337.1:6755-8354 GCF_001594055.1 Mycetomoellerius zeteki
AAAAAAAAAAAAAAAAAGGTTGAGAGGAAGGAACTGGAGGTGAGCAAGGATGGTAATTTAGAGAGTGAGGAATGCTGAGGGAAGAAAGGCCTAACACTGGGTTTAGACTATTACTATGATTATCACTATTATTTATATTATCGTCGTTATTATTATTATTTAAATTTGCTAGAAATTCGCGGTAGGCTTCGTCTAGGAGCCGACGTGCCTCTCTAATCCGCTGTCTCCGTTGGCATTTAGCCGCGCGGGAAAGGCGGGTGTGAAGTGGCCGGTCACCCACTGCGAGATTTAAATTGATAAAAATAATAGTTTTATATCCGGGATTTGCAAACAGGAAATAAAGATTCGGCAAGTAATGAAAAGGTGGGGAAGAGTGAAGTTCGGGGATTAGTCGGCCTTCTAAAATGAGGATATATTATAGAATTAAATATTGGAGAATGAGAGCGACAAATAGTTTATCGTCCTCGATACAAGGGTGGAAGTAAGAATTAAAGGGAATAATGTAGAGGTTGTGACGGGAAAATAGTGATAGATAATATTCTACGCGTAAGAAAAAAAACAAGCGGTAGAAAAAAAAGGGGAAGAAAAAATTAGTGACTCACTTGTCTTGACGAAACCCCTGGAATTTCTTGTTGTCCTTGGTATTCGAGACCGGTTCAGAAAATGCGAAGAAGTTGTTGAGGATATGCACGTTCCACTATAAGATGGATAATTGTTTCTTTTTATTTTACTGGCGATCCCACCTATCAAAGATCACTGATAAGTGAACCCGTTCCGTCTGTAAGGGGGGGAGGCGACGACGATGACGCCGTCTGGGAGAACGCTGAGGCGGGGAGTGGCGCGACACCAGGCCCCTCTGGGATCGGAAGTGCCGCCATGCCAATGGCTCCTCCAGCGACGAAGGAGGAGACGGACGATGCACTCCCCCGTAGGGAGCGTCCCGGTTCCGCCAGCTTTAAAGCGAGGTCGAGGGACGTGACCCCGACCGGTGCGCCCGTGGACTCCGCGAGGCCCCTGTCGAGGGCGGGGTTGTGCCCCTCGCTGGAGTCTCTCGCGGGCGAGAAGCGCAAAAGACCGGCGATGGTGGTAGTGTCCCCTCCGGGCTCCGAGGGGGACACTGCAAAGAGGTCAAGGGATAGACCTGCCCTGAATCCGGCGAATAAGGGCAAGTTCACAGCCGAGGCAAGGGCCAAACAGGCTGAGAGGAAAAGAGCTCGGGATTTAGAGAGCCCAGATGTAGAGCCAAAATCGGCCTCGGTCAAGAGGGCCATAGAGAGGGCTCAAGAAATGGCCATCGACTTCGACGCCCAGCCGGTCGGTGGCTTCGGTGATAACGCGGGAGCACGGTGTGATCGCCAAATCGGTTGAGAAGTCGAAAAACCTAAAAGGCGATATCATCCGGGACCCCTGGAGGACGTTCACTAAGCTGACCGCGGTCCTTAACTCGATGGTCACAAGGACGGGTGACAGGTCGGCGGACTCCTCATCGGCCGATGGCGGCGTGGACCGCCGGGAAGAGAGGGCCTGGGCGGTGGAGAGGAGGATTCTCGTCCGCGAAAACAGGCGCCTCCGTGCCGAGAAGGCCGTACTGGAGAGGGG
>NW_017257337.1:8473-34016 GCF_001594055.1 Mycetomoellerius zeteki
CCTGCCGGGGGTCCACTCTCCCCGGAGGGGACCCTCCGCCTCCCCGGGTCCGGCTTACGGAGGAGGACAGGAGGGCTCCGTGATTCTGGCCTCCCGTAGGGGGAGTGGCACGACAAATGAACTTCCTGGACGGGGAGGGAGATAGAGTCGTGTCCGCTCCCGGTCTCCCCCTCCCTGAGGAAGAAGGGGAAGAAAAATAAAAAGAGGAAAAATGGAGCGACCGACCGGGCGGAGGGAGAGCTAACGCTCGAGGAGATCCTCGGGCGACTCCTCCTCCCTTTTTGCGGGAGCTGGGCGTGACTCCGCCGTCGTAGCCGCAAGGGAGCGGTCAAAAAGGGGCGAGGCTGCAGGGGGCGGCTCCCCCCCACCTGCCCGACTGAAAGGGGGCGGTGCTCCGGGGGGGCAAACCCCCCCCTCCGCCTCCGGCGCCGCGTGGGAGCGGACCACCAAAGTCTTCGCGGCCTAAACGCACCTAAACGCGCGGCACCGGGCCTCCCGCCTGCCGAGGCGGTGGCGCGCGGAGACGACGGAGGCGGCTGGAGGATGGCCCCCCCTCTGGGGCGACCAGAAGGACGGTTGCCAGGGCCAAAAAGACTCAAGCTCAGGTCAAACAGCCCGCCCGGAGAAAGCCCGGGGCCGCCTCAGACGGGACGGGGAAGGGCGCACGGGAAGGACTGGCAACGAGAGGGGCGGGTGCTCCCGGGGGCTGTGGGGCCATCGGTATGACGCCCAAGCAGTTCCCGAAGCTTAAGACTCCTACTTCTGCGGCGATTACGGTGACGTACGCGGACGCATCAAACTACACGGAGGTGGTGAGGAAGGCAAGTTCTTCGATATCTCTAAAAGACCTCGAGATCGAGGACTTCAGGCCAAGGAGGGCTATCATGGGGGCCCTGATCTGGGAAGTCAGGGCTCCGAGAACGGTGCGAAGGCCGACTGCCTCGCCTACCGATTGGCAGAAGTCTTCGACGGGAGGGACGACGCGATGGGTGAGGAACGTGGGACTAAATAATACCCTCCGCCTCGCCCAGACTAACTTTAACCACTCGGCTGGGGCGCAGGACATGCTCCTGCAATGCCTCGCCGAGTGGGAGGGGGGGAGGTGGCCATCGCCGCGGACCCCTACCGCATCCCGGAGAGTCACCCAAACTGGGCGAAGAACTCTCTGGGTAGGGCGATGGTCTGTTTGCACGCGCGCGACACCCCGTCGATGATTCCTGTGTCGGCGGGGGAAGGGTTCACCATCGTGGAATGGGGACCCATCGACGTGGCAGGGTGCTACTTCCCCCCTCACAAGCAGGAGGGAGTATGAGGAGGTCCTGGAATCATTGAGGGAGCAAATTGGAAGACGCTCCCCCAGATCAATCATAGTGGGAGGGGACTTCAACGTCCACTCGGTGGAGTGGTGGTCCCCGACCACTGACTCCAGGGGCGACCACATCCTACAGTGAGCGGTGGGACTCGGCCTCGTACTCTTGAACAGAGGCCGGATCAGCACCTTCGTGGGGCCGCGGGGAGTCCATCGTTGACTTGACGTGGGCGACCCTAGCGGCGGCCCGTTGGGTCACGGAATGGCGTGTGGACACCGACTCTCTTGGTGAACTGTCCGATCATCGCATGATAAGGATGGAGCTGGTGTCCACCCCCATGGTGGTGCAGAGGAGACGCCGCCGCGAACATGACGAGCGTCGATGGGCCCTAAAACGTTGGACCCCGGCATCCTCGAGGCGAGCCTCCTAGCCTCCGCCTGGCCAGTCACTCAGGCACTTACAGCTCACAGCGCTTGAACAGTGAGAAATCCCGGCCGCTGTGAACTGTGAGTTGGTGACATGGTGACTGTATCCATTTTAACGTGATTAATCGGGATTCTCGTAGATGGCTTTATCACCCGTATCGTCGATGATTGGTCGACGGATGCCATAGTTTGAGAAGAAAAAGAGATTCTCATTGGTATTCGTTTCGGTACGCAGCCTCGTGTATTTTTTCTACATATGCAAACGTGCTGTCTAATCTAGTATCACTGGGTGTATTCAGTGAGCGCTTGCATCTTATTGGCATATTCCGTTAGAACTAAAAGTATAGACTAAACAGATACAAGAATTCACTGAGCGCTCAATGAGCGGTAATGGTACTGAATGCACCCACTGTTTGAAAGTAGTCCGCAAGAAAATTGAAGCAAAAATAATCAGTTTAATCCTATATATATAACAAGTAACAATATATATTGTTGTTAATATGTAAGTAAAGTAAGATAGAAGAACGCTTACGCATTTGGAGGTTATATTATTAATTTATTATCGTATATCGTTTTACAGAATTTTATTTATTTGAAAAAACATAAACATGTCTGACAGTGAAGAAGATAAAAGGAAAAAAAAAGAAAAGATTATGTGTTTATATAATAAAACAGAATGGGAGCAAAAATACGATTTTTTTTTTAAATATGAATTTTCTTATTCCAAAAGTATTGCAATTTGTGTAAAACATCATTTAGTATCTCTCACGGCGGATTAAATGATGTTAAAAAGCATTGTCTCAGATCAGACCATCAATCTTATGAGCGGAATTTGAAACAAAATCGGATATTACATCAATTTTTGAACAAAGATATTTTAACTTGTGAAGAAAAAAAGATAGTAGCTGCTGAAATTGTTCAAGTTTATCATACTGTAAAACATACAATTTCATATAAATCTCTTAACTGCAATGTAAAATAATTATCTATTTTATTCTCTGATTCAAAAATTGCTGCGAAGATTACTGTTAGAAAAACTAAAGTAGCATCTGAATATTTGCATACAACATATTGGGACCACATTCTTTAGAACAACATATTAGTTGCTTGAAAAGTGTTCTGATGGAAAAATTTTGCTGAAATTACTTTACGTTTTGGAACATTTTTTAGTAAAATTTCAGCATTTTAGAAAAATTTCAGTTTAATTTTAGCGATTTTTGGTTGAAAAATTCATTTTCAGCAAAATTTTAACAAAATTTCGAACAAATTTCAGAGAAATTTCAGCGATTTTTCAATATGTTAGTTGAAAAATTCACTTTCAGTGAAATTTCAGCAAATTTTCAGCAATTTCGTTGAAATATTCCAAAACGTAGAATAATTTCAGTGAAATTTTTTCATCAGAGTGGTATATATTTTAACATATTGTCTCATGCAACAAATCATGGATGTATTAAAGTTTTTCCGATTTTAATAAGATATTACTCGCCAAATCATGGATTACAACATTGTCTTTTGGATTTCTATGAAGATCCTGATGAAACTGCCGCAGTAATTTATTTAAATTTGAAAACTCGCTTGAAACAACTTGGATCAGGTTTAAAAAATGTTTCTAGTTATTCAGCTGATAATACGAATGTAAATTTTGGAATTCATCATTTTGTTTATCAATTAATATTGAAAGATAATGCAAATGTCTATTCTTCTCGCTGTGTCGCACATATGCTTCATAATGCTGTTAAGGTGATTTGTTCAAATATGGTGAAAAATCAAAGTATCTTTAAAATTTATATAAAACTAATTTAAGTATTAATAAATGTCTGTATGAAGTTTGGAATCGGATTTACCGTGTAATTATTGAGTATAATCGGTCAGAAAATTACCTTTTCACTCGATGTTTAACATAGTGCTTATGACGGCCGAGATGCGTTTGCTCATCTATACATCGAAAGCTAATAATGTACAAGACAGATCGATTATAAAATTTGAAAAAAATTAATTTACCATCTGTTTAATTGTATGCCGCAAATGCTCTCAACCGTATGGTATTGAAATACGATCGAATAAAAGAATGTAATTTGGCTGTTTATCAATGTTTTATATTCGAGCTTGTAAACATGGCAACGTTGCTCTTCTCTCTCCCTCAACATCTTCCAAAGATAGAATTTTTTCACATTTTTTGCATTTTAGATTCTTGCCAAGTGATTTTAAATTGACAATGTGATTGCCATCGCATTGGTTATCGTTGTTTTTATTGTCGAGGTTATGCCATGCAGCTTGTTTTTTCACCCTTTCTTCTTTGAGTTCCAACTTACGATCTAATTTATTTTTCTTAATAAAGCGTCCTTTATGTCGCAGCTGCTCGTTTATGCTTACTACTAGGATATTCTAATAAATATTTACCTTCTAACCTAGCAAGTCGCGGGACCGCGGATCGAGAGTAAACATGCAACGTTGCCGCATCTAAAACTCGGCTTTTCTACGCCGATGAAATTAGTGTTTCTGTATTTATTATTATTTTAATTTTATTGAATTCAATTATTAAAAAGAGTGCAATAGAGAGTTTACAAAATCAAGTTTTATATTTTGTGCTACACTAGTTCTGATATAATCAATCTTTTTATTAAAGATGTCAACTTGACTAATATAATCGGGTTAAAATCATCTTAAATTTGCTGACAAATATGATTTTGACGTCGAAAATTTAGTTTTAGAGCAAGAAGACTAGAACTAAGGAGGATCAACTCGTGCCAATAGCGGTAGTGGGGGTGAGGCAAAAAGTGGCGACGGATAACTTCCCCCACTCTTGCGCTTCATTAGTCCTCTCTGTCGCTCTATATAGTCGTCGTTCTGTCGTTCTATAATCGTCACTTTATCGCTCTTATATCGAACTTTCACACAATGCGCAGTGCCGCTGCACATCGTGTGAATAGCCGCGGACGTTTTTTGACTCACCCCCACCACGCGAGTTGATCCTCCTTAGTTCTAGTCTTCTTGTTTTAGAGGTATATGGTCATTTTTCTTATCATGCAAGGCGTGTAGAACAGTTAAAATCTTCTTTTGAAGAAGCTGATATACAATATCAAAATGTTCTTAGACATGTTACTACAATACTTACTACACATTGGTTTTCTTTATATCCAGCAATTGAAAGACTTTTAAGAGGATGCTGCATCGACGGCCGAATTTGATCAATGTCGATAGTACAGACTTTTTTTAATCCCAAATTCAATAATATAATAACATCTTTCATTTCTTATATTTCCCAAGTAGCAAAAACATGTTAAAAAAATGTTTTTAAAAATATTAGAAAAACATTTTTAGAAACGTTTCTAAAAACGTTAAAAATAATGGGATAGTTCCCTTTTTTGATTAAATAAACGTTTATTTAAATTTCTTTAAACGTTTATTTAAACGTTTAAAGAAATGTTTTTTTAATGTTAAAGAAATGTTTTTTAAATGTTAAAAAAATCTCTTTTAATGTTAAAATTATTTGAACAAAATTAGAAAAAATACAATGTAGAACTTTTTTTTAACTTATTATTTTTTATCAACAGTACCTAAATCCTTAGACAATTAATTTTATTAATCAATAGTAATTTTTAATTATATTAAAATCTTTTTCACTTACACCGAGTTTTGAACCTGGGACCTGGGAGGGTTATGAGTCTCGTACCTCATCCGTTACGCTACTTATAATTATCGATGCACAAAGTTCTTATTGTCCATATATGGTACACTTAACGCAATTATATTATGTTAACTGCTCTTCCGTGATTATTTTTTATTTCGACCCGTTTTTTATATATTAATTTAAAAAAATAAAATTTTTTAATTATTTATAATAAACGTCTGATAAACGTTGTTACGTCCGAACTCCGGTCATGTGTGCGGATAGGTTTAGAGAAAGAAGGAGTAATAAGGTTGGAGCAAGGAAGGACGTTAGAGCAGACGCTGTGTCTCGCATGCATCCGCGGGAAGGGGATAGAGCGAGTCGAACGCACCTTTTATAGCTCTGGAATATGGGTCAACATCCTGAAGGGACGCTATAACACCTGTTTCCAACGAGCAGTGCGAACGTCGGTCCGAATTTTGAGTCAAGAAACTTAATTCTTGTAACTCGGGACCGGACCACATGCGATCTCTGTCGAGCAGTGGGAGTAGGTACGAGGTCTTACGAGTCTAAAATAAATGGAGATTGAAATCCGGCATTTTACAAATACTCTATTTTATTGTTAACACTAAATCTTACAAAAGTATAGCCAAACATTATTTTTAGTTGGATTTAAGGTTAAAATTTAAGTTTATCTCTATAACATGATACTAAACAAACTCTCGTTACAATATAACGTCATATCTCTCGCGAAGGATATTAATTGGATACGATCGACTTATTGTTACAAACTATTAATAATTACACCTAAGAATATATATATATATGTATTTATGTACGCATGTGTTCTCGGAAATTTGAAATATGGTGGTCGTGATTAGGTCGGTGAGTGTGTATAAGAGAGGCGATACAGGAATTAAGGTATTTCATGAAGTACAACGGAGGAAGGGGGGAAAAGATTGTGAAAAAATCTCACAGGGACGAGATAAGGAACGGGCGATCGGGGAAGAATTACTGGGATGGTTGCATGGGGTGGCTGTCCAGCTATGGCATTTCTGATTTCGTTGGGATCAAAATAATCGGGACCGATTATGTAGACATTTGGTGGGAGAGGTTGTGTTGTACGCGGGAATTTGGCAATTAAGGATTCGAATGAATCTTCGGGATGGATAAAAAAATGGTAACGCGGAGGTGGAGGTGGAAACTCTTCTATGAATTCCACACTCGAGGTCGAAAGGGATGGTGATGGCGGTCGTGGTGAAGGAGGGATGGATTGGATAGAAGAATCAGGAGTTGGAGGTGGGGAGTCAGGGAAGATTCGCTCGGTTAGAGCATCCGATAATGCGGGTGACGGGGATCGAGGGGGAGGTGAAGGAGAAAGAGGAGGTATCGCCTCTATTCCCTGATGACTGGATTGAGCCGGCGGAGCCGGTGGTGGTGAGGGAGCTAAAGCGTCCTTGGCAGGATTGCTTTGGTCCCGGAGGGTTTCACGGTATTCCTGGTACGCCTGGTCCAGGAGTCTCCGCGCTTCAGAATAGGCCCGGCTTTTACGCCAACCCTTGTATGGGCGATTGGTTAGGCGTGGCACTATGGTTAGCTCGAGTTAGATTCCGCGAATATATATATATATATGTGTGACTTGAACTTACTGCTACTCAGTTGTTATTGGTGTCTAAGGATGGCCGTCGGAGGTTAGCTTCGGCGGTTCCCGGATGTTTGGATGTCCTGTGGACCCACGTGACTTGGAGACACCAAAAGGGTTCGACCGTGTCGCGAATCACTATTACAATTTTATCTCGGACCGGCAGAGTGTCTTACTTGCAAGACTGATAAAATCGGGAACCGACAGAGCTTCGTTCGAGTCTAAAGTCTTTCTGACTGTTGCTCGCGAAGGGCCTCCTTTTATATTCGCGAGTTAGTGGTCCCGCGTGCAGGCCTCGCGTATGTTACTGGTAATGTAGGATTAGGATTAAGGGTGTCGGTTGTGAAATGGGATACGGGGATATGTGTCTAAAATAACATTCGTCATCGACCAGTTGCCGGATGTTCGATAGCTCAGAGCCACATGTGTCACTTATTATTGACAACCGCCGTTTCGGTTTATAATCCTTAATCTATTTACTTCTTCTGTTCCTCGGGATAAAGTTCTTCTATTCGACACGTGGTTTGAATTTTTTAATTCGATGACTCCATCCCGAGTGGATTACTAGTCCAAAAAACGAGTGTTAATTGGCTCGTCACTATCGTAACTCCCTTGGTAGAAACAGATGGTCTACCGATAATAATCTTTATGGTGATGACGAAAATTCTAATCGAAGAAAAGAACTGTGGAGTCTGGACGTAACAACGTTAAATAAATGTTTTTTAAATCATATTTTGAATAAATAAATAACGTAAAACAAACATTTAATGAACGTCAAGTAAATGTTTAATAAACGTTAGATAAACGTTTAAAAAATGTTCCTTTGAAACATTATTTCATACGAAAAATTAATGTTTAACAAAACGTTTAAGAAACATTAAATAAACATTTAAAAGAGTTTTTTCAAACCATTATTTCAAAGAAATAATTAATGCTAAATAAACACTTAATAAACATTAAATAAACGTTTAAGAAATGTTTTTTCAAACCATTATTTCAAATGAATTTAATTAATGTTAAACTAAACACTTTTCTAGAACACAAACATTTAAGCTAACCAGACAGATACGTAGTTGGATTCCTATTCACATTTGCAATTCGCTTTTTTGTAAGCAAAATGGTTATTTTAATTGGTTGTCTAAACAAGAACATAAGAGAATTGACAAAAAGATGCAGTGGTTGTTGTTGAAGAAGAATGAGGATAAGTTGAATAACATCAAGTCTATTTATTATCACAGTGTTTGTGCAGTTTCTACAGAACTCCAGAAAAGTTTGAATATTTTCTCTGCTGCTCCTCTGAGGTTAACACAAGTCAATGAACAATCTGTAGAAATTTTTATTCATCCGACTAGATTTTCATCACATAACATTCCTTCTTTGTTGAATTGTGTTAAAAATAAATGGTTTAAAAATCTATCTAATGTTTCGATTCTAACAGAGGTTCAATGTCTTTTACAATTAGGGAGCAACTTTTCTCTATCTTCGAACAACATGAAAGACAATTGCATACAGTTCATACAAAACATTGAAAATAGTATTAAGAGTATAATAGTATTAATTAGATTGACTTTACATTTAAGAACTACAGTGAGGGATCGTTCTATTCCGGTTATTGAGAATGTGGCTTCCTATTAATGATCCAATCAAATCCATTAATCTTTTTGTCATCCTAATGTTATTTTGGTAATTATTCGGATTAAGGGACACCGCGCCGATGCCCTTGACCTTGACATATATTGTCAAGGTCATGACCCTGAGTAACCTCCGACAGGTTTTAGATGGCGATCACTGTTTATTAAAAAGTTATGAACAAAAATCTTTGAAAAATATGCATATTTCAGTAACTGCTTTTTAAAAAATTATGAGCAATAGGAGTTTAATATAATTTGCACTTACTTAAAACAATCTTAAAATAAGAAGGAATAATGAATATTAACTGAAATACTAACATCGATGTAGAAGGACATGATTTGATGATAGTATTCGTCATACATATTTTGTTTACTTCTATTGACACCAAGCTTTCGCTGACATTCAATAATATTGTGATCGCCATTGATAATACATCATGCGTCTGTACGAGTTTTTGGATATGACGGAAATGTCATTACGTTAGTTATTTCGCTGAATTTTCATTTAAATGTAAATATCCGTTTCTTGAACGTATCGACGAATTTTTTAAAATTATAGCTGAAATATATCCATCAACACTGGAAAAATAAATGTAATATATGTTATAAAACTACATATTACTACTTTATTTGATAAAATAATAAATATACGAATTGAGAACCAAAACATGTACTTTACGCTTTACTTACAAGTCAAATTCGATTAAATAAATATGTAGTATAACCCTTCCGACCATCTTCCGATGACTTTGATCTTGACATATGTCATCAATCCTGAAAGACCTCTAACAGGTTTTAAATGGCTTCCACCTCTGACTGTTACCCCCCCCTCCCCTGCAAAGGGGCGCGCGACTCTCACCTTCGACTCTAACCCCCCCCTCCCCCTGCAAAGGGGCGCACGACTTTCACCTTCGACTCTCACTCTCCTCCCTCCGGAGGTGAGAGTCGCGAGCCTTTGCAGGGGTGGAGGAGATGAGAGTCGCGCGCTCTTTTGCAGGAGGAGGAGGATTAGAGTCGAAGGTGAGAGTCGCGCGCCCCTTTGCAGGGGAGGGGGGGGTAACAGTCAGAGGTGGAAGCCATTTAAAACCTGTTAGAGCCATTTAAAACCTTCTGAAGGTCACTCAGGGTCATGACCTTGACAACATATGTTAAGATCAAAGTTATCGGCGCGGTGTCCCTTAATCCGAATAATTACCGTTATTTTTGCTAAAGCAGATAAAAGGAACATTACTGTTGCCCTCAATAGGGATGATTATATTAATAGTGTCAATAGCATGTTACAAGATACTGACACATACATTCCGGTGAACAGAGATCCAACATCGAGTCTTGTAAAAAGGGCACATGACACATTAAAAAATTATATAGGAGTGATGGGAAAAAAAACAATTTATCTCTAGCTCGACATATAAAAAATTATATAGGAGTGATGGGACGTTGCCAAGAGTCTATGCTTCTCCAAAGATACACAAACCAGGTTCGCAGTTCAGAATAATTATTTTTTACATTGACAGTCCTTTATATCCATTAGTGTCGTTTTTACAAGATATAATTAGACAATATGTTCCCAAACAGAGTCGTATAAAAAATAGTTTCATATTGGTAAAAAAGTTAAATGGGAAATCTATTGAGGAAGAACATGCTCTGGGTACCTATCATGGAACAAAGTTGGAATGGATTCCGATCGGAATTATTCAATTATTCCCTAGATTTCTATTGTGGTTTCTGGGAAAAACGGAATAATTCCGATCGGAATCCATTCCGAGTTTGTTCCATGATAGGTACCCTGATTTCATTAGATGTGACCTCATTGTTCACCAACATATCCGTAGATCTGGCCATTGAATGTTTAGAGAAAAAATGAGAACACATTGCTAAAAAAAACTATGATTCCGAAAAAGAATTTTTGTCGGCGGTACAATTGATCTTGGATTCGACCTTTTTTACTTTTGACAATAATATATATAAGCAGAAATTTGGTACCCCCATGAGTTCTCCGATTTCTCCCATCATGGCCGATTTGGTGCTTGAACATCTAGAGAATAAAGTACTGGAGAGTTTGGGATTTGAGTTACCTTTTTACGTTAGTGGCTCCAATGTGGACGATATTGCAATGGGAGTTCCATATGAATTGATTAATATAACTCTTGACATTTTCAACTCAATGCATTCAAGAATACAGTTTACATTAGAAGTAGGTGGGGATAAATTGAACTTCCTCGACGTAACTTTAATCAAGAATGAAATTACTATTGGTTTGATTGGTTTTAAAAACCGACGTTTTCCTGTAAGTTTCTCAACTTTCACTCTCCATCCTTTATATAAAAGAAGACGTAGTCTTCGGCACGGTAGATAGAGCCGTTATGTCGTCGCATCCAAAATATCACTTAAAGAGTATAGAACTAATAGTCAAAAATTTTCTTGAGAACGATTACCCATTTGAGTTCATTTTCAATGTTATTAACTCAAGATTAAAAACATTAATTCATAATGCAATATCTAAACAAGGTAATGGTGATATGGAGAAAAATGGTGAGATTGCAGAAAAAAGTTGGTTCACGGTCTCCTTCCTTTAATTTCAGAGAAATTCAAGAACATAACGAAAGATATGAATACTAATTTTTATTATCGTAGCCTTAACAAAATGGATAGGTTCATTAAAGTTCATAAAGATTAACTCCCTTCAAGTTCTAATAAGAATGTTATAAAATATAATGTCGAGACTGTGATGCAACCTATGTTAAACAAACGTGTCGTTTATTGAAAATGAGAATAAAGGAGCACAGAAATCTCATCAATAAAAAAACTTCTTGTAAATCAGTTATTACACAGCATAGGTTGGATCTCAGACGAATTTGAATAGGATAATGTTAAAATATTAGACATAGAAAGACAATTGAGTAAAAGGCTTATCTCTGAAATGCTGAATATTAAATTACAAACCAATAGTTTAAATCTCCAATCAGACACGGAGTTTTTGCACCACTCGTATGTGAGCATTCTAAAGAAATTAAAATAGCGGCTACGAGTATTTGCCTTTAGTTTGATTATTATTGTGTGTTTAGATTGACATTATATGTTCTATGTAGACGTTGACTAATAGGAAAAAATCGTAACGGTATTACTTGTTTAACTTCCATCTAGATAACACATGTAAAATAATTTTTATTCTTTTATATTTCATACAATAAAAATATCTTTGATATATTGTATCCTTATTTTTATTTTTATAAATTGACGTGTTACGTTTGGAATGATTGTGCTCTGTGAGGACTGAGGGTGAGTAGAATTAGCACACATATTATTTCATAACAATGCAATTAAATTCATTGCACTATCCAGTTTAGTTATTTGGCTTAACAGCAAAGAGATAAGTTATGGCAATCCCTATCCATATAATAGGGTGCTCATCCTCGGCCTAACGTAGAATGATTTCTCCAACATATACGGACTATAATTTGTTAAGACATCGACGATAATTACCTTCTAACATTGGCGGTTTACATGTTATCAAGACATCGACTAAAATATTTTTTCACAACTTATTGAAGGTGATTTGAAGAAAAACCAAAATGTTCGAGGAAATTTGTATAGTTAATAAATGTATTAATTTTGAATATTACTTGAAAAAAGTTATTGTTACATAATTTGCGCACCAATTTCCGCGCTGTATCAACGCTCTCATTGCCCATTATTATTATATTTTTAATTTCGAGAGCCCTATTATTATTTAAAATCGTTTTACTTTTTATCATTGGAAGATAAATGTCCAACCGTTTTGCTGAAGTATTTTATAGAAATTGATAAAACTGAATATCATATAACCTTTTTTACAAATATTTTAAAAGTTTTTGTTGAAACTATAATGTTGCTAGAAAAGGAAGGTATTTTAAGTGCTGAAGTATTTGAAATACTTTCTAATTTAAAGAGCAAACTTACGCAACGAATAGCCGACGAATTTGTAGGCTTTATGGCTTCGAACATTTTAAAACGATTGTTGATATCTGAATAAACTTATGTTAAAAATCATTTAATAACGTGGTACAAAAATGTTTTAAAGTATATTGAAAAACGTTTTAATTTTTCTGAAGATAATATATTATCTAAAATGTAAATTTTTTCATTAAAAACGATGTTTAGTTTTATATACTGAAACTGTTGAACTCTGTATAACCCTATATAACATTTGTAGGACCGTCAGCATTAGCATTACCCAATGTACACCGCGGGGAGGTTGCATGAACGGATTTTGTACATCATACAGCCTTTATAAGGGCTGTTTTGACATAAAAACAAAGCGTACTTCGTTGCACAGATCATTTGAAAACAAGAGAACGATACAGCTCAAAAAAAGGCTAAAGCTTTGTTTTTATGTCAAAACAGCCCTTATAAGGGCTGTATGATGTACAAAATCCGTTCATGCAACCTCTCCGCGGTGTACATTGGGTAATGCTAATGCTGACAGTCCTACAAATGTTATATAAGGTTATACAGAGTTCAACAGTTTCAGTATTTACCAGTTTACTGTTTCAGTACAGAGTTATGGAGTCATAAGGTTATGGGGTTATAGGTTTATAGGGTTATGGGGTTATGAATTCAGTTGAAGAGTCGATGGGTTACCGGGTTTTAGGTTTAAAATCGTTTGAGATTATCGGGTTTAACGATTTTAGTGGATTTTGGAGTGTTTTTTGAGGTTATGGCCAAACCCTGACGTGCTGGGGTTAAACCGACCTCGGATTCGGATTCAGCGACCCCAAAAACATACAGTATACATAGTCAGATACCCAGGCCGAAAAAAAAATTTTTTTTTGTGTGGCTGTGTAATCAAGCAAAATTTGCGTATGAAAAATGGTATAAACTTTTTAGTCAGACCAAAGATTTAAAAAATTTTCTTAAAGTATTCCAATTTATAGCTTCAAATGCTTGAGCAGAGTGTGTACTTTCTCAATGTAATAATACCTGGAGCGATAACAGAAATAAATTACTTATAGAATATGCAAAAACAGAACTACAAATTAAGATAAATTATTCATTTACTTGTCAAGAATTTTACAAATATGTTCTAGAGAATAAGAATATGTTGAAATCTGCAGTCACAAAAAAATATTGTGTTAAGCTTTAAAGTATTGTATTGTATTTCAAACATATTGTTATATTTCGTTGTGGTATGATTTTATAATGTCATTTTTAATTTTATAAATATACTTTATAAATATGAATAAATTTAATAATGTACATATCTCATTTATTGAATGTAGATAATATTAAAAGGTGTCTTCGTAATTTTTTGTAGTTTTCTTTTCTTTTTTCTTTCTCTCTTCTTTTTACTTACCCTTGTGTCCCGAATTTTGAGAACGTGTCTCGAAATTTTAAGGTTGATATCCCGAAATTGGCTATTCAAAAGTTGGCTACCCTATTTGTGACCTTATTTTAGAGAGAGAGAGAGAGAGAGAGAGAGAGAGAGCACGAAGGACAGCGCGCGGAAAGACGAAGTAATGCTATGAAAACTACGGCTGCATAACACGTTGGTTTTCTATCTTCATAAAAGGTTAGATTGAGCCATTTATAATTTTATACTGTTGGAGAATGCAATTCAACCTTTTATGTTAATTGTTCCTTTTTTATTTTATTGAATTTAGACTCTAATTGAATTCTAGCTCTTCAACACTGTTTTATTTTGTTTATGATAGGTTTATCTCTTTATTCTGTTTTTTTTTTATACCTTAAGGCCTATCTATTTGATTTTGTTTGTCAAAGTTTCGACCCTAGAGAGTTTCCTTGTTTGTGCCAGAGATGGCTGTATCTCCTGCTAAACGAGCTACCCTCTCTCTCTCTCTCGCGTTGGTCTTACTACTACGAGTCACACTCAGAAATAAATCTTCATGTAATAAAAGAAGGATAAGTAAAAGTCAGATTATTTTATCGTATATTACAGTGCAGTGTCTTTAAACCCTTCCCAAAAGCTAACAGGTTATGGGCCCAGATCACGTAAAATAAAAAAAAAAGGAGGAAACGGAATTATTATATCGCGGTTGTCGAGGCTCGTGTAAGTAACCTCAAAAAAAAGGTATGGCTGACGAAATAGAAAAGTATAGAATTCCACTCTTTGATGGAACTAATTTCGATAATTGGAAATTCCGCATCGAGACACTTTTGAATGAAATGGATCTGTTTGAGTTTATCGAAAAACCGTACACAGAAATGATAGAGCAAAATGAAGAGGACACGCCCCAGCAGTGGCAAGAAAAGGAAGAAAAAATTCAACGGAATAAAAAGCGTGATCGTAAGTGCAAGTCCCACATAATATAAAGAATTTCAGACAGCCATCTTGAGTATGCTAAGGACAAGGAGACAGCGTTCGACCTATGGACTTCTTTACGTCAGACGTTCGAAAGAAGAGGCATTGCAAGTCAACTATTAATACGTAAGTCATTATTAACAATGAGGTTTGATGCAAAGAATGACTCACTCGCAAACCATTTTCTAAAATTTGATAAATTGATCAGAGATTTGTAGTCTACCGGCGCTACTTTAGAAGAAACAGATATAGTATGCCATCTTCTACTGACAATGCCATCAGAATACGATAATGTTGTAACCTCTCTTGAGACTTTAGCTGTAAATAACCTTACCTTAGGTTTTGTCAAGAATAGACTTATGGACATTGAAACTAAAATGAACGATATAAAAATAGGTAATAAAGAATTTGTATCTACAGCATTTGCGTCGCGTCCAGGCAATAAAAGGATAAAAGGAATACAAAATAAAACATTGTCGAAAGGAAATGAGTCGCCGAAATTCCCTTACAAATGTAATTATTGTGGCAAACAAGGACACAAATATAATGACTGTCGCAAGAGAATCTATGATAATAAAAACTCTGACAGTAAGACTGCTAATGCAGCTACAGGTTCGGAGATTAAGGAAGATCTGACGCAAGGTTTTTGTTTCTCTGCAACAACGGACATTGACTCAGGACAACACGTAAGGTGGTTTCTAGATTCAGGTGCGACAGAGCATTTAATCAATAGTAATATTTCCTTAAAGAATGCACGAAAATTAGATACACCTGTAAAAATTAGAGTAGCAAAATCGGGAGCCTTTATAACAGCTCATCAAGTAGGTGAAATTCAATTCTTAAGTTCTATAAAAGGAAAAGAAGACACTATCACAGAGATGTACTAGCGGTACCTAACCTTGAGTTTAATCTGTTGTCGGTACGTAAACTAGAAATGAATGGTTTTCGAGTTATATTTGAAAAAGGTAAAGGATTAATCACCAAAGATAACCTTGTTATTGCGATTGCTCATAGAAATAATTCGGAATTGTACGAATTAAATTTAAGAAAACCCATCTGGGCAAATTTAAGTACAAAAGATGAAGAGACAGTACTGTGGCATAAACGGATGGGACATATCAACTACAACAATTTGAGGAAACTTCAAGAACAAACTACAGGGATAAATGTAAATCTGTCAAAATTACCTGCGGATCTCTGCGAAGTATGTATTGAGGGAAAGCAAATTCAAAAGCCATACAACCATAAACGTCGAAGAGGAGCAAGGCCTCTGCAATTGGTACATAGCGATTTGATAGGACCATCACTCCAGAGTCACATGATAGGAAGAAATACATAGCTTTATAGACGACTACAGTCATTTTACATGTAGCTACATTCTTGAATCAAAAACGGAAGTTTTACATTATTTTAGACTGTACGAAGCAATGGCAACTGTACATTTTAATGCAAAAATAAGTCGTTTTCGTTGTGACAACGGAAGAGAATATTTGTCGACAGAGATGAAGAACCACTTTGAATAAAGAAGAATACAATACGAGTGCACAATAAGGTACTCACCGCAACAAAATGGCGTCGCCGAAAGAATGAACAGGACTATTCTGGAAAAGGCAAGATGCATGCTACTTAACTGTAAACTTGGAAAGGTATTCTGGTCAGAATTTACGTTTACTTACTAAATAGAAGCCCTACAACACACACACACACACACACACACACACACACACACACACACACTGCATTGAATGGAAAGTTGCCGGTTACATTATGGTTCAATGAATTGCCAGTTTTGGAAAAACTCAGAGTGTTTGGATGCGTCGCTTATCTGAGGCTTCCCAAGGAACTCATTTCAGGAAAATTTGATTCAAGAACAATCAAATGTTATTTTATAGGATATTGTCCGAATGGATACAAACTCTGGAATCCTGAAGAGAAGAAAGTTATTCAAGGAAGAAATGTCACATTCGACGAAACAAGATTTGAACACGATGGCTCAACAACAAACAATTGGATTTATCAAGATAAGGAAAATCATCCGCCTACAGAAAATTGCTCAAAGTCAAGGACTAGACAGAATTCAAGCTCTGAAAGTAATGATGAAGAAGATTATCAAGAAACTTATGAAACAGAGCAACAAAATGATGAACTCAAAAATATGAAATCTGGAAAACTACAATTATCTGAGACGCCACGAAGAAGCATGAAACATAAGATGAAGCCGAGATATTTGGAGGATTATGCAATTCTAGCTCTACATGCAGAGACATTTGTAGAAGATGTACCGGAAAGGTTTGAAGACATCAATACTCAAGATGATAGAGAAGAATGGTTCAGAGCAGTAGATGAAGAACTAAATGCCTTGATACAGAACGACACCTGGGAACTGACATCCCTGCCTTCGGATAAAAAGATTTTAGATAACAAGTGGATTTTTAAAATTAAAAGGGACTCGAACGATAACGTAGAGAGATATAAAGCCCGATTAATAATTAAAGGCTGCGCATAAAGGAAGGGTTTCGACTACGACGAAACATATGCACCAGTTGCACGATTAGTCACACTAAGGACATTGTTAGCTGTGATAGTTGAAAAGGACCTTGTAGCTCACAACATGGAAAAAACGCCTTCTTGCATGGAGAAATTGAAGAGGAGCTGTATATGAAGGTTCCTGAAGGATTTCAAAGTAAGACTGATAAAATCTGTAAGCTAAAAAAGACCCTGTATGGGCTTAAACAAGCTCCTCGAGCGTGGAACAAGACTATCAATACTATAATACATTGGTAGAGTTAGGCTTCAGAAGATCTGAACTAGATAAATGTCTGTACATATTAAAGCTACAAGAAACATGCATATACTTCTATATGTTGATGACATTATTGTCGCTGGGAACAACAAAAGGAAAATTGAAGAAATCAAGAAGACCTTGTGTGCGAGGTTTCACATGAAGGACCTGGGTGAACTAACTTCATTCCTTGGAATAAGTATAAAACGGAAAAGGGGAGAAATGTTCCTAAGTCAACAAGCACACTTAAAGAGGTTGCTGAAACGCTTCGGCATGGAAGAGTGTAATCAAGTTAACACACCCATGGATTCAACTATAAATACTGGAGAACACACCTTTAGAAGACTCGAAACCTTACCGAGAACTAGTAGGTTGCCTCATGTTTGTCATGTTGACTACGCGACCTGATCTGAGTTATGTTGTGAACTACTTCAGCCGATATCAGCATGACTAGACAGAAGCTCGCTGGAATGGTTTAAAACGGATTCTCAGGTACATCAAAGGAACACTAAATCTTGAGTTATGTTACAGGAAAGGAGGAGCTTACTAATTAACCTGCTTTGTGAATGCCGATTACGGAAGCGAAAAGGATAGGAAATCAACATTCTATTTTAAGGGAATTTTATTAAAAGTTTATGGAAATTCGGTTTTATAGATTACAAGAAGACAAGCTTCAGTGGCTACGTCGTCCACAGAAGCCGAATATGTAGCCTTAGCAACTGCAGCATCAGAACTGGTCTGGCTACATAATCTTTTATCGGAATTTGAAAACATTAGCTCTGAGCAACCCATTGTTTACGAAGACAATCAATCAGTTATCCATCTTCTTGCTAAGTAGAAACACAAACGACTGAAACACGTCGATGTTAAATATAATTTTGTAAGAGACCTGTATGAAAATGGATTTATGAAGATTCAACATCTACCATCCAAGGAACAAATTGCTGATGTGCTCACTAAATCACTGCCAAAGCTTCAATTTGTAAACCAACACTCCAGACTAGGAATTGAAGATCAAAGATTGTTAAAACTATAACATAAAAGACATCAAATTGAGGAGGAGTGTTGGAGAATGCAATTCAACCTTTTATGTTAATTGTTCCTTTTATTTTATTGAATTTAGACTCTAATTGAATTCTAGCTCTTCAACACTGTTTTATTTTGTTTATGATAGGTTTACTTCTTTATTCTGTTTTTTTTTTGTACCTTAAGGCCTATCTATTTGGTTTTGTTTGTCAAAGTTTCGACCCTAGAGAGTTTCCTTGTTTGTGCCAGAGATGGCTGTACCTCCTGCTAAACGAGCTACCCTCTCTCTCTCTCTCTCGCGCTGATCTTACTACTACGAGTCACACTCAAAAATAAATCTTCATGTAATAAAAGAAGGACAAGTAAAAGTCCGTATATTAGAGTGCAGTATCTCTAAACCCTTCCCAAAAGCCAACATATACAATAAGAAATTAAGAATACATATACATATAAATAGATATAATTTATAGGACTATGGAATTACAATTTATAATTATACATAGGTACACTTTGCAACATTTAAATTAAACTTAACCTAAATCTAATAAACCTCGATCGAGTATAATTAATCAGTTTACCCCCTCGCACCTCAAAAATCAATGAAATTAGACTTATTCGAGGCGTTTTTGCATGAAACGAAATAATCTAGCAGAAAAAAGTGTCGCTCTGCCCCGCGAATTGAGATATTAAGTGTTAAAGTTGATGACTATTGAGGTTAGGAAATCTGTCAAAGTCGTGAAATATTGTGACGCGAGCAGTGCTGTGATCACATTTTAATTCTTTATAGCCAAATTCACTGCTTTAAAACACAAATTCACTGCTTTAAAAACATAAATTCACTGCTTTAAAAACAAAAATTGTCTGCTTTAAAAACACAAACTCACTGCTAATGCAAATTTATATAATTTTCAGAGAAAAACGTATGTTTTATTTCCTAATCCTAAAATGAAATTAATTTGCAGATATCGACTTGCAGTTGAAGAATAGCACTCATTGTCTAGCTATGCGTAAAGGATATTACTTTATCCGTGGAAAATATAATTACAACGTTAAAACCGTTAGTTACAATTACTTAATTGTTCCGGAACAAAGTATGTATAAATTCCTCCTTTTGGTTCAATTTACAAACTATTCTTGTCGTCTAATTATGCAGTTTGTGTGTTGATTTGAAGATGTATGATAACCATATTATGTGCGGTTCATTAACATTTATTAGAAAGTATATTGTCCAGATGTATTGTAATAATAAATGTTTCTATAATTATTAGGAATTTTTTTACAATTTATGTCTAATTTAAAACTTAAAAAGAGATATTAAAATATAAAGTTAAGTTACCTCGATCTTCAAGCTAATAAATAATTGTAACTAAATTAAACTTTTTTCTATAATATCTGTAGGGTCGCATTTCTGCGTTAGATTATAAATCGATTTCGAGATGTCGCGAGGTGACGGCCGCTCATCGCGAGATTGGATCGCGTCGATCGTTTTTTGAATTCGGTAATGTTCGGAGTCGGTTGCGATCGTTCGACAAAGCTAGACGTGCGAATTAAGTACGAGTTGCGAGTGGCGAATTTCACGAGTACATTAAGACAGACTGATTAAGCGCACGAGTTGCGTATTATTACGAGTTACGAGTTTGTGAGTTAAAGAGACGAAGTCGAATATAGCTTATTCGGTAAAGCGCGACTGAACTGCCGATAACCCTTGGTGTAAATCTCTCGTTTCGCGATAGACAGTTATACATGTTATATACATATAATAAATTTATTGTTCTACTCGTTTAAAATTAAAACAAGGCTATTTATTTTACTATTCCGATTCTACGAATAATTTCTAAGATACGATCCTACATATCTTTTTTTTTTTCTATAACTTTTTTCTATCTTTAGTATTATCACAAGTCATACTTTTACTTAAAATACCGAGAAACATTGCACTAATAAAATACAGGAAAAATACAAAACTTTATACATAAAAGAAAAATTAATATTATTCAAACACTAATTTAAAAATTTATTTTTTGCAATTAGGTAATGAATATAATATGTAGATAATGAATATAATATAATACCATCTTGATCAAAAAGTTCCCGGAATTACCACCAGGTGATGTTCTGAATCAGCTGATTTGAGTTCTGTTTTTTTGGTTAGGTTGCCACATCTATCATTGACATTTCCACCAAATTTTATCGCCATAGCTTGACATTTGTAAAAGTTACGCCGTCTTGAGTACATCTACCTCTGCACGGTTTTCGATTTTTTACAGTTTTAAAAATGGAGTTGAATTTGCAACATCCGTGAATTTTTGACCAAGAACGAAACGAATACCATCCAACAGCCATCGAATTCACCCGGTATGGCTCCCTGCGATTTTTTTCTGTTCGATCGAGTCAAAAAACCACTACTAAGAGGTAATGGAAAAATCGAAGACGGCTCTGATGACTATACCGACAATAGAGTTCCAGAAATGAAAATGTTACGTAATGTAGAAGGTCAGGTTATGTAATGTAGAAAGTTATGCAAATAAAAATTATATTATGCAAATAAAATGTTATCTTGTATATATTATAATATTAATCATTATTTTTATTAAGTATATTTCGGGAATCATATTTACATTTATTATATTGTATTAATAAGATTGTAAATACTAAATAAAATCGTACAATGAAAATACTATTTTATACATAGTACATATTTATTTTAATAATACAATCTGAATATAATAAATTTATGTACCATTTTTGAGAAATACTTTAAGTTTCTAATATATATGTCTTATAATCTGTAAATAGATTACAAAACTTAATAAATTTATTTAAGTACTTCAGATTGAGAGGATTACGGTCAGCAATATTTCAAAAAAGTTTAAAAGCTATTTCCATAACTTTTTGCTAATATTTTAAGAAGATTGCAAATTCTTTTTGTAACATTTTGGCAACCTTTCAACAAGGTTTCATGTGAAAGAATCGCAGACATTTTGCTATTCCAGAACGGTCTCAGAAATGTTGCAGAAATGTCGCAACTTTTATGGAATGTTTCACTTTTCAATTGAAATATTTCTGAAATATTTCTGAAAACTTTCGGTACTGTATGGAGTATATGAGAAGATATGTGAAATGAAGTACTTTATATGAGAAAATATGAAAACATACGACGTATTTGAAAGAAGAAAATCTTACAAATGATGGCAAAATATATATGTAGAAAAAGTCATATTTTCTTATTGCACTTTATGGGTACTTATGAGCATATGTATATGAGAAAGCGATCATTCTATGAATAAATGTGAAAAAATATAACATAATTGAAAGGAAAAAAATCTTACAAATAATGACAAAAAATATATAGAAAAAGTCATATTTTCTCATTACACTTTATGAGTATTTATGAGTATTTATGTGAAAGCGATCATTCTATGAATATACCATATATGACATATTATGTGAAAAATTGTGAGAAATTATGAAGAAATTATGAGAAATTATGAGACATTTTACGAGAAATTATGAGAAAAATTTTTATCAGGGGTGAGTCAATTATGAAATAACAGATATATAGGTTTGTTTTCTGTGGCTGAACTTGTGTACACTTTTGAAACTTAAAGTGAGATAGATGTATGTTTAATAATATTTATCGAAAGCGAGAAAGAGAGTTCTAGTGCAGTCTAGTGCAGGAACAAAAAACAGACCAATATATTAGATCTAGATTGATCAGATCGCATCAGACGATCGATAAGACACAGTTAACTCGGTCCAACTCGGTTTTGATTTCAAAAGTTACCAGTATTCAGTGATTTTCCATTGTCGCGGATGATGGAAAAACTGAGGAAACAACCGTTAAAGTTAATTGAAATTGCGAATAGTCGCTTAATTACAACCTTCGTGTATCGTTAAATAGATACGAGAACAGTAGAAAAAAACATGAAGTAATAAACATTAAACAAATTATTTCGAACAGTCGGTCAAAGTGAATCGTGCGATCGCTGTGAGTATACAGAAGGTAGATAATAATTTTCGATCAGTAATATTTCCTTGCAATAAATTTTAGAATTACACACACGCACACACGCACACACACACACACACACACCTATAATAAATACGTAGCCTTCTTGTGGAACAAGTGAATTAATATTGCCATGTATTTCTATTTGTCAATATATTCATTTCGACTATGATTTGAAGAGTAAAAAATAAAAAAGAGAGATAAAGAAAAAGAAAAAGAGAGACAGAAAGAAAAATTTTAAACAATTAACATAATTTAAATACGTTAGAACCACGGTTGTCACATTCCGATAAAAGCTTTACTAAATCTCAAGGGTCCGCTGGAGATTTCACTGTTTTTAATATTTAAAAAATAATCCTAACATTTAAAATAATTAAATATTATAAAAAAGCCGTAACTTGAAAAACAATTACAAACGTTTGAAAAATTTAGTAAATAATAGC
Organism: Mycetomoellerius zeteki; assembly: GCF_001594055.1. Taxonomy (NCBI): domain Eukaryota; kingdom Metazoa; phylum Arthropoda; class Insecta; order Hymenoptera; family Formicidae; genus Mycetomoellerius; species Mycetomoellerius zeteki. The sequence goes on from NW_017257337.1 coordinate 31,650, forward strand.
TAAGAAGGAGCCGATCACATTCTGTCATATGTAGGGGAAAGGAGGATAAAGTGACGATCTTAAGATTTATCGGCTTTTTTAAATTTCTGTGATGAGGTAAAGAGAATGATTTTTATTTCAAATTCACTAGTCTTAGTTATCAATTCTTTTTTAATGAAAAAGTTGTTAAATGAATTAAAATTTTTTTTATTTATATTTTTTAATGACCTATCAATTTCGTCATCTTGGCCTCATATGTTAATAAGATGACTTTCAATAATGGGTAAGATGACGAAAAGTCAATTTTAGTTAAAAATATACTTTTTATCAATAAAAAGATATTTATTATGAGATGTTTATATATTTCAATATATTTTACAACCAGTTTTTTTAAAAAACATGAATAAAATAAAACATTTATAAAATTTATAAATTTTAATGAAAATACACTGAATTGATGTCTTTTCATGTAAAAATAAAGATTTGATAAGAAAAACGTATCGCTCTGCCCTACGAAGCAAGATATTAATCGTCAACTTTAACGATTAATATTTCGGATTTCCTGTCACAGCAGTGGCCTACATAGCAATGTATTTCCTTAGGATATCCTAATTTGATCACATTGATCCTATTCTGATATTCCAAAATATTGAATCGTCCATATGATTAGCTCAGGACGTTTGTAATTATCATTGTACTAATAAAAACGTCCCTATAGGACATCCTATTTTCTGAAAAAATTTTGATCTATATTGATAAATTGCATATTTTAACTTTCGACACGTATATGTTATATATATTTACGTGTTTTACGTATATTATAGAGACATATCTTTGCAATTTAATTTTTTAAATGTATACATAAATATCCCCACACAGACATACTGAAAGCTATCTTTTGTTTCGGAAAGAATAATCATATTTATTTTTATATGTTATTAATTTGACAGTTGTAGCTATAGCTTATTTTGTTTTTTGTTGTGCATAATTTATTTTTAAATAGATATACATATTTATTAATTGATTTAATTGACAATTTAAAGCAAAAGCAGTTTTCGGTATATCTTACAAAATCGGTTCTATCGATTGTAAGTACTGTTTTAACGAAAATTTTCCATGTTACTAATCAAACTAACTATGAATAACTCTATTTAAATAAGCATTTTCAGACTCCATGAGTACACTCTGATCAAGCTAAGAGTAAGTGACGAACTCCATTTGCATACGCCTCTTTATAGGGATCCGCGTCATTTTCCTCTTTAAGGAAAACGGGTCCATCTCGCGGCGATACTGCATAAGGATATCACGTTTCCTCTAGGGAAACTAAGAAAGCTAAACAACTTCGCTCTTATCCCTGATAGAAAAATTTTCATGCCAAAGTACGCCAAAAAGTACGCAATTCTACTTCTATGACTGTGGCGTAGAATCGCATTGTTAAACATGAAAATAATTACGTCAAGCTACGCGAAAGATGTAAAATGGCGTACTTGGACCAAGTTAGGCACAAAAAGTACGCCAAAGTACGCGCAACTAGTGATCATTCCCGCATAGCATTTTAAATTTCATATAGGGGAAAGTGGGGGAACTGTGCGCAGCGGGTAATTGTGCGCATTCTGGTTTAGTACTTTTCCAATAAAAGAAGACATCACCGTGATGAAATTTTTACACAGGGGGTCGTCCTTTTAAGATATAACTACAAAAGGTGCGATGTAAATACGTTGCTAACCAGAGAAATATAAAAAAGTGAAATCACATTTTTTCTTGTTATTTTAGCATTCAGAAAATAAGGTAATATTTTTAATTTGTTTGTTTAAAGTTGTATACGTTATTAAAGTATGTTATTATATGCGTCTTTTGAGCAGTTCTTTATTAAGTTTTGTTAGGAAGTGTTGAAGTAATCGTATTTCATATCAAATCAGGTTACGGTGGGCAATTGTACGCAAGCGTTTTGAAATGCGCACTATTACCCATCTTCCATATATTATATAACTATATAGTGATCATATACTGATGATATAGCACAAATTTTTTCGTTCCTTCTTTGCATTATTATTTTATTTTGCCATTTTATTTTGTCAAAGTCTATGTGCATTATTATTATTATATTAGTTTTGTATTTTTGCTTAATATATATAATACATATTTGAAATATATTTAATATATATTTATATTGCAATATAATAAATATATTTTCTTTGTCAACATTCCATAATTCATTCATTTCCTACGATTTTGATTTGCGCACAATTACCCGACGCGTGAGAAATTTTTTCGTTTTTTCCTTTTTGCCAAATACAACCTCATTGAATGAAAATCTGTTCAATATGAGGATACGTAATGATAGAAGAATGTTTATAGTTTCTACTTCCATACTTATATCGCTTTGAA
>NW_017257337.1:34119-37785 GCF_001594055.1 Mycetomoellerius zeteki
TACGAGGGGCACTATTTATATTTTGAGCCTAATAATAAAAAAACAGTAATTTGTCATTGAAAATGACTTTATTGTTTTTCAAAATATTCTCCTTTATGATCTATACACTTTTGCATGCGTTCGAACCACTTGTTTGCATCAAATTGCGACACGAGCATCTTTTTGAGATTTTGTCAGATTATGTGGGATCCAACGAGAACAAACCTTTTTCACGTCTAAATGATTATGCAATATTTTATATATGCTGGTGGAACTAATGCCTAAGGTTGTCTCAATCTCACAGTATGTCACATGACGATCTTGCATTATTAGTTTTTGCACAGCATCAATGTTTTCTGACACCACAACTGATTTTGGACGACCTTCACGATTTTCGTCGGTGAGCGAACGGCGACCACGATTAAATTCGTTATATCAGCGCTTCACAGTGGCAAAGGATGGGGCTTTATCGCCAAAAGTGGAAGTAAGTTGATCGATGCACTCCTGTCTTGATAATCCACGTCGAAAGTCGTAATAAATCATTGCACGAAAATTTTCACGAGTTAATTCCATTTTTTCGCTGAGGCACAATTTTCAAGTGACTGTAAACAATACAAATCGCGTTCAAATAACAAAACGTTCTGAAGAAGGTTATGGTAAAAAATGTCAAACTTTCTAGTGGAAATGTCAGATGGCACCTGACAACACTCAGTGTTGCCAAGGCTCAAAATATAAGTAGTGCCCCTCGTAGCAGACACATAACAATACGTATGTATCATATACCAGATACATGTTTAATACCAATAAATGTCCGCCTAGATACGTAATTTACATCAGATATATAAAATTTGCAATGTTATAGCTATATAGCAGATTCGTAGCAATACGTATAAATCATGTATCAGAAACGTATTTAATACCGATGAATTTCCGTGCTATAGATACATAATTTACATTACATACCAAATACGTATGACAATATATATTCTTTCCGTATTAAATATGTAAATTATGTATTTGATATGTATTCCTAATATTGCAAATACGCGTTCAAAATGTATTATATATATGTACATGTATTATATAAGCCACTTACAGACGAAAGTGGGTAATTCTATTTTTGAATTTTAAAAAATTTAAATGCCAAAACTTGATTGATACTTTGGCTCTAAAATTTTAAGATTCAAAAAGTGAAATCACGACATTATATGTCCCACTATGAATATTTATGAAAAACTAAGAATTTCTAAGACAAACAAACCTCATTCTTCATTCTACTACAAATATCTAGGAAAAATTAAAAATTTTTTAAATTTTGTCTCAATTTATGTAGTTTTTTGTAATTTTTGGAAACATTTTTTTCCACCAGGGAACTTACTGTTTAATTTAAATTATTTTTTATTATTTAATCTAAATTTGTTTTACACGAATTGTTTCGATTAGCACTAAAAATTGAAGCTTGACTGAAATAAGCCTCTATTTCTTGATTGTTGTACTCGTATATATGGGTGTATTATTTGCGCGACGTCACGAAAAGTGAAACATTTCGTAAAAATTGTAAAATACGTCTGCGACATTTCTGAGACAGCTCTAGAATAGCAAAAGTGTTTACATCGCGGTCTAATATGATACTTTATCCATATAGCATCGAAAGTTTTCAGAAATATAGCCAATTTCTTTTTATTTATAAGGAGTCTTTGTTAGATTGATGTTTGATTTGTTATACGGATTGATGAAATATTACAGAAAGAATCTGCAATCCTTTTGAAATATTACCAAAAAGTTTTGAGCTATTTTTAGTACTTCAGAAATAATATTTAAATATATATTAATTATCAATATAGCTCAATCAGAATATATCAATAATTAAAAGAAGGGCTACAAGCCAGTTACAATATAAAGAATACTTAATAAACTTTTATACATATAAACGTTTCGACACCGATCGGGTCATCTTCAATGTAAACAACAAGCAATAATACTTAAATTATTGGAATATTCGGTCACATAATAAAGTCCAGTAAAAACGTCGGTTAATTTAGTATTCGCTTTGTGCGGTCCAAACATAAGTACCATAAAAGTGATCTCATCTCGCTTTTCCAATTCTACAATCTTATATATAATTCCATACAATAACTTGAAATTGCGTTACAATTTAATCAAGTATATATATTTTATACTAATCCAGTATTTTATACTCAATATTGGAGGCTCCTAGCTACATCAAGAATAGTTTCCAACTTATTGAAAAATTGAAGGATGTTCGAATTGAGCCTGACCATTCAATTGTCTCATTGGATGTCATTTCTTTGTTTACCAATGTTCCTATAGAGTTAGTGTCCGATGGTATTACAAAAAGATGGGATTGTATATCTAAGAAAACTTCTATACCGTTAAATAAGTTTTTAATTGCTGTTGGATTAATTCTAAATTCAACGTTTTTTATGTTCAATAATCAGATTTACAAACAAATCTTTGGGACTCCAATGGGGTCACCTTTATCCCCAATAGCTGCGGACATTGTTATGCAGGACCTCGAAAGAACAGCAATTGAAGGATTACTTGTTAGGCTCTTATTTTATTTCCGATATGTGGACGATATTATCTTAGCTGCTCCATCAGAGAATATTATTGATATTTTGGAAATCTTTAATTCATTACATAACAGATTACAATTCACTATGGAGGTTTGCAAAGATGGGAAATTAAGTTTCTTAGATACCTTGTTGATTGTGGAAGAACAATCTCTCGTTTTTGATATATATCGTAAGGCGACGTTCTGGCAGATTTTTGAACTACAATATAATTCACATCATCCACTCTGTTATAAAAGAGGTGTAATATACGGGTTTGTCGATAAAATTATTATACGGCTGTGTCATCCTCGTTGCCAGCAAAATAATTTAATTAACGCAATAAATATCTTTTTAAATAATGGTTATCCATTGGAATTTGTTTTTTCTGCAAAAAAGAATAAAGTTCCACATTAATAAGAGTCCACTCTTATTAATGTGGAACTTTATTCTTTCTGGAACTGTCGAGAAAAAGATCAAGGAGAAATTTTTCACGATTCCTTACATGAATTCGGTATCGGAAAAATTTACTCCAATTGCCAACAGGTTTCATTGCAAGTTGGCTTTCTCGATTTCAAATTCTTTTAAAAAAATTTATAGGGGGAAGGGCAAAGATCAATTGGATCACTTATGCAATCACTCAGAGAAAAAAGTCGTATCAGTCACTATAAATTTGTAGTGAAATAGCGCTTCAACTATATACATATTATTAAATTCTAATAAGAATACTAGATTAAGTGAACTAAGAAAATATAGTACATTAACAAAAAATCAATTTATAAATGGTTAATATTACTATATTTTCTTAGTTCACTTAATTTACTTATTGTTGTTATTAAAGCTTTATAATACATAGTTACAAATTTATGTATGCATTCTTATTTATTTTTGTCTTCCAAGTTTGAAACCAACGCTGCGCCTTTTATTGTAAGCTGAGTTGTTCCCTTCTTAGGAGAAAAACTGAACTTCGCTACGTCCCTCTGGTGACAAAGCCGCGTACTACTCGTACTGAGCGAACCTTTAAAAATTTTTGTCTAAACTAGAAAAATGTAATTGTTATATCTATTTGCATGAAGTCCAAGTAACTACTCAATGTAGTTGAGTCACTATTTCA
>NW_017257337.1:38677-47422 GCF_001594055.1 Mycetomoellerius zeteki
CATTATCCAATCGCTTTTCCCTTCTTAGTCTTTTCCTTTGCCCCCTTCCAAAATCACTGTCTTTCCTTTGTTTCCTTGTTTCTGTCCCACAACGTCGCCTGACATCGTAGAGGATAGATGTCCTCTCCAATAGTATTATCTTAATTTAATCTATTATATTTTATTATACGGAACTTAGTTAATTTGTGTTTTCTTCTCTGCGTCTGACTTACACCATTATGACAAACCAATGTATAGATATCGATGTAATTTAATTGGTACTAAATTAGTATAAAATATATATACTTGATGTTAAATTGTAACGCAATTTCAAGTTATTGTATGGAATTGTATATAAGATTATAGAATTGGAAAAGCGAGATGAGATCACCTTTATGGTACTTACGTTTGGACCGCACAATGCGAATACTAAATTAACCGACTGGACTTTATTATGTGACCGAATATTCCGATAATTTATGTATTATTGCTTATTGTTTACATTGAAGATGACCCGATCGGTGTCGAAACGTTTGTATGTATGAAAGTTTATTAAATATTCTTTATGTTGTAAGTGGCTTGTAGCCCTTCTTTTAACTATTGATTTAAATATATACTTGATTGATACTTAAATAATATTTAAATTTATTATGTCGACATAATATATGTAAATATTATTTAAGTATCAATGAAACATACGAGTATATCTAAATATCGTTTCTGAAGTATTTATAATTTGTTAAGAGTCTTATAATCTGTTTACACAGATTACAAACTTATTGAAATAAACTTAAAGTATTTCTGAAAAATGGTAATTATATCGCCAATTATTTTGATTAATTAATTACATATGTATGAGCACATATACATAATCACTATTAGAAAAATAGAAAATCACTTACACCTGCAGTTTTCACACAATGTCATTATTTATATACAAAAGTTTTTCAAAATTAAAGTAGGACAAGTCATTCGTATATAAAAGTTTTTCGTAATTAAAAAGAACAACTCACGATAAAATCAAAATGACATTAAACTGAATCTTGATTGGTCAAAAAATGACTTTTAGTAAACATTTTAGAGCCATTTGGATATCATGATGATTTTTGTTCTGTTTAAATACGTTTTTCAATTTATTGTATATGATAGATTATGTACTATTACCTAAAGCCTTTAATGAGTTAAGCATCTGCTTTTCATTTAATATTAACTTAAAAAAATTAACAATTCCTTATCTTACCCACTTCGTCATCTTACCCCCCTTTTCCCTATGTTCCAACCGCGGTTGCTACCTTTTCTTTTTTGATTGGCAATTTCAGTTTTATGAACGAATCTTCGATTTTACGATAGAAAAATCTTTGGCTAATTGCTCTAAATTTTGATAAACTTTTTAAGTGCGTGCGCTTTTTTTAAGTTCGAGTTTCCTTTAGTCAGGAAAGCAAAAATCTAATGATCGTTTTTTTCGAAAACAAAAAGAATACTAAAAGACAATAACAATTTCACCAATGCTGCACCATCTCGAGCAGGATAGTGGAATCTTCAACAAAAGAGCCATCGATATTTAACGAAACACTTATCGAAAAATGTAATGGCAACTGTATGGTTTCAACCACGAAGTAAGAGAAAAGGAGACCCAACTAGATACCGCGCGAGCTGAAAAAGTGGTCCTGATTCGTCACTCTTAATTGAGAAGAAATCCGCTGAACGAATTGGATCCTTATGATTAGATGTCATTTGCAATTAACCTTACCCGAACAGTCCGGCCTTGCCTTGGTTCTGCTTGGTCATGTTTACAATCAGTGCTCAGTCGACAGTCCTCAGTTTTTCTCAGTCTTTTGTAGTCCTTTGTTTATCTGTATATTTAGCATCTTGTTTAGCATCAATAATATTTATATCATAAAATATGGCATATTGGATTCGTAAATGTACCACCAGATGAAACGTGGAAAGATGGAAAGAATGATGCATCAAAAAAGAAACCCTTTTTACAGCTTACATGGAAGAAATGTTTAGCAATTGGTGTGGAATTGCTGCAAGAGGCATTAATGAATTCAACAAAAAAAGTAGCATTTGTGAGTTGCATTTTGAAAAAGATGATATTCTCTGAGAAGGTATTTTTCATATGGCAGATGATGCAATAATTACGGTGTAACGTAAAGTACCAAAGTTAAAAGAAGATGCTGTTCCATCTATTTTTTCATCGAAGATCAATTACTACCATATATGCGACTTTTTTTGTTGAATTTATTAATGCTTTTGCAATAATTCCATTGGTACAGCCGGACCGAGGTAAAATCGGACTGCTCGGGTAAGTTAATTGCAAATGGCGTCTAATCATAAGAATCCATTCCCTTTAGGGCAGGTTCCCGTTCAAAGGCCCCAAAAATGCCTTAATTTCAGGAATTTTTTTTTATAGAAAATAAATTATTTTGGGAAAAATGTTTTGCGGGTTTTATTTATATACAAAAAAAGTATATTGTGTAATTTAAAAAAAAAAAATAATCAAAATGGTGGCTCCAGTTCTCCGCCAAAGAAGCCGCTCACTAATGTGCGCCGTACATCCTACAGCCTCGCCAAGTGATCTGAAACCAAAAAACCAAAAAGATTCTTAAAATAGATTAAATTTGTGGGGCCCTATCGTCTTCCGATTTTTAAAAAAGCCCTTTAAAACAAAATGGCGGCCGTTAAAAAAAAAAATCATTTTTTCATGTTTTTTTTGGGCTTCAACGTTAAAAAAAACATATTTACAATTATTTAAAAAAAAAAACGACCCGTCAGGGCCCCCCAAATTAAATTAGCTTTAATTTGAGGGGTGAAACTTTGAAATCGGTGCATTCCTCGAAGCTGTAGAGCGTACGGCGCGTCGAAAAACGTTGTTTCCAGAAAAACGCGTTTAAAGTTTTACATAGTAAAAAATCGTATTTAACGTTTGTTTTTGACAACTTACATCTAATCAGTTATTCCAGCACCATATAGGGTCCCTTCTTCTTCTTCGAAGATCATGTTTTTTTGTATTTGCATGGTGATTTTTTCAATCCTGGCCTGTTTTGCGAGCTCCGACAATTCTGTCTCCGCTGCAGTTCGGAGCGCCGACGAACTGTTTCGCCCGACCCCGTATATCTCGTGAACTACATCATATATCGAAATATCCTTTCTCCCACGTATTCTCGACAACATAAGGATGAAAATTAAGCAAAAAAAAAAATTTTCGTTTTTTTCATCGATTTGGACGGGAACCTGCCCTTTAGCGGACTCCCTCTCAGTTAGGGATCACGAATCAGGATCACTTTTGTTTCAGAGTTTATGGAGGAGTTCGGTCTCCTTCTCTCTTATCCCGTAGTTTCAACATATCGTGTTGTTTTTAATTGAAAGTATCGATGTCCGAGTGGTCTGGAATTAAGAGTATTTATTAAAGAAGAAACTACTTGTTGAATTCATCGTTGAATGCTAAAGCTTCAGAATCACCAGAAGAAATAGGGCAGCCGTTCCACATGGCTGCAAATGTAAGTAACACGAATGTAAGTAACACAGTTCCATTCGTGCGTCGTAGCTGCAATGCACCGCTATTCCGATTTCGTTATCACGTAAACGAACAAAACCAATATGTATTGCAATACAATACTTTAATACTTAATTTACGTATATAATAAATTGTACTTCTGTCCGCGGTTACACTTATATTAAAAAAATTAACAAATTTTTTATTCTTAACATTCTTTGGTATATTTTTACTGTATTAATTTTTCCCTAATTATATTTAAATCAATTTCTAGTATCATAGAATATAATTTTCATCGTATATTTTCATCTTCGATATCTACTATCTTCCGTTACATGAATGATTTGTTACACAAATGCACCCGTCGCGAATGTATGTTCATAATATATCCCCAAAAATAAACTCGGAGCGATTAATATGTACGTTTCGTCGATTCCGAAGCGAGCATGAGTGTTCTATTCAACTTGATTTTCAAACGTTTTGCGAATAGATATGTGCGATGGCTCGGAAAAGTCGTGAAAAGTGCGCGAACATGTTGGTGAGTAGTTGAGTACTATGAAATGAAACCAAAGATACATTCGCAGTTGTCCGCACGCTTATCGGAGTCAATGTTGTCGCATGCTCTGAGTTATCGCGATAAGTCTTGCAATTAGAACATATACTACTGGAAAAGCGGAATTGCCTATACCATCCATATACCAAAGGTGAAACCAAGATGTGCGAGAGAGGAAGCTAAAGAGTCCCAAATGTTCACAATGCGCATACGTCGATCAGTACCGTCGTCTGTATGAATAGTATAGTTGTTGTAGTGTTTCTTATACGTTGTTATTGTTAGTTTCAGAGGTTTTAGGTTATGTATCTTAGACAAAATGATAATAAAACTGATTTAATCTGTTGTATTTAATAAATTAGTGTTAAACAGCATAGAAACTTGTAGTAGTATTGCGAAAACGTTACAATATTGCAGATTGCGCTGTAATATCGCTGCAACATTGTAGGTATTAGAAATTGTAATATATAATACATATTACGGCGCAAGATTTTACAAATCTTGCAATATTGTTACAAAGACATTAAAAACTTTTTGGCTTTTGAGTAATGGATTGCACATATGGAAACATACGTCAATTACGCGTTACATGATTGTTAATTATTTCCATTAATTTAAGAATTATAGTTTTCGTTAAAACATATGTTGTTGCCTTCGCACGACAAATTTTTCAAACTTTATGATCAATTCTCATAATTTTTTGTAATATTTGAATTTAAAAAATTGTTTGAATATAGCAAAGAAAATGAAATAGAATGCGTAGAGATTCTTATTATTTCAATTTCACCAGTTAAGAATATGTACAAAATAGCCGTACCTACATAAAGTGTAAAATATATTACCATTATAAAAGTCGGATTGTATTTTATTTATACTTTTTACAGATTTAAATTTATCTACCAAAATTTGCAATCAAAATATCGATGATTCCTTTAAAGATTTCAGTTGTGAGTGGAAGATTAAAAATTGAGTAAAAGTAACTAAATCTCAACATTTTCATCATGTATATAAGAGGAATTTATTTCTTCGTTATCTTGTTCAAATTAAATAATTTTATATGATTTGAAACTTTTTAGTTGCATAAAAAGAAAAAATACTAGATTTACATTAAATTTATATAAATATAATGATATTTTCGTAAGTTTTATTTCCTAAATTTACATCTTAAATTTACATTAAAAGCGTAAGAATTTAATATTAGAAATCGTGGTAAAAGTTCCGATTAGGGGACCCCCCCTCCCAATGACCTTGATCTTGACATATATTGTCAAGGTCATGATCCTGAGTAACCTCCAACAGGTTTTAGCCATCGCTTGTCCTTCGTTAAAAAGTTATTAACAGTTAAAGTTAGTAATTCTTTAATTGCTTTACATTGCTTAGATAACTCTGACCTTTGACTCTCACCTCCTCTCCCCCCTGCAAAGGGGCGCCCGACTTTCACTTTCGACTCTTATCCCCCCTCACCCCCTGCAAAAAGGTGCTCGACTCCCACCTTCGACTCTCATCCTCCCTCACCCACTGCAGAGGGGCGCTCGGCTCTCATCTTCGATTCTCACCCCTGCTCCCCCCCCTGCATCGTAATAGTGACCTTTCCATTGCTTAAATGTAAGCAAAATAAACCGAGGAACAAATAGATTTGTACGTGTGAATGTCTGACGAGCGTGGAAGTCGTGCGCCCCTTTGCAGGGGAAAAGGGGGTGAGAGTCGAAGGTGAGAATCGTGTGCCCAAGAAGTCCCCCCCGTGTGTGTATGTATGCATATGTGTGTGTATTTATTTTAAAGTACAGAATTTTTGCGATATATAATAAAACTTTTTTTGTTAATAACTTTTTAACGAAGGACGAGCGACGCCTAAAACCTGTTGGAGGTTACTCAGGGTCATGACCTTGACCATATATGTCAAGGTCAAGGTCATTGGGGGAGGGTCCCCTAATCGGGACTTTTACCGAAATCGTTTGTTCATAATTTTCTATTTAAATTGATTTAACATTGTGATATAATAATTTTATTTAAAAGGAATTTAAACCATTTGGATTGGAATAGGAAGATTCTTCAATAAGATATATAGGGTGTTCCCAAAAGGTGGTACCAAACTTTAGGGATATTTAGTACTCGTTAAAACAAATTAAAAATCTTAATGAACAGTACTCCGAAAACCTTTTATTTCTGAGTTATGAAGCATTTTCTTCTGTGAAAAATAGAAAATAACTTAAATTTACAATAAATGTTCAATGTGCCCTCCGTCCATTTCAACACACAATTCGGCATACAAGTCTCCTCATTGAAGATCGAACACGTTCAAAGATTCCGAGTTTATTCCGTATTTGTTGACAACAGTTTTCAATTCTTTGAGTTAATTTATCTATTGTATCAACTCATGTGGCATTATACCATGCTCTTCAAGTGTCCCCATAGACACTCAGCGAAATTTCCATAGTTCCATTCAAAATTTACCTACTGTCTATACATTATCTTTTGAGTTTCTAATTGTTATCGACTGGAACAATTAGGTTTATATGTTTCTTCAATGCCAATTTAATTTTGAATGTTCATTGACTGATTATTGTTTTTGTTTTGATTGTTACAGCGTATCATACTGCAAATATAAGTGAAATTTCCATAGATCCAGCTTTCTTTTTTCTCATTTTTGATTTAGTAAGTATTATGTACAACTATGTACGACTTAGAAAAGTATTGGATTTATTATATTTTTATAAAATGAAAAGTATTTTTAGGTTATTTCCATTTATTGTGAAGATGCCAAGAGGTAAATCGTTAAAGAAGAAAAAGCTATGGTAATAGCATACAAAGATGCAGGACTTTCTAACAGAGAAATTGCCTTAAAAATAAAAAGATCGCATCATGTGATAAATAATTTTGTTAAATTACGTAATTCGTATGGCAAAAATCACCCGAAAGGTGGAAATAAGAAGCTGACACGGAGACAAAATTCTTTAATTTTACGTGCTGCTACAAAAGAAAATGTAATAGCGGGTCAAATATGAGCAGATTTAAATCTTCCAGTCAGTAAAAGACGTGTCAGTAAAAGACAACAAATATTACGAAATAGCAAACGCTTCAAGTGGTGTAAAAAAAATATCGAAATCACCGTTAGCATGTCGTCATGAACAAGCGAGACTTACGTTTGCTAAGAAACACATGACATGGAATGAAGAATGGAAGAATGTCATTTTTTCCGATGAAAAAAAATTTAATCTAGATGGACCAGATGGGTTTAAGTTTTATTGGCACGATTTAAGCAAAACACAAAACACTGCTATGAGCCGATATTTTGATGGCGGAACTGTTATGATTTGGGCTGCGTTTTACTATACTGCTAAGACACCGATATGTTGGATATCAACTAGGATGAATTCCACAAACTATACAAAACTTTTGAAAGATATTTTAATTCCGTTTATGGAGCAGAGAGATACTGAAGACTGGATTTTTCAGCAAGATAACGCGGCCATTCACAATTCAAAATTAATCAAAGAATGGTTTCAAATAAAAAATATTGAATTAATGCAGTGGCCCGCTCGTTCACCGGACCTCAATCCCATCGAAAACCTTTGGGGAATACTAACCCGCAAAGTATACAGAAATGGAAAATAATTTGCAACAATTGGAGAACTTAAAGACAAGCGTGGGCTGGTATAGAAATATCAACTCTACAAAACTTAATTAGAAGTATGAACGACAGGATTTTTGAAGTTATTCGTAAAAATGGTGGTAACACGCATTATTAATATGTAAAATATTTTGTCAAGTTATTTAAATAAAGCATTGCATTGAGTGGAACTATAGAAATTTTGTCTATTTTTTAAAATAAAACTTTATATTTCTTGAGAACAATTGATCGAATAAAGAACAATGATTCGAATAATTGACTTTAGAGTTTTTTGTTGTCTTTATAATCAACTTAATGTTACGTTTATAATCAGAACTTGTTTAATTTTTATAAATTATTCGATATACCGAAGGAATAGTACATGGAACTATGGAAATTTCGCTGAATGGATAATAATCCAACGGATTTAAATCCGGTGAGCGAGGTGGCCATACAACTGGACCATCATGTCCTATCCATCTTTCTTGAAAACGATTGGTTAAATGGCGTCTGACATTAACGAGGAAATGGGGAGGCAATGGAGAAGCACCATCGTGCATGAACCACATTCGTTGTCTATGTTATAAAGGAATATCCCCCAAAAGTTCGAATAAATTTGAAACAACCTAACTCCCGTTGCTTGTACGTAGCTCGTCGGTTAATGCGGTCGGAAACGCGAGAGGTTCGTATCGGAGAAGGAAGGCACTTACAATAATATTACGCGTGCAGGTAATTCCGCAGTGAACATTTATTTAATCAAGAAGAAACGGACATGTACATAATACGTGTAATGAGAAACAATAAGAGAAAGAATCATTAACGCCACATATACTGACGTAAAACGGACGATAACCCACGCTGGAATTTGAACGCTATACAAAGAGTAACGCAAAAACGGCATATAATACACGCGGCTGGAAAATACACGAAATACAGTACTAGCGCGAATCGGACTATAATACAGGCGGTCGGAATACGAATGCAACGCGAGGATAGCGCGCGCTTGGCGGATTTCGGGTCCGTGCAGTGGCGCGCCCTAGTTCTCTCACGGCGGAGCGTGATTCGCTGAGGTTAGCGCGGCGCGGTCGCCAGCCAATCGTGGCGCGG
>NW_017257337.1:47729-57141 GCF_001594055.1 Mycetomoellerius zeteki
TCTTAGTGCCGTCGGTTTTTGCTAGGAGCAGGAGCTGGAGCGGATACGTGGCTCTGAGCTTGATTCGGAGAAAAAGCTATCGTTACTAATAAAATCCCGGCTTTTATACTCGCTTGTTGCTCCCATTCGTTTTGTTCCGGACGTATTCGCGAGTTCCCGCCGGCTATACCAACGAGTGGGGAACACGTGCTGCGAGCGGGGATCAACGCCGCGAATTCGGCGGCCTTCGGTAGGCTCCGCGGGCGCTCGCCGATCGGTGTTCCTGGCGTATGCCGACACTGCGATCGGCGGCGTTCGTTCGCTTTCGCGCGTCGTCGGCTGATCCCTGTGAATTATGCTTGTATTTTAAAAAAAGGTTCGGGCGCACCGCGCCCTCATCGCTGCGATGCAGCGGCGTCCGGCGGGTGTAATGCCGGGTACGATGCATTATCGGGGGTGCATCGTTACAAATTATTTTCGAGAAAATTAAGATACACTTGTCTTGTTAGTCTATTAGGCAAAATGTAAGGTCCGATTAGATAGTCTCCAAAAATATCTGCCCAAACGTTCACAGAAGAACGATGCTGATGTCGTCATGCTATGATAACATGAGGATTTTCATCTCCCCAAACATGTATGTTATGAACGTTAATGATTCCATCCCTAGTGTAGGATACCTCATCAGTAAACAAAATATTGCACAAAAATTGTGGATCTTGATTGCATCGATGAAGAAGCCATTGACAAAAAGTGATTCGTTGTTGCAAATCAACTGGTAGAAGAACCTGAACGTGCTGGACATGATAGGGATGCAAAAGTTGATCACGCAAAATGTTCCACACAGTGTGATGGCTTGATCTTTCTTGCAGGGCGATTCTTCGATAAGATGTTCCAGGATTTTCTTCAATTGTGCGTAAAATATTTTCCTCGAATGCAGGAGTTCTAACAAGTCGCGGTCTGCCGCAGTCAACTAAATTTGATTCAAACTGTCCGATCTCACGTAAGCGTTGATGAATTTTGCTAAACATTCTTCTACTTGGCTGTCGGCAATTCGGATAAGCTACATGATACAAGCGTGCTGCTTTTGAAGCATTGCTCTTTGATCTGCCATACATAAAATGAATATCCGTCATTTCAGAATTTGTGTAAAAATTAGCCATTTTTCAGATAACACAAAACTAGACACGGTCCACAATCCAAAGTTGAATACAACAATCCCTGCGTAATTAGGTGGTCACATATGGGCGTCCGTGAATGAACTGACTAAAAGACTTGCAAACTGTTGTCAACAAATATGAAATAAACCTGGAATCTTTGCCCTTCAATGACGAAACATGCCAAATTGTGTCTTGACATGAGCCGAAGGCACATTGAACATTTATTGTAAATTTAAGTTATTTTCTATTTTTCACAGAAGAAAATGCTTCATAACTCAGAAATAAAAAGTTTTCGGAGTACTGTTCATTAAGACTTTTTGGTTTGTTTCAACGAGTACTACATACCCCTAAGATTTGGTACCACCTTTTGTGAACACCCTTATACTTAGGTTTCATTGTATAAAAATTAAAGATAGTACCATATGGATAGGTAAATAATAAAGATAGTATTACTTGGGTTTTACTTTTTATTTTGATAATAGAATTTAACTTGGTGCCACAGTTGTTGATATCAAATCATTTGTACAAATAATACATATCATTAGATTAATATTCTTTATTTAATTTGGTATGGTATAAAGAAGTGGGATTTAACTTGGCGCCAGTTCTTGATATCAAATCTTTTATAGAAATGATACATATCATTAGATTTAAGTAAATAACAAGGAACAATACTATTTGTGTTTTATTTTTTAATTTTGATAGATAGAATTTAACTTGATTAAAGTTAAGATTGTAGCATCTGAATTTTAATTTTTCATTTGATACATTAATTATTTTCGAAGAGTAATAATTTTTGACAGAGAATTAAAGGCGCCATTACTTGGGTTGGAATAAAAAGACCTTCAATAAGAATATCTTTGAAGAAAAATTAAAATTTTTACAATTAATTAGGTTGGATACTTAGTATTGTATACAAAGGACAGGTTTTATCAATTCGATTAAGCCGAATCGGTGATTAACCGTCAACCATAAGTGGATAATTGTACTAAACAACAAACACGATTAGTCAGTTCCACGGTTGATTAAGTAATTGACGTTGGTGAAACCGGTCCAAATGATTCTTTACGAATAGCGCGCATTCTTAGCGCTTTTCTTACTTTTATTTAAAAAGGTAAGTTTATATAAATAACAAGAGACAGTACCATTTGTGTTTTACTTTTTATTTGATAGAATTTAACTTGATTAGTTAAGACTGTAGCATCTGGGTTTTAATTTTTCATTTAATACATTATTTTTTTTGGGGGGGGAAGAGTAATAATGTGTGATAGAGAATTAAAGTTGCCATTACTTGGGCTGTATAAACATTAACAATTTACTTTATAACTGACTTCAAGAAATAGATTTTCATGTGTTTGTATGAAATTTAGAGAAGGCCAAATTTATTATAATATTCGCAAATTCGATTTCTAATATTAAATTCTTACGCATTTATAATGTGAATTTAAAATGTAAATTTAGGAAATAAAGTAGTATTTTTTCTTTTTATGCAACTGACTCTTACACTTTCTCTTTCAAATCATATAAAATTATTTAATTTGAACAAGATAACGAAGAAATGGCTTCCTTTTATATACATGATGAAAATGTTGAGATTTAGTAATTTTTACTCAATTTTTAATCCTCCACTGACAACTGAAATCTTTAAAGGAATCATCGATATTTTGATTACAAATTTTGGTAGATAAATTTAAATCTGTAAAAAGTATAAATAAAATACAATCCGACTTTTATGATAGTAAAAATTCGTTAAAACTTTGACAAGTATATTGAATTTTTTCGAATTTTTATACAATCTTTATCAATAAAAAATTTGATTCTCGAAGACTCATACAATCAAAAGCGATCCACTGCTGTGGTTTCGTGTCTTACTGAACACCTAGACACTTAATTCCTCGACGTCGAACATCTATACACCCACTTCCTCGACTACGAACACCTAGACACCCACTTTCTCAATGGCGAACACATAGACATCCATTTTTTCAACGACGAACATCTAGACACCGACTTCTTCGACAACGAACACCTAGACATCCACTTCCTCGACTGCGAACACCTAGGCACGCATTTTCTCGACGGCGAACATGTAGACAACACATAGACACTTAATTCTTCGTTTCGTTTTTATCTGATCTCCTTTTTGTTAAATATTAAGTTATAAATAAATGGAGATCGAGATCGAATAAATTGCTTTGCCATTATTATTTTTTAGTTAATTATAAACAAATAGAGATAAATCGTTTTTTCATTATCATTTCCTAGCTTACATTTCCTAGCTTGTTAGTTGACAAATACCAGCGTATAATTTCGTTTTCATCAGATTTCTTTTTATTATTATATATATTAATTTATAAACAAATAGAGATCGTTATCAAATAAATTGTTTTGTCATTATCATTTCCTAGCTTAGTTAACAAATACTAGTGTATAATTTCATTTCTGTTCGATCTCCTTTTGATAAATATTAAGTTATAAACAAATGGAGATCGAGATCGAATAAATCGCTTTTTCATTATCATTTCCTAGTTTAGTTAGCCATTACCAGCATATTTCATTGTTACCGATTCTGTTGTTTTGAAAAAAACGACCGAGGCACTATCGTAGTACATAGTATAATACAGATCGCAGCGCTCACTGATCATGTATGTCACTACGCTCCTTGCGTAAAGAATGTCAGAAGGACATCAAAGGAATGTATGGAATGCGGTCGATGATAATAATAATGACGACGTATCTTAATCTAAAAAGTGGCAGATCGGAACTTTGCCTACTTTACCATCACATTTCCATTCGGTGAAATATCTCCAAATTGAATTGACGGATTGCAAAAAATTGTTTTTACAGAATTAAAGTACGCACAAACAGGACCTCAGCTGTATCGGATTTTAGGAGAAAATCGAAGAAAAGTTTAAAAATTCGCTTACTTTTAGCTCGTACAGCTGACACCTCAGGTCTATATTTGCTTCATACAAGAGTTTTATAGTTTATATCTTGAAAATAAGCATAGGTCTGAGGTCACATTATTGTAACGAACGATACCAAGTTTATAGAACTAAGATTGAAAGTCTAGAAGGAAAGTAATCCCACCGAATAGAAAATACGTATATATGGATGCTTTGCGAAGACTGGGACTGTCAACAGAGTCGAAATTCCGTGTAGTAATAGTTGCGCGGTCTTGCGATAGATAGTGCTGGCATATGTTAGATAAGGACAGATGTATGCGTTTAAGTGAAATAGAACGATATATAATATAATGTAAGAAATGAATCAAAGATGTCACTATTATCGAATTTGTAATTAAAAAAGTCTGCACTATCGACCTCGATCAAGTTTGGTAATCGGTTTAGGATCCCCTTAAAGGCTCGATCGGGATAGCCGTTATTGAGATCCGATAACCTCGATCTGGCGCAACTCGCCGGTTCGCATAAAGGAGGCACGGCAGTGTCTCGTGTCATGCTTAGCGCCGAGACACTACCGTGTCTCCAGATATTTGCGAAAAAGTATATAATATATGTCCATATACGTAAACTTTAAAATATAGGATAACTTCGATATACCACTCTGGTATACGCTGCACCTATCAAAAACTTAATTTATTAAGTATTATTTACTATGTTTAAAATAAACAAATTATATGAATAAAAACTTCATACTGTATATTATTATGAAAAAAATATTAGAAAACCCGAAATATTTATTTTAAAAATAAACTTTTTGAAACACACCCTTGCATTTTTGCCATATATCCCATAGGGATGTGATATATGGCTTCTCATAGAGGGAGGGGTATGTACGGCTCATGAAAAATTTGCAAATAATGCATATAAAATATTACCTCGACCGGGAGTCGAACCCGGATTTCTTGTATTCCGTGCGAATGTCCTGAGCTATTAGACTATCGAGGCCTTAGTAATATTCTTCGCAATAATCGGTATATGTAAGGAAACAACGTCTTTCTCGGGGCGACGAATAAACAATACTATCATTTTTAGACCGTATATATGAGAAACACAATCGATAAATTAGAGCCCTATACAGGTCGAAGCTAGATCTTAAAATGTTTAAATAATCCCGGCCGAGATAATATTTTTCGCAATAAATTTAATTACAATTTTTTCAGCATATTAACACCTTTGAAATATGATGCCTGATTGAGCATCGAAATTATTAGAATTTAATTTAATTCGCGAAATTACTACAGTAGTTTAATTGTGTTTAGAGTCCGGAAATATTTCGGATCACAGTTCGTTAGATTACAATGGTATGTATGTCAAGTACATATATATCATATTTAGTGATTCAAGATTGAATTATTTAAGCATTTTAAGATCTAGCTTTGACCGGTACAGGGCTCTAATTTATCGATTATGTTTCTCACATATACAGTCTAAAAATGATAATAATAATTACAATCTTCCTACATATATTAGAAGTGTTATGATAAGACATATTTTTCATGTAATGCATTCATTGCAATTAGTGCACTGATTTCAAGAGTATTAAATTCAAAATGGCCGACCCAATATGGCTTATTTCACCTAATATGTTACATTTATCCCTTACCTTTAAAGGGTAGTTTCCACCCTTCAGAGTGGACCATTGCAGATAAAAAAAAAATACGTGTCAAATATTTTTCAAAGTTCTATAAATATGCAAAGTTTCATTGAAATCGGTGAGTGACACCTCCGTAGGTCTACTTGTGAGTCGAAAACCCCCAAATTATTTTGCAATTTTCACAATAGTTAACGAGATATTAATTACTAAAAATTGTCGAATATATATTGGTTTTTAATAATTTTTTACTCAAATACTATCAACTTTACAGATAAGTTGCAAGATACAAAAATCACTTACTTTCTTCTATAGAATTATAAGAATTTTTTTAGAAATTTTCATCAACTTTTTAGTACTGCATTTTTTTATTTTTACCCACATGAGAAAATATAGTATTAAAAAATTCTGAAAAAGTCTTAGAACTTTATGAAAAGAAAATAAACAATTTTTGTTCCTTGCTGTTTTTCTGTAAAGTTGCGATAGTATTTGAGTAGATTTCAATAAAAAATTATTGAAGGCCACACACAAAAAAATTCGACAATTTTTAGTAATTAATATCTCGGTAACTATTGTGAAAATTGCAAAATGGTACAGGATTTTTCGACGCAGTTTAGTCCGCTCTATCTACACAAAAGCGGTTGGCAAAAATTTATGGGACACCCTGTATATAAAATTATATATGGATAATATAAAATATACAGAATGTCCCATTTTAAATAATACATTAAGATTTTTCGAAAACTATGATAGATACGGAAAAATATTTCAAACAAAAGTTGTATGGTTTGAGGGGGATATAAGGAGGTACTATTGATTTGACCTTGGGTGGCGTTAAGGTTAGGTCAAAGTCACATTGATTTTTTTAAATGGAACACCACATTTTGGATTTCAGAATAGCTGATAGCAAGAGCTTTTCAAAACACTATAATGTGTGTATGAAGCTAGCGTTTCATTTGGTGGAAACTCATTAAATATTGAGAATTCTGTGAGTTTATTTTCAATAGTTTTGTAGTTCTATATAGGATAAATAAATAGTTCTGGTCATTAAAGCCGAGAAACCCAAAATTCAAAATGAGACGCCAGGTTCACACAGGGCCAACTTCGTATAAAAAAGTTTCCATCCACAGTTTCTTATAGGATTTGAAAAGATACATAGTTTTATAAACTATGAGTTCTGACAACTAACATCGTTATTATGATTTTTAAATAGTTTTTTTCCCTAAAAAATAGTCTCTATAGGAACGAAGATGATACATTGTCTGATTTCAAAGAGTTCTGTTAATTTTATGATACTTCTATAGTTCTAAATGTATAGTTCTAAATGTATCCTGCTACTTTCCGAAGAGTTCTGAACATTTTTACTATTTAATAATTTTTTAAGTAGGTTATAAGGCAAATGCAATATGTTAAAAATTATTTAAAAAAATTACAGATTATTCTAAATTGCACTTAAAAGTAATACAAAAAAATTAGAGACAGTTGACTGGATCTGGATCAAAAGTTATTTCCATTAAAAGTAATATTTTTTAAATTTGTACTCTAATAGAAATATATGAAACTGTATTACAAAATAATGATAAAAATCTCAATTTATATAAGTACTATATGAATTAAAAAATATTTATGTAAAGTTACACATTGAGATGCAGACATTAATTGTTCAGTAAATGAACAAAACATTTATTTGTTATAAACTAATTGGTGAATCTCAATGAAACTTTGCATAAGTCATGTTTAATACTTAATATATTTATATAAAAAAATTTTTGTTTATAACAATAAAACTAATAACAAATAAAATAAATAATCTATAAAAACGTGTTGCTAAAAAAAAAAAACAGAATGTTATGAACACAACTTTCACATGTATGTAGTTTGTTTAAAGCGTAAATATTAATATATGTGTTTTTTGCCTTTACAACCTCCTTAAACATGTTTAATGTCCGCGAAAGGCACTTCTAAGGAAGGATATGAGACGCTGACCGATTTTAAAGAGTTCTATTAGTATTTTATGATACTTTCCGTCTAACTCTACATATATCCTAACGTTTTCGAAGAGTACTGATGATATAAATTATTTGTTAATTTTTTAAATAATTTTTAACGTCACAGATAGGCGCTTTTCAAGGAATATGTGTGAGACGTTGGTCGATTTCCGTCAGTTTTGTGAGGTTTATGGTGCTTATGGTGTAGTTCTGAATGTATTCTAATGTTTTCCGTAAAGTTCTGATATAAACCGTTTGTTAATTTTTTATACAATTTTTATCGTCCTAAAAAGACGCTTTTCAGGCAATATGTGTGAAACGCTGGTCGATTTCCGACAGTTCTGTGAGGATTATGGTTTAAAAAATTAACAAATGATTTATATCATCGAAACTCTTCGGAAAATGTTAGGCTACATTCAGAACGATAAGCACCATATATCTCATAACACTGTCGGTAATTGGCCAGCGTATCACATATATATACCCTAAAAAGTACGTCTATAAAGCTGGACCCCCCACCATCGAAAATAAAGTTCGGAATAGGTAAAAAATTTAGTGCTTTTTAGATGTTAATTTAGTATTACGAATTTTAGTGCTCAAACTGTTTAGTAGCAAAAATGGGGGGTCCAGCTTTATATAAAAATATAGAAAAAATATATACAGAGCTCGTATAGAAAAACTAAGTACACAGGGATTTTAGTGCTAATTTAGTGCTCCAAAATAGACCAAAATATTTTCAATTATGGCGTTACTTTAAATATATCAACATTTTAAGTACTGCACTGTAGTATACGTTCGGAAAGAGCGCGCGCCTCGTTCCTCGGTCGTCGAAGAATTTGATGCTCGCAAGATATTGGTATTAAAATGTTCCTTAGACATCGTAGTATTAAAATATATGCATTTCCGATTTTATTGCTAACTTAAAGTGACTGAAAATAATTAAGAAGTCGCGAAAGAGCGGGCGCCGCGCTTTAAAATTCGTTCCAGTTACAGTA
Organism: Mycetomoellerius zeteki; assembly: GCF_001594055.1. Classification (NCBI taxonomy): domain Eukaryota; kingdom Metazoa; phylum Arthropoda; class Insecta; order Hymenoptera; family Formicidae; genus Mycetomoellerius; species Mycetomoellerius zeteki. Next base: position 56,403 of record NW_017257337.1, read on the forward strand.
ACGATCCAGTTACAGTAAAGATACATGTTCGTTACAGTTACGATAAACACCCAAATGGCGTTTATACAAATAAAAAACACAACTTAACATCAAAATCTGCAGAGTAAATATTCCAATGATTATGTGCGATATCCAAATGGTGTTGACACCCAAATAGTGTTGACACCATTTGAGTGATTAAACTGTAATTTTTTTATGTTTCTTTGGTGTCATTTTTGATGTCTTTTTCTGGCGTTAACGCCTAAATGGTTTAAACGCTGTTTGAATATCCGAAAATACGCTATTCTCTATTGGTGTTTTTTTGGGTGTTTTTTGGTGTTATTTTGAATGTTTTTTTCGTAAGGAAAATCTCACAGAACTGTTGGTAATCGGTTTGCGTCTCACACATATTCCCCGAAAAGCACCTTTCCCGGTGATAAAAATTGTTTAAAAAATTGTTTAACAAATAATTTATATCATCAGAACTCTTAGAAAAGCGTTAGGATACATGTAGAGCTAGACGGAAAGTACCATAAAACTAACAGACCTCTTTAGAATCGGCTAGCGTGTCATATCTTTCCCCTTAGAAGTGCCTTTCTCAGAATAATTTTTTAAATATTATTTAAAAAATTATTATATTAAATAGAGTAAATATGTTCAGAACTCTTCGGAAAGTGGCAGGATACATTTAGAACTGTACGGAAAGTACTATAAAACTAACAGAACTCTTTAAAATCAGACAGCGTCTCATCTTCGTTCC
>NW_017257337.1:58817-70422 GCF_001594055.1 Mycetomoellerius zeteki
TTGTTTAAAAAATTTAAGATCACCGAGAGCTTATTGGTGAAATTGACTTTAGTCATCCGCCCCGTTTCTTGCATCGGATTGGTCAGTTTTGGGTGGTGTCGCCAAGGATAGGAGTGGGTGGCTAGTGTAAACTTTGATTGTCTCGTGTGAAACTTATCGCTAGATTCGCAATCTCTTCTTAGAACTATATCAAGAAAGATCGTCGTCCGTTACGAATCCACGGTATTGGATGACGATAAACAGATTCCTCTTCGAGTTTCAAAGGTGTAACCTATGATTTCTAACTTCCGTAGCAACTTGATATCTAGTCTTTGTTCAATTAGCATCGGTCACCGGTGTTGGGTTTTATCTCCAAGGGTATGGAGTTACTACTAGGAATTGATTCAATTATTTATTCGTCTATCGAAAGAGGAATCTATTGCGATCTTTTGTTTTGAACGGACTGTGGTCTCTATGTCTGGAATTTCATCGCCTTCAATCTCGTGGTTGATATTTAAATCCGTGGTGAAAAATAAGGGGTAGATTACTCTTTGATTACTTTCTCCATAAACAGTCCGAGACTGTTATTAACTACTTATATTTCATAAATAATATCCGAGTGACAACGATCGATCTTCCACGAAAGAAAAGAATCGTGGAGTCTACAGGACGTAACACCTGTAAAGATAATTTTTTAGAGAAAAAAAATGTTTAAATCTCAAAATAATAATGTTAGTTGTCAGAATTCTTTGTAGAACTATGTATTTTTTCAAATCCTATAAGAAACTGGATGGAAACTTTTTTATACGAAGTTGGCCCTGTATGAACATGGCATCTTATTACGAATTTTGGGTTTCTCAGCTTTAATGGCCCGGGGGGAGGGGGAGGGGGAGGAAACTATTTATTTATCCTATATACAATAGAACTATAGAATTATTGAAAATAAACTCAGATCTCTCAATATTTAATGAGTTTCCACCAAGTGAGACGCTAGCTTCACACACCACTATAATGAAGTTCATTTTCATTAAGTACTTTCCGAGTTATGAGACTCGAAAGTTACAGTCTTCAGCATTAGCATCGGAACCCTAAATTTATTAACGTGCTATTTCCGGATTGTTAATTCTGGCCTCTTTGGCAAAATTATTCGTGCCGATTACTTCCTGTCAATGGATTCCACGAGAACGAGTGTGTGCGATCTTGTTCATTCTTTTTTTCTTGCACGTGTTCTAGAACGTGCGTGATACCCGAACATCATAAGGAGAGTGCCTTGCTTTTGTCTCATCGGTAAAAACGCGAGATAAACATTCCGATCACGATCATTGGAACTAGATCTCTGGTTTCATACCATTGTCGGATCATATCTTTGTTTACTGTCTATCTTCGTTTACCGTCGTCTGTTATGTGCGCTCTGCATTAGATTTCGCAGCAGATTTTTTTGGAAAGTTCCATACAAGTCCATACTGTTGGTCCATCTGATCAGTATGCCTGATTACAACTTTAATGAGATTGTCGACACATTTCTAGTGCTTGGTGAGTGCAAAGGCAACTATCACAGAGCTGCAGCTTTGTATCATCAGAGGTTTCCTAGAAGAAAGCATCACCCAAACAATAGTATGATTCGAATAATAGAGCGTGAACCACGCAAAATTCGGTGAAGAAATAGACACCGCAAAGATCGTAATAACATTGAAGATTTGCATATCATTGTTGTATTAGGAATGGTTGCTGAACCCACATGTGCGCACTCGATAAATAGAGAGCGAGTTAGGCATTCCAAGAAATACAATTTGCAGATTATTACGATCTTTAAAGTATCACCTTTACCATGTGACTCTCACACAGGCTCTGTCTAATAATGACAAGATACGTAGAGTCGAATTTTGTAGGTGATCGCAAGAAATGTTGTGAGGCGATCTAAGTTTCTTTAGATATATCTTGTTTAGTGATGAAGAAACATTTCACGTAATACTAGTCAGCCAAACAGACATAACTGCCACTATTGATCGGAAACCCACGATGGTTTCGGAAGGTTGCACATCGACATTGATGGAGTTTAAATGTTTGGCGTGGGATACTTAACGGACATTTTGTAGGACCCTATTTTTTTGACGATACTCTAAATGAGCAGAATTTAAAAAAAATCGATGTGATCTTGTCCTGACCTTAACGACACCACCCAAGGTCAAATCAGGTACCTTCTTATATCTCCTTCAAATCATACAACTTTTGTTTGAAACATTTTTCTGTATCTATCATAATTTTCGAGAAAACTTAATACATTGTTTAAAATGGGATGAATATACACCTGTGTGTATATTGTTTAGTTCCTTTTCTGCATTTTTTAAATTTATATCACAAATTGTATTTCAATGCTATTTGAAAACAGAATATAAATATTCGCTCGTGTATATGCAAAACTATATTAAAGTGATTTCATTATTCTATTCAATCAATAATTAAAAACGAGCAACATTGTTAGATGGATAAAATTACAAACTGAATCTATTATTATATATTACATTCAAGTATCCGTTTCGGATTTTACTTCTCTTTAGCCGTTAAGTCCTCTTTAGTCGTGATGGAGTGAAAATGAAAATTTTTAGCACATATATAGACAGATATAACAATAGATGTTACAAATTTTCTTTTACATCATATGGTAGACGTCTTTTTTTGGTTAAACCATAATTTGTGTGATTCGTTTGGTTACGAGGTCAATTAATTCAGCAAAAGTTGATGCGCGGTCGTTGACGAGAAACCCTTGTAGTCAATTGTTTTAAAAAATTCTTTGTGTATCAATCATTTATCACATACATCCAACATTATGTCCAGTGACTTGAAACATGATTAAATAACTTCATAAGTGAAAGAATTTGCAATGGTATTATAACTGACAAGGAAAGGGATGCAACTCCCCTCCGATTTTAATAAGCTTTTAATATGTTATTCTCCAGACAAAAATAAGCGACATATATTTTTTTATACGTGCCCATACGCACTTTTAGGAAACACCCTTTAGAAGAAAATCGATTTTTCTCTTTCGAAGCGAATATTGCCCAAACTGTAAAAGATAGAAAAAACTTTTCATAATGAAAATTGAATGGCTTCAAGAGCACTTTAAAACTATAAAAAAATTTTTTTAAATTATTTATTTGTAACAATTATTTATTTATTAAGAAAAAATTTTTTTCTCTTTATAATTATATTTCTAAAGTACTCTTAATGCCATTTAATTTTCATTATGAAAATTTTTTTATCTCTCAACGGCTAACAAAAGACTAATGTGATAAACGTATGTCACGGATCTTAACCAATTGTATTTCAAATTATATTCAGTAATTAATAATAAAAGAGCTGTTTTTAATAATAGTTGCAAATACATTGCGCTGCAACATTGCTACATTACAGCGCAATCTTGCTAAAGGCAGATATTTTTGTGATGGTATGACATTGCAACAATGTTGCAAATACATTGCACAATCTATTTGCAATATTACAACATTGCAATGAGATATATCTGCAATCATTTTGCAATCTTCCTGTGCTGTATGGGATGCTATCACATAATTTGATGATTTCATACATTAACTTATGTACGTGTAATAAGAAACCGAATTATCATGATTACCACACACAAGATTTGTAAGGCATTTTCTATTATGCTAAGTTTGTTTTTTATTTTGGCACATATATATGGCTACAAACGTACGAATATGGAACACGGACAAACGGATTGAGTATCATATGCGCATTACAGTCAACTGAGACTCTATAGCTTTTTCTCTGTCACATATGTTGGCTTCACGTTCAACGCTCAATTCTATTTCCAATAATATACGTTCTAAGCAATAAATGTATGTACAATAGTTGCCAATGATGAGATCCAGCGTGATAAACACGCGACCATGAAGAGCGATGTCTCATTCTTTGAAAATGCGCATGTGCAGTCGATCATGGCCTTACCTTAAAACCAAATGCTTAAATGCTCAATTGACAACTAATGCCCATTTTCGCAATATAGACTAATTTTAATCTTGATTCAACATAGGGGAGACCGGAGCTATAGTAGACTCATTTTTCAGTTTTTCGTTTCAGTTTTTCAAGTTTCGAATTTTTACAAATGAAATTAAGAGACTTATCGAAAAAATGAATTCTACAACAGGTACTACATACATTTAACTATCTAACAATATTTTAATAATAAGGAGAAACTGATAATTAATATGGAAAAAAAATGCATTTTTCTAATACATTCCATCTGAATCAATTAGCTCTGGGACCAGGGTAAGGTAACTACCCTGGTATGGGGTAATTTGACTAAGATTATTAAAATGAAGATTGATGTATTTTATACTACATCTTTGACTACATATTAACAAAATTTTTATAAAAATATATTTTAAACACAAACATTTGCTTCGCAGGGTAGAACAACGCTTCTTTTGCTATAAATTCGTTCGTTTTGTGCAAAAACACGTCGAATGAGCTATAGTTTTATCGAGATTGGACGTGAGAGAACTAACATTTACCACTGAGGTAAATTTCTTTAAGGAATGAAATATTGAGTAGATACTATAAGAGTCGTCACTAAATGAATCACATAACCCATGCTGTGAATAGCCTACTAGTTCCATCCTTTCATTTTTTAAAAACATTATCAGTAGCAAACTGTAACGATAACAAAGACAGATAAACAAAAAAATCTGTTAGACTTTATTAAATAGGAATTACACTTTCTATCTAAATAGAAATCAAATATCTCAGACAATCATATACGATTGTAAAACAAAAACTTTAAGAATAAATAAACATAAATTAATAATAAGGGCTACGAGCCAATTAATGATATATTTAAATATTAAATAGACGTTTCAACCTTTTGTCAAACATTGAAAACAATATAGATGGTTGACCTGAGAATATTAATTTTGTTATTTATTAACAATTCTGTCCAGATTCTTAATAGATGTTAAAATACTCACTTAAATTCAGTTGAAAAACATATTTTAGATTGGCTTAACTTAACAAATAAATTTGTCAAAGATCGTCTTAAATTACTCATCACAAAAGCGGATAAAGGAAATGTTACTGTCGTTCTAAACAAGGTTGATTATATTTCGAAAATGGAAAGAATTTTTTCCTTATAACCAGAGGAAAAGATCTATTAGATACTATGGCAAATCTTAACGTTGTCTACAAAATTTCCTGTGAGGACTGCGAAGCTAGTTATATAGGACAAACTAAAAGAAAATTGAAAACAAGAGTAAAAAGGAACACATTTCGAACATTAAAAAAAGACTGGTTCTCCGTCCGTAATTTTTGATCATCATACCAATTACAACCATAATTTTAATTAGGAAGATGTAAAGATCTTGGATAGGGAGCCGTCTTATAGCAAAAGATTTATCTCTGAAATGGTGCATATAAAAAAGCAAAAATTAGGACTTAACATTAAAAATGATACTGAATCATTATCTAATTCTTATCTACTTGCTACTTGATCTCTTGAAGAGATCTTGCAGTTTCTTTCCCCTTTTATGTGTTCAGATTCGATTACGCGTGTCTCGCGTGTTTTGTTTTAACGTAGCCTCGATTATTCTACTTACCCCTATAGTTTACTGACCTCGGTTTCTCCTACTCTTCACCTTTTTTCCAATTCTAAAGATTAGAAAGCAATGAAAAGTAAGTTGAACCGAGATTAAAGTTAACATTACATACTACATTTGATGGAAACGTAATAAACGCATAAAAGTAACATAATAGCGATGTTATAATTTCGCACTCAATAATATAAATTAATATAATACGTGGTGTTACATGTCATTACATTGTTGAATGCGAAATTATGACATTAATGTTATATAAGTGCGTTACTTTGAATGGATTTCAATTGGATGTTTTGAATGATTATATGAGACACCGTACTTGGCGAACATTTCCTTGTATGATACATTACGTTTCTCTCATTAATAAATTATTTAAAAGTTTATCTAAACTCTAATTTCATATTGTTTGTAAAACAGAGGCTAGTGAATTCTTTCGCATGATGACATAAATCATTAAATCGCGGAATTTTCGAGTTCTTTAAGAAAAGGTGAATTTCATTTGATTTCTTACATTGCTATATTAATCACTATCACCTGTTGCTTCTCACTTCGAAAAAGAATTCTGCATTCCGTCAAGCGCAAGAAGATGTACGCACAAATAGTACTTGCGCTGTTTATTTTGAATCTACAATGACATTCAAGCGTTCGCAAAAACATTTCGTAAATCACTTTGGCGAAAAATAATGATCAATTTTTAATCGGTAGCGTTATAATTGTCATATGATTTACAACTGAGAAAACTTAGAATAACTACAAAATTAATTTTTTATGATTAAAGAAGGAAATCTAAACTATTTATATCGCTTCAGTTCGAGACAACTATAAACGTCGCATAGCAAAAAAAAACTGTCGTTTATCCTCTAAAAAAATCAATATTTATTTCTACGTCAGATTGGCGTGCTAAAGGAAGCGATACCAAGGGGTAAGATCGTGACGCAAGTCTCGCCTTCTCAGGACAATCATCACGACGAACAAACGACAAAGCACGAACGGACACAGTGGAGGCAATGGCTAGCATGTATATCAGGTTTATATTATATTTTATGAAACATTGCGCTCTTAAAGATGACATTAAAATCAATTACGCAATCAATCACCATTAATATTTCAATTTTGCAGCGACTCTATCCATGGTAGCGGTCGGCTCCGTCTACGGATGGACCATCACATCACTTACGCGACTCACATCTGGTGCCAGCGACGTCCCAATAAAGATAAACGACAATCAGAGCTCGTGGATAGTATCGTTGACGGAGATCGGCACGATAATCGGCGCGTTAATAGGTGCCAGTTTTGCTGATCGATACGGTCGTAAGAAAGGCCTTCTGTTTGCAAGTGGTTTCTTCATCATCGGCTGGACAATCGTTTTCTTCGCGCAGACTGTAGTTGCTCTTTACGTTTCTAGGATAATTCTCGGTATTGGCGTAGGCACCTCGTACAATACCAATCTGATGTACGTATCGGAGGTCGCTGACGTCGAAATTAGAGGTGCCCTCGGTACTCTGATCGCCGTGAACGTGTTCACCGGTTCCTTGCTGACATGTAGTATTGGTCCGTGGGTATCGTACCATGTTTTGACGGGTGTACTTCTCGCGGTACCCATCTTATTCATAGCATGCTTCTCCTGGTTCCCCGAGACTCCTGCCTTTCTCGCGACTAGGGGTCGTAGAGCAGAAGCAACTAGGTCACTGGCGTTCTTTAAAGGAATTCGCGATCGCGACGAAGCAAGGAGAGAATTGGAATACATTTTACGTACCGTTTTTATCGAAGACGTTTGTGATAATACTCCAGTGGCCGGCCCTGGAACTCGAATGGAATCCATGAAGCACAGCTGGATGGAAAAACTGAAGCTGATGCTGTTACCCAGTAACGCCCGAGCTTTCGGTATCATAGTCAGTCTAATTGCTGCGCAGCAACTCACAAGGGGAGCACCAGACATTGTCCCCTCCGATTGAGTTGAACTTTATATATGTTATAAATCTGTCCTCCCACTAATTCATCTTAAAGTAATAGGACCCGCCTCTCAAGCGTTCGCGAGAAAATCGCGTTTAAAGATTTACGTGTGCGTAATGTACCGTGTAATAAGAAGAGATCGACACCGTCATTCAATGTGCTCATTGTAAAACAATATTATGTTTTGTATGTTTTTACGATGAATATCATCCCAAAACATGTAACTCATCATACAATCAGTCTTATTCCGAAGATTAGCAAATAATAGCTTACAATTACTGAAATATATGTTTATTACAAATTTGCTTATTAAAATCTTATGAATAATGTTATAGAAGATTGACTTTTTTATTTTCTTCCTTACTTTCCTTTCATTATGTATTCTGAAATATCTTATTAACTCATTCTGAAATTACATAAATTATATTCACAAAAGAAAACCTTACAACCATTAATAAATAGATGAATTTCATAATATCTGAAATATAATTAATTGTATAATTAAAACAGTTATTTTATAGGCTAAATATTTAAAAACATACACCACACGCAATAGCACGTTACGAGGACTGATTGTATGATGAGTTACATGTTTTGGGATGATATTCATCGTAAAAACATACAAAACATAATATTGTTTTACAATGAGCACATTGAATGACGGTGTCGATCTCTTCTTATTACACGGTACATTACGCACACGTAAATCTTTAAACGCGATTTTCTCGCGAACGCTTGAGAGGCGGGTCCTATTACTTTAAGATGAATTAGTGGGAGGACAGATTTATAACATATATAAAGTTCAACTCAATCGGAGGGGACAATGTCTGGTGCTCCCCTTGTCAGTGGAAACTTTAGCACTATGCAGTATCTTGAAGTGCTCTTTAAGAAAGCGGCGATCGGCATCGATTCCAACGTGGCTACGATACTTGTGCTCGTAGTCGGCCTCATCTCATGCGGATTATCAACTGCAACCGTTGAAGGCGCGGGCAGACGTCCATTACTGATCGCCTCCACCCTGGGTTCTTCCATTACCCTGGCGATTCTTGCGATATACCTTATGCTAGATGAAAGAGGCATCGACGTATCAGCAGCAAATCTTCTTCCAGTGATCGATGTGATGATCTTTCAGGTGACCTACCGTATCGGATTGGGTACTCTGCCAGGCGCGTTGACGGGAGAATTGTTCCCTACTGAGGTGAAAGCGTTTGCCGGTGCCATTATCAATGTTTTAGACTGCATGCTTGGATTTATCGTATCCAAACTGTATCAGGTGATAAGTGACTGGTTGGGCACCCACACCGTTTATTATTTCTTCGCAGGATCGTGCTTACTGGCATTCGTGATGGTGATATTCACCGTGCCCGAGACAAAAGGTCGGACGTACCGCGAAATTCAGGAACTTTTAGGAGGTAGCGAGAAGAAAAAAGAGGTCACCGAATGTTTGCAGGATCGAAATAGTATGGCATGACAAAAAGGAACATATCACAACTCTTACTAGATATAGTGTGAATTTACTAAGGAGATAATGTCATCGGTTCTTTTCAAAGCAACGGATATTAAAACGGCGATTACTTACTCTCAACTGTATATAAAATGTAAGTTTGCACGCTACAAAAAACAGGACGCAAAAGTGAAATCTTTGCTTATTTACCGCGATTTTTCTCGTACCTGCTATCGGGAAATAAAGCGGTTCGTAATAATATCGTTCTTGCTGCAAAAATTAATCCCGATAGTTTCATTCGTGTTCCTTCAACTGTAACTATTTTTCGCCAGTATTCCCAAGGTTATATATTTATCGTGAAATATAACATTTATTTATTAAAACTTCGTTATGAAGAACTTTATACAGCTTTTATCGTTTTTTTACGCCGGATGTTAGGCGGATTGGATATTTAACGGAACGTCAGACTTCAGAATTTCTCATAAATACAATATAAAATATTTAAGTAAGGAGAACTGTGTGAAAGATAAATGAAAATAAAAAGGACTGGCAAGTAAAAATTTCTAGTAAACACGCAGCATCTCTTATACGACAAGCGTAAAAATTATAGCTAGACGACGGTTAAACATCGAGATGAAGAGAAAGAGAGAGAAAAAGGTGCTTGAAAAATCACGGGAATGTATCGCAATAAAGAACAAAAAGAAGGCGTAATAGGAAATCCTCCAGAGTTCCATATATATTGTCGACAAAGACTGTAACATTTTCATAACCACTGACTACACACACACACATATATATATGTATATATATTTTCTCATGTTTTACATACTGTTTTATCTTAAATATTCTATTAAATGTCATTCGTTATAAATACGAGGGCAAATCAATAAGTGTTTGAAGACAGATGATGTTGCTGATGCAAGTTGGCATTACCATCGTGTACTACCATCTTTCAAATGACGCCATACAAAATTTCAGAGTGATTCATGCAATAGTCTTGATTTGATAACAATTCATAATGAGAGTGTTTGATGTTTTCTGATACAATAGAAAAAGAACAATATCGATCCGTGATTCGCTTTTTATTTTTGGATGGAAAAACGTGCGAAGAAATAAAAACGAAGTTGAATGCCGTCTATGGGAACCCTTCACCATCTATGACAACCGTCAGATATTGGTTCAATGAATTCAAACGTGGTCGTTCGTCTGTTTTTGATGAGGAGCTATTCAAGCGCAATCCGAAGGAGTTTTTGCGTCGAGTAGAAACCGTTGATAAAACATGGATTTATTACTACACACCGGAGACCAAGGTACAGTCAAAACAGTATTTCACCCGGCGAACGTGCTCCGAAGAAGGCCAAGACGGTCCCATCGGCCGGAAAAGTGATGGCCACTGTTTTTTGGAATGCGCAAGGCGTAATCTTCATCGACTACATGGGGAAAAGCAAAACTATCACGGGGTAGTACTATGCTGACTTATTGGGCCGATTCGATGTTGAATTGAAAAAAAAATGTTCCCATTTGGCGAAAAAAAAGTGTTGTTCCATTAGGACAATATACACCGGCTTACTCCTCCGCAGTCGCCACAGCCAAATTGGTCGAATTGTGGTACGAATTGCTGCCGCATCCACCGTACTCTCAATGTATATAAACTACAAACCCCACAACTTTCTAGCATCTTTAAAGTAAGTATTTGTGAAAATCTCAAAAATATTATGAAATATTACTAGGTATTTTTGCATTTCTTATAATTGGTTCCGTATTTGAATTATTCAATATGTTGCTATTTGTATTAATTTCTTCATTTACCGGTTCTGATGTAAAATTACAGTGCTCCACAGCTTCTGTTTTTTTAATTAATATTTAAAAAATTAATATTTAAAAAATTATCGTATTTCACTTTACAAATATACAGGATGTCCCATTTTAAAACTTCCACGCGATTATCTCAGAAAGAAGGCGTTTATCGAAAAAATGTTTCAGACAAAAGTTGCAGGGATCAAACGGGGTCAACTAGTGGTGACCTTGTCCTTGACCTTGGGGTCAAGTTTAAAGATCATTTCAAGGTCAAATCGAGATTTTTAAATGGAAACCCCAATTTCTTTCTCCGGAAATGAAAAGAGCGGAAAATTTCACGTTCAGATATGTGGTCATGCGAGGGCCAAAATGTCCTCTAACATTCATTCCAAGGTCAAATCAATGAAAATTCAGGGAATCGAAAACGATACAATCTTGCTGCTGCACGATATCGTCTGCAACACTCTCCTAAAATAAGTAGAATGTCAACAATTTCGTTGGCAGTGTAGTCAGGCATTGTTTAAAAAGATACTTATCAAATTAGATACTTTCCGAAAAAACGTTTGCACAACTAAACTGTCAACTGAAAGCGGTCATTATTTAAAACACGATTTTGAACACAACGCACTTTCGAACTGAAATGTGGGAGTTTAATTAAAAAAAAAATAAAAAACATTCTTTGACCTTGAAATGACCTTCAAATTTGTTCCAAGGTCAAAGACAAGGTCATCGTTGGTCGACCCCTTTGACCCCTGTAATTTTTGTCTGAGATATGTTTCGCGCTTCCGCATACCTAAAATTTATCAACGTTTCATTGGTTTGA
>NW_017257337.1:70491-78524 GCF_001594055.1 Mycetomoellerius zeteki
CTGAGATAATCGCGTGGAAGTTTTAAAATGGGACACCCTGTATAATGTTCGCGATATTCTTTCGAACAACGTAATCAGTGAATTACAATAATTATATATATATATATATATATACAACATTATACGATAGAAAATATATGCGCGTATATCTAGCCATGGAATTCATAAAACAATATTCAGACGATGCTTTTTCCTCGATAAGTTTAGTGTTCAGTCAAAGCCGTAAGTAAAAATTTCAATTTATGGAACATCTGGCGTATGAGGATTTCGCACATAAACTTATTAGACTTTAGCGCCGACGCGCAGCAAATAGAATATAAAAACAGCATTTTTTAAGAAACATGTTTTAAATTAAATGAAACAAAGAATTGGCAGCTGTCAGATTTCAATTGTGTTTTCTGCGTAAATAAAAATATCAAAAACGTATACATGCATCATCTTTTTGCAGATAAAATTAAAAACGAATATTTTGTTCCAAATATATCAGAACAGTTTGCAATAAATACCAATATCCTTTAAATCGGCTTAAAAAAATTTTTCATTATATACTGCAAAATACAAAGCGAACCTGGAGAAAGAAAGGCAATTAATACAAAATTAAAGTACGAGGAGTCAGTCAAAGTCAGTGAACAAAAATAGTGATATTTTTAAAGAACAAGAAAGCCTTACGTCGTGTGATGTCTGTTCCGAAATTTCATTTCCTCTTTTTTGTATCAATGAAGCCACACAAGCGATGTGGTTGACGACAGACATTTCAATTTACTTTTCATATTACGCGCTGTGCTACCGATCATTATTTCGAGGTTGTGGTGTATGCACCGTTCATTTATTCATTAAACAGAAAATTAATAAAGGACTACGTTGTATAATCATTAAACAGAAAATTAATAAAGGACTACACTATAAAATAATTATATGAGCAAAAAGATTATAAAAAAGTATTGTGCGTAGGGTAGACCAGGGCTAGTAGACTCATTTTTCAGTTTCGAATTTTTACAGACAAAATAAAGAGACTTATCGAAAAAATAAATTCTAGCCAGTTATCACATACATGGGAAACTGAATATAATTAGTATGAAAAAAATACATTTTTCTAATGTATTCCGTCCATGTCAACTAACTCCGGGACCGGGGTAGAATGACATATGGAGTAGTTTGACATAAGGCTGCGTTCGAGAAGCGCGCTATCAGCGCCATTTGTGTAACATTATACTATCCTTGTTTCATATCTAATGAATGATGAAGATAAAATGACATAAATACCGCTAATAGCGTCTTTCCGAACGCAGCCTAAGGTTATTAAAATAATGTTTAATATAGTTTGAGCTATGTATTTGACTGTATATTAATTTCAAACACAAATATCGGTATTTAATATAAAATAAAAATCTGTAATTTTTCATATATTGTATCCTTTGTCACTAGATAAATATAACAACAATTTATCTAATCATCATTCGAAGTTCTTGAAAAAGAGCGAAATCTCCAAAATAGGAGTGGAACATTTCATTCCTTTTTTGGAGTGAGATCGCAGTGGATGACAAATTTCCTAACCTAACAAAGATCAACTTTAACGATTAATATCTCGCTTCGCGGGGCAGAGCGACGCTTTTTTTTTGCTAAAGTCATTTCATGCAAAAACACGTCGAATGAGCCTAGTTTCTGATAGGATATGGTATAAGTAACTTCGACAGCTGATTGTATGGCTCACGAGAAATATATATTTGTGTAATTACAAGCGTGGCTTGACTACGCGAGAAGAACGGTATGTATAACACGAAGTATAAACGTGAAGTATAGAAAGTGAATCGAGTAAAAAGGTTGAATGCATGAACGTGTATTTGTGAAGTGTAGATGGCCTCCAATGGCAGCAGGGGGTCCCGCGCAGTGATGGGCAGTGTGGGAATAAAGTGACGCATGCGCACTGAACAAACGCTATGGCTGCTCAGTAATGTATGTATCTGGGTAAGATCTGAGGTATCGTTAGGACCCTAGCAAGGAAGGAAATATGAAGGGAGTTACAAAGAGAAGAAAGTTCCTTTAAACAAATAGAATAAATAGTTAATACAAATAATAATAAAGAAATGTATTTGTTTGTTATTTTTTACGTCTGCAGCTGATTTATTACGTGAATACCAACATTCGTTGCGAGAGTAAGGAAAACTGCAGAAAACCTTACTAGTATTCCAACAAAAACATTGTACATAAAATATATAAAACATGTGAACTTTACCTCTCGCAAAAAATGCACGAAAATTCGTAAAGACTTAGAGCCCTTTACGGGGCACGACCGGCACCTAACGGCTAACTGTCGCAGATACGGCTGTGAAAGCAGCCGACACGCGACTGTGACGTCAGCTTACGCATGCGCATGAACATTCCCATGCGAGAATAATTCCCACACTGCCCATCACTGGTCCCGCGAGTAGTATTGGCGCGTAATAAAAAAATGCATTCCAACCGACATAAGCGCTATTCCAACAGTTTCATTAAAGATTGGACGTAAGGGGACGAAACTCAACATTTATCATTGAGGTAAATCTCTTTAAAGGAGTGAAATATTGCCATTTTTTTTTTCCCCCAAGAAATGACATATTTTAATTCTTTTAGAGTGAGATTTCGGATAAATTTCCGAAAATGTCTAACGTTCGATTGCCATGAATTTTGGCAGAAATACTCCAAATGACGTCTAATGAACGCCCTTAAATGGATTTTCACCAATAAGAACATTTAATGCCAAAAATGTTTAAATAAAGTTATATACCGCTTGAATGGATTAACTTTACACAGCTCATTCCAAATCACTTCCGATTGACCTTGATGTTGACCTCGATCTCCAAGAAGATCTATCTCACCTTCGTGCGCCCCTAGACCGGGGAGGAAGGTGAGGTAAACCTTGCTTCGCGTGAAAAGTCGTGCGCTCCAAAATAGGGAAGAAGATGGGGTGAAAGTCGCTTCTCATGGAAAGTCATACGCCCCTAGACAGGGGGAAGGTGGTATGAAACTCGCTTCGCGTGGAAAGTTGTAAGCCTCTAGGCACGGAGGCAACATTTACGAAACTCCATTCCAGCAGTACATAACTTTGTGTTTACATAACATTGTGTAAAACATTTTTAGCATTAAACCTTCGCATCGGTGAAAATCTATTTAAGGGCATTCATTTGACATCATTTGGAGTATTTCTACCAAAAAATTCATGGCAATCAACCTTGGACGTTTTCGGAAGTTCACCCGAGATTTCACTCCAAGAAGTTGTGAGAGTAAGTATTATAAGCGTCTAATATTATATAATAATATAAGTCATATACACAGACTTCTATATATACTACTAGATTGCTAACTCCTTAGTACAAGCCTTTATATATTAGCACAAGCTTAATACAAGCATTTCTATATTAATATAAAATTGTCAATGGATTATAGTGAAGAAAAAACTTGGCGTGCCCAGGTCGCATTAAAATACAATATTCTAGGACCAATATGTTTTCATACGGAAATTATTTGCAATACAGATTAATAAAAAGACTATTACATACAATATTCTACAGATATACGCATAGATGAAAACAATACTAGGTGTACAAATAAGTTTCCGGGTTTCACACATGGATGGCGCCAACGACACATGTAGTCGACATACATGTCTGAAGTTGTTTATTTTTTGTAGCTGCGACATCTGACGACAATAATCAATCAAAATATTTCCAGTTTCGCGACGAAAAAAAATTTTTATGCAACAGTGAAAATGTCGGGTTTTGTGCCAAAAAAACAGCATTCGCGGGAAGTCTTGCTTTTCTGCTTTCACTTGGTCAAAAATGCAGCTGAAGCACGTCGTTTGCTTGAGGAGACTTACGGTGAACATGCACCATCGAAAACAACCTGTGAAGATTGGTTTAAACGCTTTAGAAGTGGCGATTCGGAAAGAAAACAATGCTCTGCGTTTGGTGGGACCAGAAAGGAGTGGTTTACTATGAGCTGTTGAAACTAGGCGAAATTGTCAACGGAGAACGCTACCGACAACAATTAATCAATTTAAGCCATGCATTGCTCGAGAACCGGCCAGAATGGGACACAAGACATGAGCGAGTGATTTTGCAGCAGGACAATGCACCGTGCCATCGCACTTCCATCATCAAGGACACCATCAAAACGCTGAAATGGGATCTGTTACCACACCCGCCGTATTCACCAGATCTGGCTCCTTCTGATTATCACTTGTTCCGGTCGATGGCGCATGACTTGGCTGGACTACACTTGGCCAGTTTTGAAGAAGTAATTCATCAAAGAAGAGAAGTTAATAATTGCTTACTAATCTTGTAAATTCGTTATCTATAATGTTTCTATATCTGAATATTATCAATATTATTACATATTATTCCTCTATAATTTATATCACGTCTATTATTTGTGAGTATATTTTCATCTACCCACAAATTAGGTCATTATATATTTTAATTTATAATGGAAATACTGTGTTGAAGTAATATATTTACAGAAGTACAATTAATGCTACTGGGCAAGTCAAGTTTTTTCTTCACTATAATCCATTGACAATTTTATATTAATATATTGACAAATTTAGTCACTTTCAATCTATCTTATGTATCTTGCGTAATGAAATACTTGGCTAATTATATTTACTTCATATCCGTTTTTCATTAAAAAGAATCTATTCAATATCTTTTTTATGCTACTATAACTTGGCGTATATTTTTTCTTTTTTTAAAAAGGTTTTTTTAAGAATTTCACTGGTTCTTTTAAATTTTTGAAAATGTAGTAATGTAGAATTTAAATCTTCTAAAAATGAATACAGATTATTTTTAATTGTTATTTTATAAATTTATATTTATTTAATATTAAGTCATACTTTATTGATTTAACTCATTTATTGATAATTTAACTGTTTAGATTTATTCTAAGAAGAATATATATGTATGTGCTCTTAGCATTTCGAAGCCATTTATAATACATATTTCAACTTTTAAATCATTTACGGATGTCCATTTTGTATCTTTAACTTGCAATAAATTTGTATAATGTCCTTCATTTATATTTTTACCATGATGGAGAATTGTACTTAACTTAATAAATATTATCACCAATACAAATTTTTGACGAGGATATGGATTTATATCAAAATTTTTAATCTTTCTCTCGCCTTTTCTTATTCTCTCCTTGCCCTCACTTTTTCTCTTTTACATTCTTGTTTTTTTATAATCTTTCCCTTTTGCGCTCTCTCTCTCGCTCTCTCGCTTTCTCTCCTGTTTGTCTGTCTCATTTACATAAATTACACCCATATGCACATCAAGGTTTACTTTCGTTGCTAATTTTATTTTAATTTTATATTAAAATTAAAATTGTATAAAGACATTGTGAACAGCAGCTTAATAAAACGCTTTATATGTATGTATCACGCGTACGACTGAAAAAATTTGAAAAGTTAAAATGGTCCCTTTTCGGGACACGATCTCCAGATCTCTTTCTCGGTATCGGCTGCACCAATTTTGTTTGGACTGGTCGTAATCGAAAGATACCGATGACATTATATAATAAAAATGTTTTTAGACTTTTGATTGCGGTTTTAGTTTCTGAGTAATTTTAATCTAAAGTTTGATGATGTCAAAACTCTAGATATAAAGCTAGTGGTAGCGTCGCGAATTGGCAACGGCACGAACATATACACAATGACGTTCACATGTCAAACGGCCAAGCTATCAAGCGGCCCGTTTTATATTTTTATGCACTTGGCGTCGCGACGCTACCACTAGCTTGATGTGACCGTGTCGCTTGATTTACTTACTGTATGATTTTTTGAAAATGTAGCGTAACCTCTGATGTAGATGCGTCTGCATCATAGATATTATATTTATATCTAACACTATATCGCTGACTTGGTTCTAATGTATGATTCCGAAAAATATGTACTAAACTCATGGTGCATACCCGTGACGTAAGAATATTACTAATCAACGCATGCGCATGTAAGTCCATATATATGTTACATCGACACCGTATACCATGATTGATTACAACTTACAAAATATTATCTCCAGATTTTTTCCACTTAAACTGTGACAATTTTTCACGCAGCAAGAACCGGCAGTGTGACTTTTAACGTAAAAGCACGAATATCACGCGTACAAAGACATAGAGAATAGACTGCGCGATTCGTATCTAAGTAGTGTATCAAATGTGGTCGACAATAATGAGAGAGAGGGACCGTAGAAGACGGCCAATCTCCCTCTCATTCTCTCTCTCATTACACCGTTGAATGAAAAGAGATACAGATTGGTCGTCTTCCATGATCCCTTTCTCTTACTTTTTATCAGTCATTTTGATCACGGATCGCGTAGTCTATTCTCTATGTCTTTGCACGCGTACATCACGCAAACATATGGCTGATGTGGCCCTTACACTATAGGTTTGTTTTCTGTTCCTGCACTGGGACTGCACTAGAACTGAACTGAACCGAACTAGTGCAAGCCAGAACTGACGAGTGTAAGCGTGCAGGTAAGGAATAGAAAACGTTCTAGTGTAAGATAAAAATGGCGTCCCATGTTCCCATAATCCCAATAGTACAATTCTCTTCCTTTCGATACGAGAATCGAGTGTAAAACGGTAAGTAATGGACAAGACTATTCTTGATCTAAAAGACTTTACAAGTGAAAACATACAAGTGAAAACCGTCACAATTCATTAGTTAAAAATTTCTAACTATTGAGTATCTAATTTGTAAGGTTAGAAAATCTTATGCTGTATATATAATGCATAATAATTAATAATATAATACTGAATGTTTTAACAAGCAATAATTTCTGTTTATTCATTTATAACATAAATAGTAATATATATATTTTTTTATATAGTATGTGTATATAATAATCTACGTATATATATATGGGGCATTCTTTATCAACGGGAGACCCCTATGCCTCCAAAATTGGGTTTAACGTAGAAGGTTCCACGATGGCTTAAAATTTAGGTATTTATGTCTACTTTTGAATGCAAAGTGGCAAACTTCAAAATTCAAAATGGCGGATCCAATATGGCGGGTTATTAAAAAAATTTTATCGAATTCACTTGAAACTTGTTACTCGGGGATTTTTGGGGTCGCTGAACACGAATATGACATCAAATTTTCAAAATTCAAAATGGCGGACCCAATAGGGCTAACAATCTTCGGAAACTTTTGAGTTGATTACTTACAACAATTATTAGAAAAGAAGAATATTCACCATGTACAATTTAGTGCAAGGACTGGCACAGACAGAGCAACATTGCAAACTCAAATCATCCCTACAGCAGAATTCATAGAAGAATTATGTAATAAGCTTCTTCTTTTGAAACCTCACTCATTCATAGCAAAACAGCAGTCGCAGTTCTTCAGTGAGAAAAAAAGCAATTTAAATGATGGTGAAGTTTTAGTTGTTTTAGATTTTTCTGAAAACTATAAGTACATTGCTCAAGATGCGTCTCAAGCGTTTCATTTTAATAACACCCAATGCATGGTCTTTCCTGTTGTGTGTTATTACAAAGAAAAATCTGAAATGAAACACAAGAGCCTTGTATTTTTATCAGAAAGATAAACTCGTCATGATACTGCCGCCGTATACGCTATGCAAAAAATGTTAATTCCTTATTTAAAGCAGAACCTGGAAATGAAGAAAATGATTTATTTTGTAACAACCTAACTTTATGCTCGGACGTAGCTCGTCGGAAATTTGCGGTCCAGGGCTTAAAGAGGTTCGAACGGCAAGGGGAAGCTGCAACGGTTGCGGTGGACTTTAAATAATGAAACGGTAGCGGATACACTTAAAATAATATATTTAATGAGATGACAATCACGCGTAACAAGAATACAAATAAGCTAACTGTACACATATATATTTACAAGAAAAAGAACTGAGTTGTTGAAGTAAGCCCGGTCGCAGTTTCGGGCGGCGCACGGACGATTACAATGATGCGTTTGTTTCGCGGATTCGGCCGGCCAGAGCGATATCGCGGGTCGCGTATATACAATGTGTGTGTGTGTG
>NW_017257337.1:79366-94269 GCF_001594055.1 Mycetomoellerius zeteki
CCGTCGGAGCGGCTGTCACCCGCGAATTATCTCGCGATGTTTCGCGAATCGGGGCCGCCGATGGTACCTGCGAATTATCTTTGGATTCGTTTAAAATGTGCGGGCGCACCGCGCCCTCGTCATCGCAACCCACCGATGGCGGGTGCGACGGCATCCGACTGGTGGTCGTCGGGAACGATGCTTTATGGGGTGCATCGTTACAATTTTAGTGATGGGGCCAAACAACATTTCAAAAATAAGTACCAGATGCAAAATTTGATTTATCATGAAAGAGATTTTGGAATCAGAGCTGAATGGCATGTTCATGCGACTGCACACGAAAAAGCAGCGTCAGATGGTATTGGAGCGTTATTAAAAGAGAAGCTGCACGAAATAGTCTTTTGTGTAAGCCATCTGAAGCGATTTTATCATCTGAAAAACTTGTCAAATGGGGTCAAAACTGTTTCACAAGCATTGAAGTTTTCTACTACAGTCGCAAAATGCATGAAAACGCAGAAAAGTTCCTTAAAAAAAGATTTAGCGAGGCTCCAGCTGTTCCTGAAATACTCAAAAACCATTCCTTCATAGTTGAAAATAATAAACAACTATTGATAAAGAGATATTCTAAAGCTCCATCTGGCAATATTCTGGTTTATTGATTGGACTTCTAACTAGTCTTACCTTCACTGGTTGGACTATGATCTTATCTTGCCTTTGTTGGTTGGACTATGTAGTCTTGTCTTACCTTTGTTGGTTGGAATTTAGATTAGTTTCCGAAGATTGTTAGCCCTATTGAGTCCGCCATTTTGAATTTTGAAAATTTGATGTCATATTCGTGTTCAGCGACCCCAAAAATCCCTGAGTAACAAGTTTCAAGTGAATTCGATAAAATTTTTTTAATAATCCGCCAAATTGGATCCGCCATTTTGAATTTTGGAAATCTGACATCGGATTCGTATTCAGTGACCTCGAAAAACCCCGAGTAACAAGTTTTAATAAAATTGAGAATGAATTTATGTAATTTTGAGTACATTGTCAGCCATATTGGATCCGCCCTTTTGAATTTTGAAGTTTGCCACTTTGCATTCAAAAGTAGACATAAATACCTAAATTTTAAGCCGTCGTGGAACCTTCTACGTCAAACCCAATTTTGGAGGCATGGGGTCTCCCGTTGACAAAGAATGCCCCATATATACAGGGTGAGTCATTTTAAGTGACAGATCCAAATATCTTCAAAAATACGTCAGATACAAAAAAATGGTTTAGACAAAAATTGTAGAGGACAACAGGGGACATCTAACTGTGCTAACAATTTTTATCTTCAGGTCGATTTTCAAGGTTATTTGAAGGTCATGATCATTTTTTTAAATGGAATTATATGAATTTTTTTATATAATATGATTCCTCTAATTATTCTGCATATAAAAGTATTAGATAGTGATATCAAAAAACCAATAGTATATACGAGATATTTTATATTTCATTGTGACACATATTGATATAAAATATTAAATAATTCGTAAACTATTAATTTTTTGATAATCGTACCTTAATACTTTTATGAACAGAATAATGAGATGAATCAATTAGTGGAAAGAAAACACATAGTTGCTTTAAAAAAATATGTATGCAAAATGGATAATTTTTTAAATAAGCAATTATGTGTTTTTTTTTCACCAATTGATTCAGCTTATTATTCTGTTCATAAAAGTATTAAGGTACGATTATCAAAAAATTAATAGTTTACGAATTATTTAATATTTTATATCAATATGTGTCACAATGAAATATAAAATATCTCGTAAACTATTGGTTTTTTGATATCGCTACCTTAATACTTTTATATGCAGAATAATTAGAGGAATCATATTATGTAAAAAAATTCATATAATTCCATTTAAAAAAATGATCATGACCTTCAAATAACCTTGAAAATCGACCTGAAGGTAAAAACTGTTAGCACAGTTAGATGTCCCCCGTTGTCCTCTACAATTTTTGTCTAAACCATTTTTTTGTATCTGGCGTATTTTTGAAGATATTTGGATCTGTCACTTAAAATGACTCACCCTGTATATAATATATGTGTATATACTATAAAAGATATATTTCAACTTCTATTATAAATAAGGAAATCGTTGCTTATAAAATTAGTTGCGGTATAATTATTACATATTAACATGACATTTTCTAACCTTACAAATTTGATGCTCAATAGTTACGATTTTTAGCTAATTGTGACGGTTTTTATTTGTATGTATGCATTTTTAATGTATTGAAATGTAAATATAATGCGAGGTCTACAATAGAAGTCGTAGCGGTCGTAGGGTCTTAAATCGTAGAAAATTGACCAATCATCGTCGATTATTCTTTTCATATTCGACTGTGATTGATTAATTTTCTACGACTCAAGACTCTACGACTTCTATTGTAGACCCCGCATTAGTCTTTTAGATCGAGAAAAGTTTTTATTTCCATATACTTACCGTTTTATTACTCGTGGACTCTCGAACTTGCCACCATTTGCTATGCGTCATTTACGCGAGATCTGTTTTCTGTAGCTGAACTAGTGCACACCGGTGCTTGCACTGCTTACACTGCCTCAAGACCTAGTGCAGCCAGTTCGGTGAACTCGTGCACTGAGTTCTGTTGCACTGGAACAAGAAACACTGTCTCTGACGCCATTTTGGGTACAGAAAACGCTTTAGTGTACACTTTTTGAACTAGTGCAACCAGTACAGGAACAGAAAACAAACCTATAGTCGCTGACGCCATTTTGGGTACAGAAAACGCTTTAGTGTACACTTTTTGAACTAGTGCAACCAGTGCAGGAACAGAAAACAAACCTATTATGTGACCACGTGACCGTTTTATTCTATGTCACGCTATGTAATAGGTTTTGGAATCAATTTTTATGCATGGTATATAGGAGTCAGCGATCTAGTGTTAGATATATTATAAATATTATATCTATGGTCCGCAGATATTCGAGATATCAGAGCACTGCTTCTCAGATAAATATACAGTTCACCCTTGTCTCGTTATGTAGTAGACATAACATAAACGTGTCTGAACATGCAGCAACGACTGCTTCTCACTCTGCTCTCAGTTGCATGTTCAGACACGTTTATGTTATGTCTACTATATGACGAGACAAGGGTGAACTGTATATTTGTTTGAGAAGAACGAGGTAAAACTCTCTCGTTGTTTGCCGAGAAGAAAAATGAAGACAAAAGAATCATAAATGTAGCGAAGAGATGCAGAATCATTTAGAGAATAGGAAACCCTGCGTACACTTTCCGTATTGTGAATAAAGTCCCGTATATCGTAATAACGTAATTATTGCAACGTCAGTGTTCTCACGACAGTATGATATGCAGTGAATAGTTTTATCTTAAAATAGTCCGTAAATGATATCTAGATCGATTCAATGGCTACGTTTACACCGTGCATTTAGGCCGCGACCTATACGATAGGTGTCTTTGTTTAACCTATAGGATAAACAAGGACATCTATTGTATAGGCCGCGGCCTAAATGCACGGTGTAAACGTAACCAATGTATATTATCGGAGAATGGGATATTATTAGACTTTTTAAAAAAGGTAAAAAAATAATGTCAAGTATACGCGTCGTATAGAAAAAGATTTGAATAAAAAACTAGGATTAATTTGCAGCTGTCAGTAAAATCAAAATACAAAATTACTTATTTAAAAAGAAAAGAAAGAATAAGACATCAAATATAGGTGCGTACCCAAACAAAAAATCATTGTACCATAAAAAAATAAGGCGTCAAATATAGATATCTGAACAAAAAACTATTATATTGTAAAAGGAATTTAAGTGATATGTAACTTTTTTAAAAAAGAAAAGCATAAGGTGTCAAATATAGGTACATTGCTCGAACAAAAAACCGTAGTATCAAATTAAAAATAATTTAAGTGGTATGTATCATTTGTATAAAAGGTTTGATATCAAAAACTAGTACTAAGTTATAATGCTATATAAAAACGTTTTCCAAGCGATATGTATATTATTTGTATAAAAGATTTAATATCATTCAATAATTGATGCCAAATTTAATTCCAAGGAGTATGTACTTTCAAAAATGATATGAAGCATTAAATTGTGCTAGTTGTATAAAATTACTTTTAAAAAAAAGACGGTAATATTTTTAATTTAAAAAAATGAAAATCAAGTATATACTATGTATAGGGGAGACCGGGAACAAAAGTAATAAGAGGACAATAATAACATCGTTAATATTTCTTAAGCTAGCTGCATGGTAAAATTCTGTAGACAGATCGGCATTGAATCGTTCGTTACATGTTGGTTCTCGCGGAACGTGCATGAGTGCAGGAGCAGAAATTACTTTTTTCATGCATCAAGTAAGTTTTATTGCGTGCGCAAAATCTAAAATATTTTTTTTCTTTATAACAAAGGTATAATGTATTATCTTAATATGTTTTAATGATTATCTGCGTTGATGGTTTGCACATTTTGAGTTGATTTTTATCTAGGTTTTTATTTAAAAAATTTACTATAAATCATAAAATACTAAAAGTAACAACGGGACAATAGTAACATCGATGCCTGGAGTCAGTTGTGACGTTAGAATTGTCCCCGAACTTATTTGATTTTATTTTAGTATTATTTTACAATGTTATTTGTATTTTTCTTCATAGAATGCTGTTAACAAGAAAACGCAAGACAGATAAAAGGAAAATTATATAAAAGAAGTGTCTTTATACAAACAGACATTTAAAGAAGTTATAAAGGATTAATTATCCATTCGTGCAGCTGTAAGAAAGAGTATGACTTACGTAGTTGTCTTATGTACTTCTGGCAAATGTGATACAATTATTCCTCTCTACTATTACAATCGTCCACGGGGTTGGGACGGTTGTAACAAAATTCCTTAGTCTTTAAACAAATATAACTTTTTTCTAGTTACTGTGACGTAACAATTTTTGTCAGTCACTGTCGCGGATCGTCGACGGGGGATCTTGCGTCCTCCCGGCTCAGAGGGCGAGCGAGCAGACGAGCGCGCCTGCGAGCGCACATGCGAGCGTGCGCTAATGGTTGATTATTTCACTCTTTTTGCTTTTTCTTTTACGCGAATTTAATTTTTGATCAGTTAATCTCGCATTTAGGTCGGTTATAATTGGCGGACCGTGATCGGTGGCTAAAACCTATGATCGATCTGTAATCTCGTTGTCTCATCCATGAAAGAGGGAAGACCACCACGCCAAAAAGTACGGAGAAACGACGCTGGATTGGGGCCGCCTTACCGAGGAGCCCGGACACGCAGGTCGTAACGTTCTAAATATTTTTATAATGCGCTATTGCTTTGAGTTCTGTTATATCACACGCCACTTACAGCACGAACAAGGAAGGCGAAAACTACCGGCACGCTAAGTAGCAAATACGGACGCCAGTCGGAGATACAAAACACCCCGACACGCAGCTGATAGCGGAGCTACCAAGACCTCCCAAGCCGGTCCGGAAATCCAGGGGGCCGAGAGTGATTTCGAAGTCCATACGAATTTATATTGCGCGCCTTGAGGCGCAAGGATTCGCGATCCGCGAGGACCTATATGATATGTCGCGTGATTGACAGGACCAATCGGCGTGTGGCCTGATCGATTAGAGGGGGGCTCGACGGCCTGCGTGGATCCGCGGAAAACCCCCGGCCGACACTCGTTCTACGGCTGAGCCATGAGAAATGTAAGAGGACGCACGCTCTCTCGTTGATTAAGGAGTACCCGGACTTGAGCGGATCCAAAGAAGATTGTCGAGAAATTAAGCGATCAGGGAATTGGGTGAGACGAACATTGCCACCGCTGTAAAGCTGCCGATCATCGTAGCGTCGGGTGGATCGCGCGTGAAATACCGCGTGGCCACGATTGGCCGGTTTAATGACCGCCGTCTGAACCCGTAGAATTACGAGCCACGTGCCATCCGCCCAATAGCGTTTTGCGTTAAGGAAAATATTAGCTGCCGATTCGCACTCATCTCTCTTGCCACAGTCGAGTTGCCACACTCTTGTTGTGTCGCGTCAGTTAATTTGTGTAATTGTATCGTGTATTCCAATTTTCGCTCCGACTCGCGGAGAAGTTACCCTCACGGGTATTGCATTTGGTAAGATACGAGCTCTGGTACACCGTCGACAAATTTGAGTCACCTTTGGTTATCGTGCGATAGTCGCCTCCGAAGGGGGCGATCATAGAGTCAGTATCTAGTGAGATTGATTTTAGTATGATTGTCGAACCGACGTTAAAAAGGTTGTCGATATTTCCCGCGAATGTCGAGTCTCTAAGATCAAGCCTATAGAGCGAGTCTCCGGACATTATTTGTAATCCGATTTATAGAATATACTTGTTATTTACTTTATTATTAATTTGTATGTCATTATTATAGCCTATCTCTCTCTCGTTCTTCGCTAATCTTCCCATCTATACCGATCCACCCCTGTTGCCGTCGCGACCTAGTTGTTCGTAATTGATTTAGAGCAAGTCAAAAGTTAACGAAAGAGGGGCACGCTCTCTCGTGCCTGGCGCCCAACTTAAGTCAGAGAAATTTCGAGAATATTAGTGCATGGCTACCGACTTCGGTTATCGAGGTAAGAACACTGGCTGCCGAATAACGTTAGCAGTAAAATGCGTCAAAGTTGGGCCGTCAGTCGAGACTATGATTAAAGATTGAACGGTTATATTACATAAAAAAATTAAGCATAAGGCGTAAACTTAAGCCGATAAGCCAATCAGGATATTGCTTTGGATCTACGTAATCGGAAATAGAAATAGCAGTAAACTTAACCATAAGGCCAATTTCAATCATCTTAAGGTTATTGTTACAGAAATTTTGTCTGCGGTAGCCCTTACTATAAGCCGGCAATAGTTATGCATAGCAAAGAAACAATTCCGTGCATTTAGCGACTGGCGCATTCAGCGCATTCGGCGATCTTTAGAAATTAATATTTCGTTAACTATTGCGAAAATTGCAAAATGGTAGAGGATTTTTCGGCAATTTTATACGTTCTACTTGCCTACAAGCAATATGTTAAAAGTTTGGGATACCCTGTATATTATGAAATATCAAGAGACACGGTAGTGTCTCGCGCCAAGTGGACGCGCAGCGCGAGATCGCCCCGTGTCTTTATGCGAGTCAGCGAGTTGCGCGCATCCAAGATTATCAGTTTTGTAATAAAGGCTGGATCGATCGACTTCTGAATATAAGCTCAATCGACAACTTGGGTCCGAATTATATAATAAATGTTTATTTTACGTCTATGTGTCCTACGAACGGAGATATCGTGATGCGAAATCCGAAACGTCAAATTTTTATGTAAAATACGTCATTACCTCAAAAAGTCATCTCCTTTTCATATTTTCGACGGTAGATGGCACTCGTTTATTGCGACTCTTATCGATTTACCATATGGTTACATTAGTATATCGATAGTGAAATGAAATGTGATTGAAGTTTGGAGCGTTCGTGGAGCAAAAATTAAATGTAGGCCCACACTGAAATAACAGACAATAGAAAATCACTCATATGTACATACATGTGATCGAAAATTTCCAACGTATGGCGTTTCAAATGGAAATCCAAAAGTGCGGATGTAATGCCTGAGACTACTGACGACAAAAAAAATAATTCGTTGAGATCGTATACCCGGAAACCCTCCGAATAATGGCAAACGCCCGCGCGATTGCGCATACGGTGCGCTCGCAAATTTCCTATACGCTCGTTCCAGCATCCGGAACCAAAATCTAAAAGTACTGGAGTAATGCCTGAGACTATTGATGATTAAAAAAAAATAATTAGTTGAAATCGCGTATCCGGAAGGGCTCCGAATAATGGCGAAGGCTCGTGCGAGCGCACGTACGCAGAGAAAATCCACAAGCCAAGGAATCAGACGAGGACAGTCACTGAGAATATTCAATTCTTTGTCAGTCTTCTGATATATCATCAGGATTGTTTATATGAATAGTGCGGTTATCGTGCGATATCTCATCACGATATCTCATCGCGATATCTTGTTACTATATACTATAAAATGGATGATATCATAACAAATTTATCTTTTTAAAAAAAGGTAAAAAAAGGTGCCAAGTGTGCATGCTCCTCTCAGAAAAAATCATTACATAAATTATTATACGCGCTTGTATGTGCGCTCCTTGAAAAAAAAATGACTTCCTATTCCAAACCTATTTTCATAGTTTGGAAAATAGGTTTGGAATAGGTTTGGAATAAGAAGTCATTTTTTTCTTCAAGGAGCGCACATACAAGCGCGTATAATAATTTATGTAATGATTTTTTCTGAGAGGAGCATGCACACTTGGCACCTTTTTTTATCTTTTTTTAAAAAGATAAATTTGTTATGATATCACCTTTTTTTTTACCTTTTTTTTAAAAAGGTATATGTATTTCATTAATAATAAGAATTTCAGCGTTTAATTATTTATGAAAGTAAACATTTTTATCAAGGAAGATACTTTTAATATTGATTTAATGGAAAATACGCATAATATTAATATAAAAATAAAAAAAGATAAGGTTATAATTACTATTTATAATACTTTTGATCAGAATTAGAAATTGTGATTTATAAAGAAATTCCTTCTACAACGTAAATTAAACATGTGTGTCAGTGGTAACAGTGAAATAGTGGCTAAAATTTTTATCTTCTTGCTTTATGTTAATGTTAAAACATACGTTAATGGTAAAAGTTACTAAAAAAAGATGTGATCGCTACAAAATTACATTTTTAAAAAAAAGTGACGCCAAGTATCTACACGCGCCATACAGAAAAAGATTTGATATAAAAAATTAGAATCAATTTACACAGTTGTGAGTAAAATCAAAATACAAAATTACTTATTTATTTAAGAAAAAGGAAAGAATAAGGTCAAATATAAATGCGCTGCCCAAACAAAATACTGTTGTATAGTAAAAAGAATTTAAGTGATACATAAAAGAAAGAGAATCAAATATGGGTACGCTGTTCAAACAAAAAATTGTATAGTAGTATCAAATTAAAAATAATTTAAGTGATATGTATCATTTGTATAAAAGATATCAAAAACTAGCGACCAAGAACGTACTTTCAAAAATGTTATTTTTATAGAATTACAACTTGACGCTGGTTTTTGATATCAAACCTTTTATACAAATGATATATACCACTTAAATTTTTTTAGTTTAATACTACAGTTTTTTGTTCGACTAGCATACCCATATTTGAATCCTTTTTTATTTTTTTTTTGAAGTACGTATCACTTGAATACTTCTTAATTCGTACAACGGATTTTTGTTTGTAGTGTTACGTCCAACTCCTAATATATGAATGGATTGTTTGAGAGAAAGAAGGAATGAGAAGGATGGAGTATGGAAGGATGTTAGAGTAGACGCTTTGTCTCGCATGCATCCGAGTGGAAGGGGATGGAGCGAGTCGAACGCACTTAGGTGACTCCGAAATATGGATCAACGTCCCGATAAGACGCTGTGACTCCGTTTTCAAGAGTCGTACGATTGTGGGTCCTATTGTAGGTCAAGGAACTGAATCCCTTTTACCCGGGACAGGACCGTGTGCGAATCTTTATGTATACAAACTTACCTTTTTAAAAAAAAACGCTAAGCGTGCGTGCTTCTCGTGTAGAACCACCATTTGGGCCGGTTAGGTCCAACGTCAATTACTTAATCGGCCGTGGAACTGATGACTAATTGCGTTTGTTGTTTAGTAGAATTGACCACTTACGGTTGACAGTTAATCACCGATTAGGATTAATCGAGTTGATGAAATTCTTTGTATATGATACATTCCAACCCAAGTTATAATGGCTTTATTCCCCTTCAAAAATTATTACATAAAAATCATTATATCACAAAATTTATTAAATCTAATGATATATGTATCATCTGTATAAAAGATTTGATATCAACAATTATGGCACCAAGTTAAATTCCGTTAATATTTTTACTAAATCTAATGATTTCGTATAACAAATCAAACTAACTAAAATTCCTTATAAATCAAAAGAACTAAGAAAGAACATGGGCAATAGGAGTCAAGCGCGGAAGACATTGCGCAAATAATACGACTATAAAGCGTAAAACTTCTTTATTATGCGCTTACATGTTTCGGCTCATTTTTGAGCCTTCTTCAGAGACAACATAAACTCACATATATAAAATATAACAAATATTAATTTGTCATGGTGAGCTCCCCCGTATCGAGAATATAAATGCCAGAATTAAACCCAGATAAAAATGAAATAAAGAAAAAACAAAAGAAATATTGGAAATCTCGAAATAGAGAAAATGAAAAACACTAATGTATCAGAAAAATTTTGAAATTATAATTATCCTGAAAGTTAGGAAGCTCACCATGGTCACAAGGAACCATATCGCAAACAATACTATTAGTAATTCAAAAACCGATTTCTGATATGTTGGCCAGTCAGTATCAGACACAGTGAGTCACTTTTAGATATAGTTGGTTTTTATTGAAATAGCAATTAGAAAACTAACGTTAAAAAGTTAATCAAATTCAAGAAAAAGAATTTTGAAAATAATTTAAAATCAACGCTAGAAAGACTTCTTTCTCTGTACGAGCGACACTGACTCCTATCGCCCATGTTCTTTCTTAGTTCTTTAAATATAATGATATATATAATCTGTATAAAAGATTTGATATCAACAATATTGTGGCGCCAAGTTAAATTCTGTTAATTTATTATCACAAAATTTACTAAATCTAATGATATA
Source organism: Mycetomoellerius zeteki (assembly GCF_001594055.1). Lineage (NCBI taxonomy): Eukaryota > Metazoa > Arthropoda > Insecta > Hymenoptera > Formicidae > Mycetomoellerius > Mycetomoellerius zeteki. The sequence continues at coordinate 90,114 of NW_017257337.1, forward strand.
TATGTTTCATCTATATAAAAGATTTGATATCAACAATTGTGGCGCCAAGTTAAATTCTGTTAATTTAATTAAATTTATCAAAATTTTATGTATTATTCGTAAAAAAGATTTAATAGCCAAATTAAATAATGAATATTAATCTAATATGTATTATTCGTACAAACGATTTGATATCAACAACTGTGGCGCCAAGTTAAATTCTACTACAAAATAAAAAGTAAAACCTAAGTGATATTATCTTTATGATTTACTTAATCCAAATGGTAGTATCTTTAATTTTTATACAATGAAACCTAAGTATACGTATACTTATTGAAGAATCTTCCTATTCCAATCCAAATGGTTTAAATTCCTCTTAAATGAAATTATCATATCACAATTCATTCAAAGACATTTCCTCTTCCAACTAAAGTAGTGGTTATTTAATCACAATTCATTCAAAGATTTTCTCTACCAACTAAAGTAGTGGTTAGTTAATTCTCCTTCAAAACATTATACAAAACATCACAAAATTGCGTTACCTTGCTCAATTTAAGTGTTACCACAAAAAATTAAAGAATTAACCATACAAAATGAAAAAATTTAATTTAAATAGAAAAATTTTTCATGTTATTTAGTAAATGTCATTTAGTAAATTTTGTGATATTAAATTGACAGAATTTAACTTGACGCCACAATTGTTGATATCAAATCTTTTATACAGATGATACATATATCATTAGATTTAGTAAATTTTGTGATATAATGATTTTCATGTAATAATTTTTGAAAGAGAATAAAGCATTATAACTTGGGTTGGAATGTATCATATACAAAGAATTTCATCAACTCGATTAATCCTAATCGGTGATTAACTGTCAACCGTAAGTGGTCAATTCTACTAAACAACAAACGCAATTAGTCATCAGTTCCACGGCCGATTAAATAATTGACGTTGGTGAAACCGGCCCAAATGATGGTTCTACACGAAAAGCACGCACGTTTAGCGCTTTTTTTACCTTTTTTTAAACAGATAAGTTTGTATACGATTAAAGTTACTATTACTTTCTTTTTGGAAAATAAGAGTATAGTAAAATTTAACTTGATAGAATAGCAGTTTTTTTTCAATTCTTATCATTTAGGTTTTATCATATAAATAGCTTTTTTCGATGATTAGAGTTAACTAAATAATAAAGATAGTACCGCTTCAATTTTATAATAGATATCATTTAAGTTAATAATAAATAAATGATTAACGTAACAGAATTTAACTTAGCACCTGTTGTTGATATCAAATCTTTTATAAACGTGATACATATCATTAGAGTTAAGTACAAATAACAAAGATAGTACCACTTGGGTTTTATTTTTTAATTTGATAAAATTTAACTTGATAAAGATAGTTCCACTTGGATTTTACTTTTTAATTTGATAAAATTTATCTTGGCGCTTGTTGTTAATATCAAATCTTTTATACAAATGATATTTGAAATAAATAAATAATATGGATAGTACCACTTGAGTTTTACTTTGTAATTTGATAGTCTTTCTTTTACACACATGATACATATCATTAGAGTTAAATAAATATGTGTCATTTATAAAGATAGTTGCACTTAGATTGTACTTTTTAATAATTTGGTATAGCAGTTTTTTTTTATACTGTTTGCTTTCCATTTGATGATAAAAGTCGACACAAATCGACACAAACGTTGTTCTATATCCTTCTTGACATTCAGAGAGTGACAAAGATAGAACAACACTTGTATCAACTTGTGTCGACATCAAATGGAAAGCACCCACTTATTATTTAGGTTTTATCGTATTAGATATCGATAGCCTGACCTTTCGGGCACTTGTATGTTATGTATGATTCATGTATTTTATAACTTAATGCGTAACTCGGAACGCATCCCATGTCTTATCCTTGTGTTTGATCTCCTTCTTTTTACTCCATGATAGAATGGTGACATTCTATTTGAATGGAGACATTCATTTGAATGGGGACACAAATAGTGTCTCCCTGAACGCAGCCAGAAGGTGTATTCAGGCTGTGTTCCAAAATTCACTGCCAGCGCTGAAAATCTACAATTACGTATACTATACATTGTCAGCACTGACAGTGAATTTTGGAACATAGCCCCAGACGTACAGCCGCTCTGTGAGCGCTCAGTGAGCTCTTGTATCTGGTCTATATTTTTAGATCTAATGGAATATGCTAATCAGATGCAAATGCTCAGTGTTCTGTAAGCGATAATAGATTTGTTTGCATTGCTTGAAATCTCTAATCAAAAATGTACTTAAAACATAATAAATATATATTCAGGCGTTGAAAAGAGAGAGAACGAAGATGTTAAGTACAAAAAGTGCAAGCAACGCGAACAGACCTTATTGGATGCACCCAGTGTCTGGCTACGCAACACAAAATGGCTGTACATGTATAAATCTGATGTGAATGTGCGTGTATAGTATAACCTAGACACCCGTTTCCTCAATAGCGAACATCTAGATACCCACTTTCTCGACGGCGAACACCTAGACACTCATTTCCTCGACGGCGAACATGTAGACAACACCTAAACACCCACTTCCTCGACGGCGAATACCTAGACACTCATTTCTTCGACGGCGAACATCTAGACACTAACTTCCTCGACGACGAACATGTAGACAATACCTAAACACCCACTTCTTCAACGGCGAATATCTAGACACTCATTTCCTCGACGGCGAACATCTAGACGCTTAATTCCTCGACGACGAACACCTAGACGCTTAATTCCTCGACGCGGTAAATACTTAGATCTTCAATGACAATCTCGATATTTCATTTCAATTTTAATTAATATTTCATTTTAATTTTAATTAATAATTTGCACCGCGTGTGCGTCACATCGTATTTTTGCACCACGCGCGCGTCACGTTGTATATATGTGATGACAATGTTGCCATCGCTGATTATCACAGCCGTCATGTATGGTTAATCACGTTCGAATGTGCAATGCTGCCATCGCTAGGTTAAGTCAAAAGCCATCTATTATCGAAAAAACGAAATGGATATTTCTCTCGGTCGACGATGACAATAATGACAATGTTTCTTAAAAATGAGATGAAAATTCACAGATCCGGACTTTGTGTCGCGATATCTTCCTACGCTCGTAGGGTACGTAGAAAAAAAAATAAAAGCACTTTTATTATACAATTTAAATATTTTATATCTATTGAGCGTATATAGAACTCGATCAGTTCAGCCGTTACCGAAATCCGATTGTTTCAGTCTGCCGCAACTCGTCGGTTCGCGTAAAGGAGGCACGGCAATGTCACTGCGCTTGGCTAGCGCCGAGACACTACCGTGTCTCCAGATTAGCAGAACCGAAATACGAGGAAATAAGAAAAGAAATTAACACCAAAATATTCTACTTAAACATATAATTATATTTTTATTAATTAGTCATTCCACTAGCGCTGAGTAACAATTTGATTATTATTGTTATTATTTGTTTGTGGTCCATACTAATAACTTAACTTTTAGGTTCTTATTAACAATCTTACTTTTTAAATTAAATTACTTAATGTTTATTTAACAGATATAATGTTTCTTAAAGCAGTAAATGGTGTGTGACCATTGCGGTGTATATGTGTGTGTGTATTCGCAAACATTAATGCGGACATGGACGATAAACACAAAGAAAATAGTGTCGTGAAAATAGGTGAGTGAATGTGTGTGAGTATGTTCAACGGAAGGAAAGTACAGGGCAGATGGAAATTAAATTAAGGTAATTACTGGATTTAGAATATTATATGCGTTATGATCGAGATGTCATCAGGAATTGACACCGTTGCTTTAGAGGAAAAGAGAGGAACATACACAACGATAGCTTTTTGTCGCACAATTTCTCTGTCAACTAGTTAGCTTCATGCCAGATATCGAATGCTCGGTCTAGGTATAACAAAAATATTTATAAAATATAGATATATATTTTATATGGAAGACATTATTTAGAATATTATATGCTTTATGATCGAGATGTCATCAGGAGTTGACACCGTTGCTTTAGAGGAAAAGAGAGGAACATACACAACGATAGCTCTTTGTCGCACAGTTTCTCTGTCAACTAGTTAGCTTCATGCCAGATCGAATGCTCGGTCTAGGTATAAAAATTCTATCTATCAAATT